>NW_004567133.1:8382617-8385251 GCF_000260355.1 Condylura cristata
TGGATGGCTAAACAGATAGATAGAATAAAGACAGAGCCGTGTTGTCACTAATCCAAGGTCACAAGAGACAATGAGGATTTAAAATCAGGTCTGTTTGACTTCTCAGCTTGCACTCCAAACCTGATTACACAGCCTACCTAGAAACCAAAAATGGCCACCAGGTGTGGGGCAAGATGAAAGAAAAACAGTCTAGAATTCCCCTAGAAACACAGTTGTTAAGTTAATTTCCTCCTACTTAGCAAATGCCAAGACTCACTAGGAAAGGACTGAAACTGCTGACTGGGCTTGAGGTACCTTCTGACTCCATAGGGTAACTTTCTGCAGATGGGCTGAGCGATAAAGGAGGACGACCAGCAGAGGTCAATTAAAACGTAACAACAGGGCCCTCCCGATGGCAGTGGCGCAGCGGGTCAGAGCACAGCACTAAGAAGCTCAAACCATTTCAGCATGAATTCGATTCCTGCTCCGGAGGTGACCTACATGGCACAGCAGACCTCCCCTGACCCGCCCCCTGCTCCCCTCAGCAGTGTACTTCATCAGTCTGCCTGTTCTGCTCCCCCTCTGACTCTGGTGAAGCCTCTCACTGCCCCTGCACCTCTGGCCTGTACCCCAGTTCTGTATGCATAAATACAGATTTATGCATAAATATTTTTTTAAGGTAGCAACAGCAACCGTTATATTAAAACAAACTCTCCTGAATAAAGTAACCATCTCTTCTGGATCCTGCGGGGAAACAGTGTTGCAGTACTACACAAGCTTCCTCATAACACCAACACACACAGCCTCTTCACCAGGAAGAACAGCCAGAGGCAAATGAAACTGAGAAGTAGAACAGGGCTAGCTTCAACATTTGGTAAAACTGGGTACAAGGCCCTCCATGGTGGCGCAGCGGGTTAAAGCACAGCACTAAGAAGCTTAAGTCACTTCCTCATGAGTTCCACATGGAGGAGATCCACATGGCCTGGCAGACCTCTCCTGACCCGCCCGCTGCTCCCCTCAGCAGTGTACTTCGTCGATCTGCCTGTTCTGCATCCCGCTCTGTCTCTGGTGAATCCTCTTACCCTCCACATCTCTGGCCTGTACCCCAGTTCTGTACGAATAAATAAATACATCTTTAAAAAAAAAAAAACTGGGTACAAACCGGTCCATAGATAGAAACATAGCTTTGTGCTCTCATCATTCCCTGTATTCCCTCATAATAAAAGTAAAGAATCCTCAGTGCATTTACTAAGTGCCGAGGTTTATATCCGAGAGGTGTCAAAGACACCAACAATGGCACCATTCTCCCTGATGAGATCAGAAAGAAGGGGAAAGAATGAACCAAGGCGCCTTCTCTATAGGTGATTCAAAACATTTCGCTGTGACACTACTCTACAATTATCATCCAAGCAAGAAAAAACACTGCCTAGGAAATGAGCAAAGGGATGAACAGTTGTAGACTCAGAGATGAACTAAGGTGCGGGAGGTACTCGGAAGGCGGGGAGTGAGTGAGCCCGGGCCCCTTAAACTGGCTTTCAGCTCGCAAGCGCCTCTCGCTAAAATGCTTTGCTCGCTCTCTCCTTCTTCATTCACATCTATTGGTTCCTCCAACCTCTAAAATGATCTGATTTTTCGGCTTTACAATAATCACCTCAAGCTGCAACCCCTGAACAAAAAGGAAGTCACCCATTGTCTGAGTTATTAGCTAAGAGGAGATGAGGTTCTCTGTGAAGCCATTTTGAAAGTAACCCCTCTAATGCTACTAAACATTCATCTTACCATGGCGCACATAAAGATGCAGGGCTCTCTACAGAATGTCACAGAGATAAAATCTCTACATCTTTTTATCCAGGATACACAATAGACTTTTTAGCTCTGGCTCCTGGATAACTCACTTTCGCCAGTTACCTCTGAGAATGAGAAGTTGTTTATGTTTTGTTTTTATTGTTCAGACCAAAAGTTTCCCAGGCTCTAACCCTAATCCGTACATAGGTTAGCAGTCAGATGTTCGCAAAGCACCCTGTGTATCTCCTTCAAAGCACGTAACAAAAGTGAAGTCAAATACTGGTGTGATGATTTATAGGATAATTTTCCTCTCCTACTGTACTATCAGCTTCACAACAATAAGGATTTTCTCAATCTAGAAGTCATCATTGTAGTCCCACCACCGAAAACAGACCCTAACACACAGAACTTAATAAGTGAATACTTTTGGAAGGGTGGGCAGGCAAGTTGGTGGGTGGGTGGGTGGGTGGACGGACGGATGGATGGACAGACAAATGGGTATATGTGATAAATACATATTTCCTACCAGACTTTTAAAGGGTCATCATACCTCCAAATACCACATTAAATTGTTAAGTTTGTATATTCTATGAAAAGACCAATAGTCTAGCTAACGACAATCACACAATTTCAAGTGGAAAAATTAGATGAGTGAAGTCAAAGGAATCATGACATTAGAACAAATACCGAGGTTGACAAGGGACCAAACTTTTGACGAACTTACAACAGATACCCACCCACCCAAGAAGTAAATGAACTACTGTGTTAAAAGACCAGAGCATGGATTTTAAACTATACTTAGTAATACAATTAGTCATTATTTCACTTAGTATTTAACCACCTGTAATTGAAGAGTATCAAAGGAAGATG
>NW_004567133.1:8385351-8403626 GCF_000260355.1 Condylura cristata
AGACAAAAGAGACAGGCAAAGGAAACAGAGATGAGAAAGAGAATCTCTATAAATTATTAACTATTTCACTGCTTTTTGACCAATTTCCTTCTCTTACATCTTTTCCTTCATAAACAAAATGCACCACAGACACACTGTAACTCTGACTAGGCAGTACCTGCAGTATCCCTAGTATATGGAAATACTGTTTTGTTTTGTTTTTTTTCTAGTTCAGGCAAGAAAGATCTACTACCTGGTTTACTACATTTTTTAAATTAATAACATTAATAGTGTATCATTTTGTGCCTTTTTCCATTTCAGTTGGAAAGACTATATTTTTAAATTAGTTTCTAAGAACCTGTGTATCATATCAACTAGATTTTCAAAGGTCATATTTTCCATATTTACTTAAAAAGGTATTCTGTTGCCCAGTGACAAAGCTTCAAGCTTTTCCTGAATCCTCTGCAGCCAAAAATGAATTTGCTACTGCCTCTCCAACAAAACAGCCCACCTTTTTAAGACCTAAGTTAACCCATATAGAGATTGTTATGTCAGTTGGGACTTTGGGGCTGAAATCCCACTTCAGAAGAAAAAATAAAAAAGTCAAACCATCAAACACAAATTCAAAAAGTCTCTGCCTTTGATCCACAGAGAAAAACCCCAAGGCATGTTCAGAAAGAGCCAAAGGGTAAGTAAGTTTCACTCACAGGCCTTGGGGGCCTGCTTCTGGGAAGGAAAGGAAATGGAGTAATCAGTGTTAAACCTAGAACTTGCAGCCTGACTCAGTGATTGCAGCAAAGGAAAAAGAGAAAAAGTAAAAGACCCTCTACTTGGGATTTTACAGAGAAAGTTCAACCAAAGTACAAGATACCACATTATAATTTTGTGGGGAAAATGAGGCCAACAGCTAAATCAACCTGTGAGTCATCTTTGATTGTTGTTTTTTTTTTAAGGCATATTCTAACCTATATGTATTATCTACAGATTAAAATAAATTTGTATTCTGCAGTGTCGACATTGATGAAAACCACCATGGTGGTCCATGCAGTATTCAGAGTTTCAATGAAAAAGTTAAAAACATGTTTCTGCTCAACACAGGAAAGAACTGGTTTACTCATTATAGTCATCAATTAATCATCTATGTTAGCTGCTCAGAACATTAGCACAATGGGGTTTTTCTCAAGTCCAAAGCAAGTTTAGATCTTTCTCATGAGGGAAAAGGGTGAGAAAGAAAAACTGAAGCCTGGTTCTCTGAGTCCAGATACTAAGCTGCTCTCTCACTGGTGTTACCCCAGCCTAGGAAGAAACAGACTGAGAAGAAAACCTATCTAAACACACAAAAGAGGCATAGTCACTTAATAAGTTCCAGACTGAATGCCCACTTCAACGCAATTTCCTGCTGCTCATCAATAATGATCATCACACGTGGACTCACTGAAACTCACACAGCCACTTCTCCTGCACCCCCTGACTACTTCTGACCTTAACCTAATAAGGCACCATTAGCTCCATTTTACAGACAAGAAAACTGAGGCGACTAAAGGTGGCTGGTTTGCCCAAGGTCACACAGTGAGTAGGTCACAGATGAGCAGTTCAAAGCCAGCTCTACCTGACTCCAGCCTCACGCTTCAAGTTCTGATCATCACTGTCTCCCTGTTTTCAATGAAGTGACTTCCTTTATTAAAAAAATCAGGGCCCGGCCCTCCCTGGTGGCGCAGCAGGTTAAAGCACAGCACCGAGAAGCTAAAGCCACTTCTGCATGAGTTCGATACCCCCTTGCCCTGGAGGTGACCACATGGCGCGGCAGACCTCTCCTGACCCACCTGCTGCTCCCCTCAGCAGTGTACTTCCTCGATCTGCCTGTTCTGCTCCCCACTCTGTCTCTGGTGAATCCTCTCACTGCCCCTGCACCTCTGGCTTGTACCCCAGTTCTGTATGAATAAATAAATAAATCTTTAAAAAATATATTCAAAAGTTTTTCTCTCTGCCCAACTGCCAAAGCTTCCTGGGCTAAGAGTCTAATTCCAGGCCCTCCCTGGGGACGTAGCGGGTTAAAGCACAGCACTGAGAAACTAAAGCTGCTTCAGCACGAGTTTGATCCCCGCCAGAGAGCTGACCCGCATAGCACGGCAGACCTCTCCTGCCCACCCACTGTTCCCCTCAGCAGTGTACTTCATCAGCCAGCCTGTTCCTGCTCCCCACTCTGTCTCTGGTGAATCCTCTCACTGCCCCTGCACCTCTGGCTTGTACCCCAGTTCTGTATGCATAAATAAATAAATCTTTAAAAAATATATTCAAAAGTTTTTCTCTCTGCCCAACTGCCAAAGCTTCCTGGGCTAAGAGTCTAATTCCAGGCCCTCCCTGGGGACGTAGTGGGTTAAAGCACAGCACTGAGAAACTAAAGCTGCTTCAGCACGAGTTTGATCCCCGCCAGAGAGCTGACCCGCATAGCACGGCAGACCTCTCCTGCCCACCCACTGTTCCCCTCAGCAGTGTACTTCATCAGCCGGCCTGTTTTGCTCCCCACTCTGTCTCTGGTGAATCCTCTCACCATCCCTACACCGCTAGCCTGTACCCCAATTTTGTATGCATAAATAAATAAATCTTTAAAAAAAAGAGTCTAATTCTACCCAAAGACTTGTCTTAATTACATGAAGTCACAAATGAAGGTTCTAGGCTCCTCTGGAGAATGCTAGAGGGAAGTCTGCTTGCTGAACGGAGGCAGCCTCAAGCTGATCCAGAATGGAGGCCTTTCAGAACAGGGATTCTCGTCAGCAGACACAGTCCGAAACTACCCACACAGAGGTTGGGTTTAGAGAGAATGGGGAGCCATGTGGGAGTCAGGCTTTTGTCCTCTAGCACACCAAAGAAAGACCCTCCATCCTCATGCTCTGCTGAGCACACAGAAACCGGTACTCCCACCCCTTATGGACTTTCCATCTTTTCACTCTCAGCCGAGACAGCATCCCCACCCTCCATGACAGCAGGACAGCCATGGCGCTCAGCGCCTCCCCTGCCTGAAGACCACC
This sequence comes from Condylura cristata, assembly GCF_000260355.1. Taxonomy (NCBI): domain Eukaryota; kingdom Metazoa; phylum Chordata; class Mammalia; order Eulipotyphla; family Talpidae; genus Condylura; species Condylura cristata. The sequence continues at coordinate 8,388,360 of NW_004567133.1, forward strand.
TAACTGCCCCTGCCCAATAATGGAAGACCACACCCTCTTCCTGCATGACTGTGGCCTGGAGCCTGCACTTCAGCTTTTAGCTGGCACGTGGCTCGAGTGAGCACTACCCTGCCCCACATTGCCATGCAGCGAGGGTGGGTGTGGGCTTCAGCGTCAGCTAGCACAGGCTGGCACAAAAGTCGCAACAAACCCATCAGTGATGGCGCGTGAGTGTCCTTTGCCAACCTTTATCCTTCCCGCCTTCCCACTGGCAAATATAAAGGTGCAGTAGCTGGCTTAGCATCCTTCTCAGATCACAAGGTCACGTTGATCCTGGGGTAATGGAACCGAAAAACCGAAGGGAACCCAAGGCCATGGCCTCTGTGCTCTGACTTAGATGAGAAAGTAAAGGCCTAAATATGTTGTCCAAAATCTGTGTCCTGTTTTCATAAGATTCAGAGGAAATGAGTTCTCAAGCTGCCCAGATAAGGGATTTCTCTGGGGTTCCAAAATCAGTCCCAAATCACTCTGAGCATATCTGAGGATGACCTGCTCCCTCCATCATAAGCCTCTCTATGTTAGAGGCTGCCAATCTGCCCCATCCCATCCTGTGCCCAACTGCCAACACAGTGGCACACAGTGACCAGTGTCACAGCTAAAACCTGACTCACCTGGCAGGCAGCACCACCACTAAGCAACCCCACAGCCCGTCTTTCTCTCACACCAGATGCCACCCGCGGGGGCTGGGGGGAAATACTAAGAGCTGGTGGTGTCTGAGTGTGGCACCAGTAGGCTTGCCAATGCCACACTCTGGTCCAAGCATCTAATAGATGGCAGCAGCTGTGAGCAGTCAATGTACTCTAGCGACGTGCACTGTTCCTAGACCACTCCACAGATCAGCAACCTGAGACACAGAGCGGCTAAGTGACATTGCTGGAAAGACCCAGAGCCACCGGAGCACAGGACCCCACTCTACACTACCTCTAGGGCAAGGAGAAGAAAGATCGTTTTCTAAGGAAACACACATAACCTCTAAAAAGGCCACATCCCATTGCACACCTAAATTCTGCTTTACTTTCCTCCACCAGAAAATTCCGATCATTTTCTAAGCTTTGAAAAAAAGGGATCGCTTGCTTCAGATGGGTCATCACCTGCACACTTCCAAATGAAATGCCCCATCCTCTTAACAGACAACAGGTGGATAGGAGAGAAAATGATCAAAACTCACCCTGACCTCCGCATAAAACAAAGACAGACACAATTCATGGAAAGAAAGGCCACCTCAAAGATCAGCTACACATTCCACTCCAGCACCAACTGGAACTCTTTCTGAGAGGTCAGATAAAGTTCTAGAAAACAGTGTAACTATTTGAGTCAGGTTTTAGGATGTTACCACTTACAGGAATGTGGGGAGTCCTCCAGGGCAGTGCATGGAACTGGGGCTCTAAATTTGGATAGGAGAGGCCGGGTGGGCCCATCAGGCACACTGGCAGAGCCCGGGCAGCCCCAGGCCTCAGGTGAGAGGGTGCAGGAGTCTCAGAAGACAGTGGTGGCAGCAGGAGCATTCTGCAGCACTGACAAGGCCACCCACGCTCACCAGGGATCACTTTACCTTTCCCTGGAAGTGGAGGTGCTACAAAAACCGTCAGTCGATGCTAAGTCATCACTCAGACTCCTTCACGCTGAAACGCTTTGTTTTCCTACTCTAAACTCAGCTCACTAGGGTGGTCAACTTGCCCCTCAAACACAAGTCGGAAATGTGATGTTTCTGAGCAAAGTCAACCAGGCCTGGCCTAAAATTGAAAGGAAAACTAAACTCAAATGCCCACCGGGGCCAGGAATGGGTGAAGCAGGCCTCCCCGTTTGGGATAAACTGAGATAAAAGTGACTGTCCTATGTAAACAGCTGCTCTCAGTTCCAAACATGACTCTGACCAGAGCATGGGACCGATTTGCAGCAAAGCTGAAGCTGGAAATTCAGAGGTGTACGTGAAGGCTCCTTGTTCGACAATGTTGATGCCCAATTCAAAAAACGTTGAAGCCACCATAAGGGCTATATGGGTTATTTGTCCCCGCCCCGAGCCAGTTTGCGACCAGAGATAGCCGAGGCCACCTGGTGCATGATGAAGTCTCGGCCTCAGGTTGGGCATCCCTGGTGAAGGTCAAGGATTTCAAACCAGATGCAAGAACCCCCGACCAGTCCCTGGAGCCCTTCCTGTAACCAGCCAGCAGAACGAGTGGTTTAAATCAGGACCTGAGAGGCACCCCACCAGGACAGTCTTCCAACAAGCCAGAAGGCCCTGGGGATAACCACCGCCGCCTTCTAGGGCATGCGCCATCTTTCCAGCCAGCAACCACCTGTGGAGACCCCTGTCAGGCTGGGGGAAAGACAGAGCTGCAGACGTGGCCTGAGGGGGTTGGGGGGTGGCAGTTGAGAATGTCCTCTGAGAAGGGGCTCCTGGAGACACCGCCCCCAGAAGCAGCACTGGGCAGGTTCTGGAGACCACGCTTGCCCTCGCTTGCTGTTTGGTGCTGGGAGGGCGGACCACTCCTGGTATATGGGGCCTCAGGGCTGCAGGGGCCCTCCAGGAGGAAGGACCCTGGCCTGCACACATACACCTTAAAAGGCCCCTTCTGTGGTGATGAATTCCTAGCCTGGGAGGTCACCCTGACAGGCTGACTTCCTTCTCTCTGCCTAACTCAGAGACTTCCAGAAAGTCTTTTTCACCATCTCTTCCCACACTCCATCCCCAGAGCCCCACAGCCTACCTTGGCACTGGAATCCTTGCTTTCCGAAGCCCCTGCAAAGGCAGAAGGAGGGCGTCAGGCAGCCGGAGGGGCCCAGCCACCAGCTAGTTCCTTAGAGTCGCCCCCCCACCCCCGCCCCTTTAACCCCAGGTGCAACCTCCCTGCCACAGGCGGGTGCCCGAGTCTTCCGCCAGAGGGGGAGGGGGTAGAAGTGGGGAGCTCGGCGGTAACCCCTATCTCCCCTCAGAAGGCAGATCGAGGAGGCCGCGACCACCAGGTGGCGAGGTGGGGGGAGCGTTGTCGTGGGAGTGGTGGGGGCGGAGGGCAGGCGGGAGATCTACCCACTGGGATGCCCGAGTCCCCTCGCAGAAAGGGAAGGATAAAGATGCAGCCGGAAGGCAGATGAGAGAGACCCCGCGGCGGTGAAGTTCCCTGGGGGGCTAGGAAGGCTGAGCCGAGTCCCTGCACTTGGAGGGAGCGGGTGGGGGCGGGGGAGAAGGGTGCCCGCAGGGATGTGAGGGGGCAGACTGAGGCGTGCAGAGGGGAGCCCAGACCCTCAAGGAAGCGCAAAAAGAGAACACGAAGGTTTTTCCCGCTACCGCCCCCGACACGGAAAAGGAGGCAAGGACGCCCCCGGCCCGCAGACGCCGAGAGGACACCCTGAGCGCTGCCCCCGGGAAAGCGGGGAAGGAGGTGAAGGCGCCCCGACCCCGGAAGGAGGCGGAGAGAGAGGGAAACCCGGGTGAGGGGGCCCTGGAGGCGCTGCCCTCCCGGGAGGCACAGACACCCCGCGCTCCCAGCCAGGTGGAGGAAAGGCGCCCGCGGGGCTGCCCCTGGGCGCTCCGGAGGCGGCTGGAAGGAAGAGGGGACTGGAGGCGCCAGGCGGTCGCCCGTCTGGGGCCGGGGTACAGGGAACCCTCAGCGCTGTCCGCCAGGGAGTCTGGGGCAGAAGGAACCCGGGCGAGGAGCCGGAGAACGTAGTGGGTCGGCGGGGCTTCTTCTCCCTCGGGGGTGCGGAGAAGGGCTCCCCGCGCGCGGCGCAGCCCTCGGGGTCCCGGGAAGGTGCCCTGCGCGGCGCGCTCTCACCAGATGAAGTCGGTGCAGTGGCTGCAGAAGGTGGGCTGCTTGAAGAAGCGGGCGGTGAATTTGTGGTTCTTCACCTCGTGCACGTTCTTCTGCCGGAGGGCGCCTTTGCGGGCGAAGCGCACCGTGCTCTCTTCGCCCTCGTTCGGCGGCGGCCCCGCAGCCGGGTCAGCCATCTTGCGCGCGGGGAGCGGGAGCCCGAGAGGTGCCGGCCCCGGGGCCGCGGACCGCGGGCTGCGGGCCCAGGAGGCGCGGGAGGAGGCGGCCGCTGCTGCCGCCCGGGGCCGCGGGCGCTTCCCCTGCGCCGGCTCTAGCGGCCGCGGCGCGCGAGCTGGGGCTGTCACTCGCCCAGCTGCCGCGGCTTGTCCAGCTGCGCTTGGCACCGCTGGCCCCAGCTGCGGGGGTGGGAGGCGGAGCCCCGGGGAGGCCCCGCCTCCCTTATTTGCATCGCGCTCAGGCCCCGCCCAGCGCCGCCAGCTGCTTTACATATTGGCACCCCGAGGCTGCCGGTCTCCCAGCTAAGTGTTCCCAGCCGCAGCGCTGCGGCGCGGGGATCGCAGTCTGCGGTCCTCAGACCTGAGGCTCACTCCCCTCCCCGTCTTCAGTCCGGGGTCGCATTAAAGAGATGAGCCCCTGGGGTGCGCCCCAGGGAAAACGAGGGTGGAAGGACCAACGGGGACCGGGAGGTGGGGGTGGAAAGGGTGGGACGCAACGAATCCACGCGGTCCTCTGCAGAGACCGGTACCCATCCACCCCCTCTATCCCATTGGTCATTCTGCGTGTGTCTTCTGAAGGGATGGGCTTCCGCTGTCACTCATTTGGAAAGGCCTGTGGCTCCACACACTTACACACATACGCACACACGTACTGCAGAGGTGCAGGATGAATCTATATTTTACATATACCTCTAACTCCTTCACAAGGACAAGTCTTGGTTTTGCTGGCCTCACCATTTAGAATAGAACTTCCTACCTCCTGTCTAGACCGTCAGAGACTTGGTTTCCTGGACGGTAAGATGAGGCTAATTAGAAAGTAGGGAGGTTGTAATAGGTCGTTATTTCCTCAGCTGTCATTCATTCCAGACACATCTTGCAAATTGTGTTTATCTTTGCACATTATTTAAAAAAAAAAAAAACAGCTTATCTGGCTTCTGAGTTTGAATAGTTTGAATAGCAAGAGATACCCATGTATAAAACTCTCTGGGTGCTGTCACCAGCCTAGAATATGTGTATGTGAGATCTTTTTTCTAGTTTGTTAAGATGGGAAATTAAGGAAGGCTGAAGAGGTTAGATAAAGGCACTAATACCCAACACTACCTCCCTCCTGTCTGGAACCTGAGGAATGGAAGGCAATCCAATGAGTAATACTTGCTTGGACAAATGAGTCTAGGGACATGGGGCCCTGTCCACACAAGCATCTGAGCACCCCCCCACCACGCCCCTGTCTCTGGAAGCAGCACCACAGACCAGAGACTCCATCACTAGGGTTAAGCTTTGCTCACCATTGTTCGACCAGACCAAGCTCTGTGCCAGACCCACCTAAGGGTTCAGTGAGCATTGGTTGAATATGTGAATAAACAAGCTGCATGAGTGAACAAATGTCTGAAGGAATGGAGGGAGCCAGGACCCATGTAGCCAACTCTTTTTATCTTAGAGAAGCCAGAATCTGGAGATTTAGGTAAAATTTTACCAAACATGAGCCCAAGAATTCTCTATACTGACTGAAAACAAAACACACAGGTGTAGCCAAGGAGCAGCAGTTTGAACCCCCTGCTGTATAGGGATCTGGGACCTGTGGGACCTGACCTGTGTTCCCCATTTTCAGAAGATGTGGCCTCACAGGGAAAGGAGTAATTCTTTGGCATCCACCAGACTTGCACCCCCAGGCCCAGGCCCTGGGAGTGAGTTATTGGGTAAACAAGTGAGTGAATGAAAAGTTAAAGAACTGTACCCCTCCCCTCCACCATGTCCGGCAAGTATAATAATAAGCAGCAGGTACCAGAGGGGTGTCAGGTCCTTGCTGTCTCATTTACTTCTCCCAACAAGCCTGTGTCAGCCCGTTGTTAACCTTCAAGGAAGACAAAGACAGTGAAGCTCAGAGTGACTAAGATATGCTGAATGGCAGCTAGGCCTACCTACAACACTCTCAGGTGAGAACGAAGTAAAGGGATGCAAGGTGGGGCAGAACCAGCCTCACAGAACATCTGCCTAAACTCAGGTGCCACCATGAAGACTTTGGCTGGAGGCTGCGAAGTAGAAGTTAGGTGGCTTGTTTGTTATCAGGTAGCATGTGGGGCTTGATGGCTGTAATTATAGACTGTCCCTCCCCTGCATAGTGATCCAAAGGTAACTAGGAAAAAATAGCATTCACTTTTAAGGTGGACATGTTTGGGAAACTGGACGTGCCTGTCTATTATTAGTCCTCTTAGAGGCCCCATCACCTCCCAGAGAGGCTTGGGAAAACATCCCAAGAGACAAGAGACACTGCTGCTGCAATAGATTTCCTTTGAACAACGAGCTGGAAGCCAGCAACCCACATCCTGCCTTTTGAACCAAGTGCCCTGACTGACTCTGGTCTGTAACAACAAACTACCTCACCGGGTCTGGGCCTGGAGATGCAAGGCTGGTGGATGCCAAAGAGTCACTCCTTTCCCGGTGGGGCCACATCTTCTGAAAATGGGGAACACAGTTCCCATGGGACCCAGATCCCTATACAGTAGGGGGGTTCAAACTGCTGCTCCTTGGATACACCTGTGTGTTTTGTTTTGTTTTGTTTTGTTTTGTTTTCTGTCAGTACAGAGAATTTTCGGGCTCGCATTTGGTAAAATTTTACTTAAATCTCCAGCTTCTGACTTCTATAAGATAAAAAGAGTTGGCTACATGGATGCTGGCTCCCTCCACTCCTTCAGACATTTGTTCATTCATGCAACAATGAACTTATTGAGGACCTGCTGTGTGCTGTTCCACACATTTTTAAATAAAACAGATAAAAGGCCCCGCTTTCATGGAGCTTAGAGTCTAATGGGGAAGGAGGACAATAATCTTATAAATTAACAGAGCTACACCAGGTGGCTATAAAGAAGAAAATAAAGCATGGTAAAGAACGAAGAGTGACAGTGATGGAGAAATCTTGGTGATATGGGGACATCAAAGCAAAGTGAAATGAAGGGGTGAACCACAGGGTCATCTGAGAGTAGGAAAGTGTGAAGAATGAAGAGGAGAAGCAGCAAGTTTTCCTTACAAAGGACCTGGAAGGTGCACAGCATGGTGGAGAAGCAGGAAGGTGGCCTCTGTGACTGGAGTGAGACAGAAGAGAGCGCAGGAACAAGACAGGTTGTTGAGACAGCAGGGCTCCTTATAGACCAGGCAAGGAGTCTGAATTTCACTCCAGTGAATGGAAGCCGTTGGAAGGTGGGGAACAGAGAAGGAAGAAGTGAGCTGATGTGACTGAAGTTTTGTTTGTTTGTCTGTTTTTTATTACCTGTGTAGGCTGTGGGAAATAGATTGTTGGGGAGAAAGGGCATAACTGATATCAATTGAGTAGATGAGGCAAAAGATAAAGACAAGTGGCCACACGAAGCTAAAGGGCAGTGAACCCTACAGGCTAGACCCCACTAGTCACCAGAACCCCCAAGGGCCCCACTGGCCACTGCTTATAAAGTAATGAGGCGTTGAGGAGGCATGTTGTTCAGATTGAGAGGTCTCTTAAGTCCAGCTTTCAAAGTTCCTCTTTACATTGCTTCCTTATGGCTTCTACAGCAAATTATCACAACCCCAAATGGCTAGAGGTAACAGCAATGTATTCTTTCAAATTCTGAGGCCAGAAGACTGAAGTCAGGGTAACCAAGTCTAGGGTTCTACTCCCTCTAGAGACTTTAAAGAAGAATCCTTGTTTGCCTCTTCCAAATTCTGGTGGCTGCTGGCATTTCTTAGCTTGTGGCCTCATCACTCCCATCACTGCCTCTGTGTTCACATCAGCTTCTCTGTGTGTGTCTGTTTTCTCTTCTCTCTATTTCATATCCTCAGTGTATCTCTTACAAGGACACTACTGATTGGCTTTAGGGCTCACCAGATAATCTGGGGTGATCTCATCACAAGACCCTTAATTCAAAGACATCTGCAGACTTCTTCTAAGAGAGCATTCATAAATTCCAAGAATTACAACATGAACCTATCTTTTTAAGGTGCCAACAATCAACCTATTACAGTGCTTAACCCTGGGGAAGTCACTTCTTCCTTCCATGTCTCATTTTCTTCCTATGTAAAACACAGACAAGGATGTGGCAGTTCACCTTCCAAAAAAAGCTTTCCTTGCAAGACTACACTGTTCTGCGTAGTAGGCCCAAGCCATGTGTGATTACTGAGGAGTTGGAATGTAATAAGTTTGAACTGAGACGTAGTTTCAAGTGCAAAATGCACCCTAAAATATCAAGTAGTGTGAAAAAGAATGTAGACCCTTCCTAGTGGAATAATGGGTTAAAATGTAGCACTACAAGCCAGCCTCTTCCATGTAAGTTCAATCTCCAGCCCCGGAGGTGACCCACATGGCACGGCAGACCTCTCCTGACCTGCCCGCTGCTCCTCTCAGCAGTGCGCTCCGTCATTCTACCTATTCTGCTCCCCACTGTCTCTGGTGAATCCTCTCACCACCCCTGCACCTCTGGCCTAGACCCCAATTCTATATGCATAAATAAAAAAATCTTTAAAAAAGAAGGGGAAAAGAATGTAAAGTATCCTGTAATATTTATTGTCACTGCATGTTAAAATTATATTTTCTAGGTAGTGTGCTTAAATTAAACATCGCTCTGAAAGTAATTTCACCTGTTCTTACATACTTCTTTTAATGTCGGAACTGTTTTTTTTTATCATCTCTTTTTAATCTTTTTTTTTTTGAGGTAACATTGGTTTACATTGTTGCTTGTGTTTTAGAAGTATAGGATCCCCTCCTTCAGGTATAATTACCACAGTACACCCACCACCCAAACACCCATACTCCACCTTCATAATCCATTGTGGTTTTCACTTTTTTTTAAATAGCTACTGTAATATGTAAAATTTGATATAAGGCTCACATTGTATTGGGGGGAGGGAAGTGCTCTTTCTAAAATATAGATTAAATAATATTATGTGTATTAATAAAAATAAGTGGATATTACAATAAAATTCATCTCTACTCTTTGTGGCACCAGCAGTGGTGGCTTGACTGGAGGCTGATGGCTCTGCTTTGAAGATGCTTACTCACTAGGCTGCTAAATTAGTGCTGACTGTCAGTTGAGATCTCACCCAGGGCTTTGAGCCAAGAGCCTTGGTTCCTCTTTACGAGGACCTCTCCACCTGAAGTCAAGCTTCCTCATACCATGGGGGTTGAATTCCCAGAGTGAATGCCCCAAAAGACAGGAAGTAGAAGATGAAATTTGCTTAAAGTGTGATCTGGAAACTGACACTGTGTCATTTCTGACCTGTGTTGTTGGTTAAACAGTCACAGCATACAAGTTCAAGAGGAGACTTCACATCTCAATAAAGAAAAAAAAAATCATCCAAAATTAGGGAACCAGAGAGAAGGTGGTCAAGGATATTTGTTGAATTAGTAAAATGTAACAATTTCCATCTGTGATATAAGAAAACAAAAATTTGATAAAGTTAAGCAACTTCAAGATCACTCTAAAACTACCAATAATAATAATTAAAAGCCAATATTAAGAAACTGTAAAGTATATCTGCCCATTCAAAAGGAAAAATAAACTAACAGAACCTGTTCCTTTGGAAATCTACATGGAGAACCTATTAGACAATGACTGTAAAGCAACCATTCTTGACGCTAAGGAAAAGACGTATGAACTAAATGGAAATGTCAAGAAAGAGATGCAAACCTTGGAGACCAAAATGAAACGCTAAAGCTGAAAATTTCAATAACTGAGATTAAAAAAATTCACTAGAGGGATTCAAATACAGCTGAGCAGACAGAAGAAAGAACCAATGAACTTGAAGACCGGATTGAAATTGTGGAAGAACAGAAAGAAAAAGTGAATTGAATATAAAGGGTCAGTTGGACACCATCAAATACATCAATGAACATGCTGTGGGAATCCTAGATTGAGAAGCAAGACAGTAAGGGAGGAAATATTATCTAAAGAAACAATGACCCCAAATCCCCACTTGATGAAAGACATGAATGTAAACAGAGAAGAGCTCAAAGACTCTAAGTTGGATAAACTCAAAGAGAATCACCTGAGAAACATAATCAACTGTCAAAGAGAAAAAGGACTCTTGAAAGCCGTAAAAGAAGCAACTTAATACAAGTGATCCTCATTAAGGTTATCAGCAGATTTCTCATTAGAAACTTTGGAACCCAGAGGGCAGTGAACAAACAAAAGGAAAAGAGGGCGGGGGTAGTGGAATAAGGAAGGGAAAGAGAAAGGAAAGAGGAAAAGGAAGGAGGAAGGAAGGCAGGAAGATTATCAGTCAAAAATCCAATAACCAGCAAAACTGTCCTTCAAATTATAAGACACTCCTAGATTTACAAAAGTTTAGGGACATTTTTTACTACTAAGCCTGCCCTGCAAAAAATGCTAGAAGGATTTCATACTGGCTGCAATGAAAGCAAACTGGGCAGTAACACAGAATCATCTGAAAATAAAGGTATCAGGAAAGGTAAATATGTGGACAATTATAAAAAATATTGTTATCAGGCCCTCCCTGGTGGTACAATGGGTTAAAGCACTGCACTACAAGCTAGCAGCAGCCACTTCACCAGGAGGGAGGGAGCTGACCCATATGGTGCAGGGAGCTGACCCACATGCTCAGCAGACCTCTCCTGACCCACCCGCTGCTCCCCTCAGCAGGTACTTCTTTAGTCTGCCTGTTCCGCTCCCCACTCTGTCTCTGATGAATCCTCTCACCGCCCCTGCACCTCTGGCCTGTACCCTCAGTCTATATGCACAAATAAATAAATCTTTAAACACATATATTGCTATCACAGAAATGGTGCATAACTCCTCTCGTTTTTTACGTGATTAAGAGACTATTATGTTTCTTACAAAAATAATCTATAATCTAGTAACTCCATGTTTTGCTTTCTACATAATTTTCTGCATGATATGTTTTCTACATAAGACTAGCTCATCACAAAAAAAAAATTGTTAGTGTTTATAGACTCCACATATAAAGACACCACTTTGTGATTTAATAACTGAAAGGCAAGGACAGAATAGTGTATAAGCACAGTGTTATTTTTTTTAAGCCTTACTTATTTATGCATTTAAGATCTGGGATGTAGGCCAGAGGTGTAGGGTGGTGGGAAGGAGTAAGAGGAGTCAGCAGAGACACAGTGGGGAAAAGGACAGATCGACTGAAATCCACTGCTGAGGGGAACAGCAGATGAGACAGGAGAGGTCTGCCGTGCCTTGTGGGTCAGCTCCGTGGGGTGGGGGGGGTAGGACTCTTGGTACAGTGGCTGCAGTGGGCTTCATAATGCTGCGACTTAACCCCTTTCACCACCAGGGAGGCCCAAACACAGTGTTTTATATTATTGAAGTTAACCTAGTAAAATTTTCAACTAAGAACGTTAAAACTTTAGGATAATAAATGTAATCCCCATAGTAACCACAAAGAAAAAAAATTATAGTGTATACAGAAAAGGAAATGAGAAGTGAATTAAAATGTTTTTCTACAAAAATCAGCTCAACACAAAGGAAGACAGTAATGCAGGAAATGAAGAACCAAAATAAAAGCTAAATGCCATGCAGGAAACAAGTAACAAAATATCAAAAGTAAGTCTCTCCTTGTCCATAATGACTTTAAATAGAATTTCAGTAAACTCTCTAATCCAAAAACAGAGATTCGTAAACTTGTTTCAAAAATACATAATCCAACAATACACTGTCTACAACAGAATCCATTTAGATTCAAAGTCATAGATTGAAAGTGAAAGGAGAGTAGAAGCAGGATCTGGAAGAGATATTTTGTACACCATGGTTTATATGACCTACTTCACAGTGACCAAAATGTGGAAACAACCCAAGCCACCATCGACTGAACAGTGGATCATACAATGTAGCTTATACATACAATGAAATAGTTTCACCCTTAAAAAGGAAGAAAATCCTGACTTGTTACAACAGGGATGAACTTTGACAACATTATGCTAAAGGAAGTCAACCAGTTGCGAAAGGCCAAATGCTGTGATCATGTAACTGATCCCACTTAAATGAGGTAGGGAGTCGCAAAAGCAGAGACAGAAAACAGGAGGCTGCCGGCAGGGAGAGTGGGGAGGTTTGTCTCATGGCATTCTAGTTTTGCAAAATACGCGCTCTGGAGAGAGTGGTAAGGGTTAGACAATGACATGAAAGTGCTAAACACACTTCAAATGGTTCAGATAGTGAATTTTATGTTTCCTTTACCACCATAAGAAATTGCAGGTGGGAGGAGGGGTGATGGGTTAACAGAGTTTCAACTAGGGCAGAAGAGAACTTTCTGCAGCTGGATGGTGGTGAAGGTGTTACAGCAATGTGAAGGGAATGGGGCAAAGGCCTCCCTGGTGCCCTGGGGCTATCTCAGTGTTATCACTGCTATGGCCTGAGTTTGATGCCTGGCCAGGGAGCTGACCCATGTGGTGCAGAAGGCCTTGCCTGTCTCACCTGCTGCTCCCCTCGGCAGTGTATTTCAGTCTCTCTGCCTGTTCTGCTCCCCACTCTGTCTCTGGTAAATCTTCTCACCCCCTGTACCTCTGGCCTATGCCCCAGTCCTCCTGCATACAAAAAATAGGGGTTAAAATGGTAACATTTCTGCCATGTACATTTTACCAGAATAAAAGAGTTAAATGGGGGAAATTAAAGATTGCACACTAATACTAAACCAGATCCTGTGATCAACACAGGACCTGAGCTAATACGTCAGTTTTCCTCTAGAGGAGAAGACTAAGTTACCAAGAGCATGTGTAAGTTTTCCAAGGCTCCACCTTAGGGGAAGTACTAAGACTTCAACTGGGGTCTTCCAACTCCAAAGCCCAGGTTTAACCACAGCTGTTTCTATTTACCACATTGCCTGGAGACAGATTCATGGCAGGTAAGAGTGGGTCTCTTTTGTACAGGAAAACTCTACCAGAAAACATAACCACTGACCTCCTTTAAAAAATATATTCACTGGGCTCTCCCTGGTGGTGCAATGGGTTAAAGCACCGCATTAGGAAGCTCCCCAAAGCCACTGCAGCACAAGTTCAATCCCCGCACCAGGGAGCTGACCCACATGGTGTGGCAGACCTCTTCTGACCCCGCCCGCTGCCCCCCTCGGCAATGTACTTCGTCAATCTGCCTGTTCTGCCCACCACACCTCTGACCTATGCCCCAGTTCTGTAAGCATAAATAAATAAATCTTAAATATATATATATATTCACTGTGTTGCAATATAACATATGCAGTACGGTCTAGGAATGTTAAGTCTACATATATTTTGCATTTATGTAAAATGTTTACACCTATTTGGTCACCCCCAGATTAGAATACAGATAAGATCTAGCGCTCTTGAATCCTTTCCCAGGAAATACCCAATCAAGGAAACTTCTGTCTTTCTTCTATTAGCACAGACTGGGTGGCGTTTCCTTAAGAGTAATATGTATAACTTGCAATTTTTTTAACCATTTCTTTTTTTCCCAGTTTTATTGGGATAAGCAACTTTATATGAGTTTATAAGGTGTGCAACATAATTTCCATTGCAAAATGATTGCCACAGTGATATCATTCAACTCACATACTTGCAATTTGCTTGCTTCTGTTGAGAAATTTTAAGATCTCCTCCCTTAGAAACTTTCAGATATGTAACATAGTATGTTAACTATGGCCACCCTGGTGGCTGTGACATCCAGGACTCACTTTCCTGACCTACACTCATTGTACAGCCTCCACCCTCACCTCCAGAAACCACCAATCTGTTTCTCTGGCTTCTGCTTTTCCAGATTCCCTATAAAAGAGATATCATACAGTCTGTCTTTCTCTGACTTGTTTCATTTAGCATTATAACCTCAAGACAAATACCATATGATCTCAATTACACCAGGAATCTTAAGAACTCAGAACACATTGCTGGTGGACAGAGACAGGAGAAGGGAGGGCAGAAAAAAGGAGGGCAGATCAAAATCTGTACAACCTTCCAGTTACCAGATAAATGTTGCCATAATAGCATGGCAACACATTACATATTTGAAAATTGCTAAGAGAGTATACCTTAAAAGTTCTCATCTCAGAAAAAAAAAAAGTGTTACTATATCTGGTGAGAGATTTCCCAGTATATACAAATATCAAATCATGATGTTGCCCATCTAAATCTAATATAATATCGAATGTCAATTATACCTGTGTTGTATACCCCAACTCCAAAGAGCTGGGCTGGCTGTAGCCATAACACTGAGTGGTCTTGCAACGCCCTCACGCCACCCCATCTCTTGGTAGAAGCTCCTCTGGGAAGGAGTCTACATCTGTAGCTCCCCCATACTCCCCTCAAGGCCTCTAGCAACTATTGATGGGTCTTCACAGCTCAGCAGAAAACAAGAATTTGAACAGGAAGCAATTGTGGGGAAATGCTATGTCATGATAAACACAGCACAACTAAATTCAATACTCAGGTCAGGGAAAGTTTGTACTTGGTTAATTGAATTCCAGAAGCAGAAACTGAAAAGGTGAAACCATGAGGAGTTGAAACTTCCAGATGGGGGCATGGTTCCTGCCAGCACAGAGATAGTGGCTCACAGGCAGACTACCTCTGTGGGATCTCACTCCTGCCACCTTCCTCAATCAAGATGATTCAGAATGAAAGTAGGAGACTTGTGCTTTCTTTGTTAAAAGAGGGTCAAGGAGTGTTGGAGAGATGTCACTCAGTGGCACCAATCTGAGACTTTCTCCATGGTATTTTTACAGCATTTGAAATTAAATCACAAGACCCTCTTTTTGAGATTCAGTGGGCTTGGGCACCATGTTGAATACCAATATATGCCATTTTAGGGTTCCCATATTGGGGATTAGACTGCTAAGGGACTACTAGGTCTGAATAGGGAGCACTTTCTCTTTTTCTGTTCTTCCATTACTCTAGAAAAGAGATGCCTCTGCCCAGAAAGCCTAAAATTGGGGTGTGGGGGAGACAGGCACCTCTGCTTGAAGCCTTCTTTACTTGGCTTCCTCAGAAGGGCTGGGGCCAGGGTGAGGAGAATGAGACACTACACATGAGCCCCAAATGAAGGGGCACCAAGAGACCAGTAGGCGAAAATCAATAATAATTCAATGCAATACTTATAAGGATCAAAATTAATGCCCCCCCCCCGCCACAAAAGATCCATGATGAACTAAACATCAACTTCTTTTAAAAAGGCAGAATCTAATGGTCAGGGTTCCATTGAGGTAGATGAGGCCAAGTCATATGAGCTCAGAGTAGTAGCTCTACAAAGTAGTTGTAAGGAATCAATGAGCCAATG
>NW_004567133.1:8403999-8418441 GCF_000260355.1 Condylura cristata
CTCTAGGAGAGAGGATTGTTTTATCACTAGACATACTGGAGCACGACATCTCCTATCCCTGCCACAAGGAGTCTGTCCACTTTCCTGGAGCTTAAACACCCCTTAACCATGACCATTTGGGCAGCCGGAATTGACCTGTCCTATATTGTGTCATCTGCTTTCCTGTCCATCTCCCCAAGAAGCTGAACCACTATGAAAACAGACACAGTCCTATCTTGCTCACCATTTGTTCTCCTCTAAGCTGAGTGTAGCGCCTGCCACAAAGTAACTACTGGAGCTGAATTTACTATCTGAGATCAGTATGAATTGGTGTCCAGAGACTTCTCCTCAATCTTTTTTTCAATAAAACCACATCAAATTGTTCAGGAGTGAGGAATGGGGAAATAGCAGCCACTTATATACCTGTCAACTCTCCTATTTCACTGAAGTCACATAACAATAAAATTATCATTTCCTCAGGGCTATATTTATTGAGGAGTTCAGATGTGCCCGGCGCTGTTCTAAACATTTTTCCATGAATTAGTTCATTTAATCCATATAATAATCATATACGTAGGTAATAAAAATTTTAACCCTTTTTTTATAGACACTAGACATGTGTCCCCAAATCACTCAGTTACCAATCCACAGAGGTATGTCAATCCTCAGTCTTACTCCAGAGTGTGTGTCCACCAAGCCCACTAAGTGAAAGCAGGATACCCACTAACAGAACCCCACAACCCACATTTGTGCAAATATGCCAACTCTGTACCCCCCAAGCAATCTTTACTTACTCCCTCTTATAACCAGAGTACCAACAGCAATAACACGCAAGAAAAAGAAAATAGATTTTATCATTTCTCAAAGAGGCCACCTGGTCCCTGCAAGGTTAAAAGGAATCTACTAGAGCATCTCTCTGTTCTTGAATGCTTTCGTTCACTCAGCCTGTCAGTTTAATCTTGATTTCGCCAAGCTGAATGCCTATTGGTAAAAATGCTTGCAGATGTGGAACTGCTAGAAGAGGGGAGGTTCAAACAAGCACGCACAATGTCAAGTGTAGAACATACTCAAGGATCTACTCCATTAAAGGGATAGTTGTTGTCTTTTCTCTGCTTTTGGGTCTTCAACTGTATATCCCAGGTTTGGGTGCTTTTTTAAACATGTGTCAAGGTATCAACATAGCTTGTTTCCTCCCCATTACCCTAGAATCTTCAGATGACAGGATAGAATGGAGTGACACATTTTCATTGGAACATGACTTTTACTTAGGCTGATTTTTAGGACAGTTAATCCCTTTATGTTTCTAATTTGATATAAAACGATTATCTTTGCGAAGAGGTCCTCTGCTCCAGCCATTGGTTCCACCCCTATAAGTAAACATGTTTTTTCATTATGAGTTTCTTGTTCATCTTTCTAGACTTCTGCATTAAATTTCCTGTCTAAATATAAGAAAAGGAGACATATGTTCTTCTTCCCCATTCCTTTCTTCCATAAAGGGTATCACGGTATTCTACACTGTTTTTATGTGACAATTTATAGGACTGTCTTTCCATATTAGAGCATAGAGAACTTCATTAATTTTTACAACTGCATTATACTCCATGTAAGGATGTAACTAGTTGATTTAACCAGCCCCGCCAAGGGTGAATACTTGGGTGGCTTCCAGACTTTTATGGTTACAAAGGGCCCATCACAGTGACATTGTACACACATCACTTCCTCCCATAGCAGTACTTCTGGAAAATAAATCCCAGGACTGAGGATCACAAGGTCAAAGACTAAGTGCATTTTCAAGGGTGATAGATGGTGCCAGTTTGCCCCACCCCCAACCCCCAGGAGCTACGACCTTTGCCACTCACACCAGTTATCATGACAGTCCCTGCTTCCCTGAGCTCTTTAAAAGTCATTAGACATTTCTCTTTTGGCAACTCTGATAAGTGATAAATGGTATCTGCACATGATTTTGGTTTGCATTTATCTTCTTGTGAGTACGCTTGAGCATCTTTTCATAAGAATAGAGTGCTAAAAACACTTTTCTTGTGATTGACATAGCTCATTAGGACTAACTCAAGCAATGAAGGAGAGATCACTCTAAGAATTCCAGAGGGACCTCATGACACTAATGGCAGTGCTCTAACTAGACCGCCCCAGATGAGACTGGATCTAGAAAGCAGGAAAAAAATGTCAACTAGCTCCTCTTCTCTCCCCATTTCTGAAATAGCCCCCCACTATGTACCTGAAACAGTCCCCCCACCTACATGTGCTCTCACCTAGTCTCAATTCCAATGACCCACAATTCTCATTAATTCCTCTCTTTACCACTGCACCCCTAGTCCAATCAACCATAACTTAGAGATGGGGAGGATGAGAAAAATCAGAAAATGTAAAAGCTGGGGGCCTACATTAAAAGATGCCTATTGTGTCTAGTGAAAACTTGTTTTCCCTCATTCTCTTCCAAATGGAGTTCTACCAAGAATCACAGAAGGGTTTTGATAAGGCAACCTATAATATGGTCAATATTTTCACATGATCTATCTGATAATGGGTCAATAGCCAGGATATATAAAGAACTACTACAACTCAACAAATAATCAAATAACCCAACATACAAATGGGCAAAGAACTTATACAGACATTACTCCAAGGATGATATATAAAGGAACAATAAACCTATGAAAAGATGCTCAACATCATAAATCATCAGAAAAATACAAGTCAAAACCACAATGATATATATGCTTATACTCATTAGGACACACACAGAAACACAGAAAGAAAAGGTTACAAGTATTGATGAAGATGTGGAGAAATGGGAACTCCCAGGCACTGTTTAAGGGATTGATTATAAGATGGTGCTATGTGTTTCCTTTAAAATTCCATCATGAAGTTTACTTCAAAAAATTAAAAATATAATTAAACTATGACTCAGAAATCACAGTCTGAGTATAATCTAAAAGAACTGAAAGTAAGCTCTCAAAATGATATGTTTGCAAACCCATATTCCTAACAACATATTCACAATAGCCAAGATATAAAAGCAACTTAAATATCCATCAAGAGATGGGTGGAAAGTGGAATATTATTCACCCTTCAAAAAGAAGGAAATCCTATCACTTGCTACAGTGTGGATGAACCTTGAGGGCATTATGCTAAGTAAAATAAGCCAGTCACAAAACATACTGTATGATTCCAGTAACATGAGGTCAGAGTCACTTGCTCTTTCACACAACACAGCACCAAAGTCTTACTCTCCACAACCTTTTGTTCTAACAACCAAACATTTCTCCTCTGGTCTTTGGCTATCTATAGCTTCAGCTCTGAGGCTGCCTTAGAATCCATGGCTCTCCTAGTAGCAATGCTTTTTTTTTTTTAATAAATCACACTGGGCCTTCTTTCTTTCTTTCTTTCTTTTAAGATTTATTTATTTATGCATACAGAACTGGGGTACAGGCCAGAAGTGCAGGGGCAGTGAGAGGCTTCACCAGAGACAGAGTGGGGAGCAGAACAGGCAGATCGAGGGGAGCAGCGGGCGGGTCAGGAGAGGTCTGCCGCGCCCTGTGGTCTCCGGGGCAGGTGGGAATCGAACTCATGCAGAAGTGGCTTTAGTTTCTCAGTGCAGTGCTTTAACCCGCTGCACCACCAGGGAGGGCCTGGACCTTATTTCTTAGTTGCAGGGGTTTTTTGTTATGCGCAAAAGGACTGAGTTGTAGACCAGAGGTGGGGTGAGAGGATTCACCAGGACACAGTGGGGAGCAGAACAGGTGGATACACTGAAATACACTCTGAGGGAGCAGCGAGCGAGACAGGAGAGGTCTGCGGTGCCATGTGGGTTAGCTCCCTGGTGATAGTGCTGACTTAACCCCTAGGCAACCAGGGAGGCCTGATCAGCAATTCTTGCATCTTCCCATCTTTTGAGATATATTCTCTAAAATGTAAACTCCCTGGGGAGGGAAGTGGGACATTTTGTAGTCACAGATGGTGAGCAGGTGCCTCTCTGTCTTCTCTTTATTTGTCACCGTGACATCGTGAGCATCTCCCAGTTCTCCCAAGCTGGCTTCCTTCCTAAGCCTTGTTTTATGAAATATCGGATAACTTTTTCTGAATTGTCTGAAATTTGAGTAGTATTTGGGGCACTTTCCGTTACAAGGGACAAAATGGAATTAAAACTGAACGGAGGTTTTGTTTTATTTTTCAAGATGTTTAGACTCATTAACTAAAAAGATCCTTCAGGCACAGGTTGACTCATGTGCTCCCACGAAGTCTTCAAATATACTTTTGCATCCTTGGCTCTACATCCCTGAGGGGGTTTCATCCTCAGAGAGGCTCTGCCCAGGTGGTATTCCCGACAGCAAGAAATACCAGCCAGAGAAAAGTGAGCTTTTCCTTTCCCAACAATTTCAACAAATGTCTCTGGCAGAACTGGCTTCCTACGGGCATTCATTTCCTACGGCTGCCATAACAAACCACCGTAAATGAGTGACTAAAAGAACAGAAATGTGGCCCTCCCTGGTGGCACAGTGGGTTAAAGCACAGCACTGAGAATCTAAAGCCACTTCCTCATGAGTTCAATTCCCCCTTGCCCCGGAGGTGACCACATGGCGTGGCAGACCTCTCCTGACCCGCCCGCTGCTCCCCTCAGCAGGGGATCTGCCTGTTCTGTTCCCCACTCTGTCTCTGGTGAATCCTAAATAAATAAATCTTTAAAAAAAAAAAAAAAAAGAACAGAAATGTTTTCCCTCACAGGCTTGGAGGCCAGCAGGCTAAAGTCAAGGTGCTGGCAGGCCCACACTCCCTTGAAGACGGCCCTTGCTTTTTCCAGCCTGTGGTGATGTCAGGATTCCTTGGGGTCCCATGGTCGGCCTGAGCCAGGGACTGCATGACCTCTTTCTTTGTCCTTCACTGGGCAGTTTAGTTTAATGCCTACACCAGGGCCACAGCCACATGCTGCTTAAGTGCTTAGCAAGATGCTTTTGATCCTTCCAAGAATGCTGATAACATCGGGGCCTGACCAACACTGTGGGTCACTTCAAACTGATAACGCAAAAGAGAGCAGCTATTCGAGGAAAATCTTCAAGAACCCCATAGCTGATCAACCCTGAGCTGCCCAGAGCCTCCCAGATCTGAGAATAAAGAGTCTCCCTGCCCTCGCCACCACAACCCCCACCCCTCCACCTGCACATCCTCACTTTCCTTTCTTTGCTTCACCTGCCGCTCTGGGAGATGCTTTCTGTAGAGTTCTAACTGCTGCTCTCCCTATATGGCACCATTCACCAGGAAAAAGCGTTCTTTATCAGGGGAGAAAATAGTAATAATGATGAACAACTATATACCAGAGACATTTTACAGTTTTACAGAGCTGGAGTAGGGAATGGGATCAAAAATGGGGGAGGGGAGAAGTGCACTGGACTATGAGTATGGCACACGGGTGATTTGGTGATGGGAAGCCCACGGGGATTACAACTGAGATGAAAAAGGCACAAAATAGTGTAAAAATAAACTATTATATTAATTTTTTTAAGGAAAAAAAAAGTGTCCTTTGTGGAAACATTCTCATGGTTCAGTCCTCTAAGGAACAAGCTGTCAGACATGATGGCTTAGCAATGACCACACGCTCCCATCTCTGCTTCCAGCTTCACCACCGCCTTCTCAGTCTCCGTCTTCTCCTCTGTCTAATGCCCTCTGCATCACTCTTACAAGAACATATATCACTGGATTTCAATCCACCACATAACCCAGTAGCCCTCATCATATCAAAACCTTTAACTTGTTTACATCTGCAAAGACCTTCTTTTCCAAATAAGGCCGCATTCACAGGGGCTGGATATTAGGACATGGGACATGCCTTCTGGAGGGCTAGCATGGAACACACAACAGCAGGATCTGAAAGGATCCCATGCCCAGAATGGCCCAGGGCTTGGTGGAATGCTCTGTTGTGACCATGTTGAAATTCACAAATGTTAAAGGACCCTGCAGTTTCCTCTTGCACTGGACCCCATTATCTTGCCTGTTCTGGTCATGGAAGCAGATAGACTATGAGAATCTTCACTTGAGATTTATCCCAGACCATTTTTCAGACCACCAGGTCCTGGGATGTGTGTGCTTTCCCATTCCCACCCCATCAACTTTGGATAAAGACTACAAATGGGTCGTCCAGCTTAGAAGACCACGAAGGGCTTCACACTGGGGCATCCTTTCAACAGAGGCATGAAGGATGAAGAGTTAGTTAGGTAAAGGAGGAAAGAGAGTATTAGGGGCAAAGGGAAGGACATATACAAAGAAGTAGAGGCAAGAGATGAGGGAAGTGGCTTGCCAGAATCCTGAAGCCTGAGACAGAGCCCCACTGTCAGGAATACTGGCCATAAGGGACATTTCCAGCTGGTTTGAATGAAGCTTGGGGTTCAACCAAAGTGGTAGGAAGCAGAGTTTAGAATGACACTTTCTTCCAACGTTCTTGTCACTTCCCCTCCCTGGTCTGTTCCGCCTGGTTGGCCATAATGTGTCCTAAGTCAACGGTTCCTCCTGATACTTCCTCTACTTTGTGAAAGACAACAACATCAGCAAGAAAATGAAGAACTGAAGAGTCTCAGAGTATAGAGAGCCAAGGCTCTCCCTACCTAAGATGAGAGGCTTTTCAGTTAAGTTAGTGGAAGATGGATTCATAAATAAATGGTTTTAGAAGATCTGGATAATACTTATATTTTAAAAGAAAAGACAGGTTCCTGTCTCATTTCTTATACCTAAGTAATTCCATACAGAGCCAAAATGTTAAAGTAAATAAACCAAGAAATAAAACAAAAACAAATAAAACTTTAAGGCTGCTAGAAAGAAGGAAAATAGTTTATAATCTTGGGGAAGAGACCTTTCCAAGAAAGACACAAATGGGAAAAGTCATAAAAGTTAAGATTCATAATTTTCAATAGGTTTTAAAAAATTAATTTCCATAAGGTTAAAAAAAAAAACACAAACCATAAACAATATCAAATTGCAAATTAGGAAAAATAGTCCCAGCATATACAACAAAGCATGGGCTAATTTTTCTCTTTTTTAAAAAGATTTATTTACTTATGCACACAGAACTCGGGTGCAGGCCAGAAGTGCAGAGGTGGTGAGAGGATTCACCAAAGATGGAGTGGGGAGAAGAACAGGCCGACTGAACAAAATATACTGTTGAGGGGAGCAGTGAGTGGCACAGGAGAGGTCTGCTGGCCGTGTGGGTCAGCTGTCTGGCTGGGGATGGAACTTGTGCTGAAGAGGCCGTGGCCAGCTTCACAGTGCTGTGCTTTACCCCACTGTGCCACCAGGGAGGGGCATGGGCTAATTTTTCTAATATAAAAAGACCTTTGAAAAAATAATTAGTGGAAGCCCAACAATCCAATAGCAAACCAACATTGGTGAAAGATAAGAATAGGTAGCTCAAGGGGAAAGAAATGCAAGTGGCTTATAAACACATAAAGAGATGCCCAAACTCACAATCAATTAGAGACCCAGGGAGCTACCAATGTTCATCCATCAGAGTGACAAATATTGAAAAGCTTGACATGAGACTAGATTAAAAAGGAAATATGAAAAGAGACAACTTCATTGTTGGTGTGAGCATATGTTGTTATATCCTCTTTGGAAACAAATGATGAAGTAAGTATCCAAAAATTAGAAGCAAAATTTAAAAAAAAAAAAAAAAAACTTTTTTAGGCCCTCTCTGGTGGCACAGCGGGTTAAAGCACAGCACTGAGAAGCTTAAGCCACTTCCGCACGAGTTCCATCCCCACCTGCCCTGGAAGTGACCACATGGTGCAGCAGACCTCTCCTGACCTGCCCGCTGCTCCCCTCAGCAGTGTACTTCGTCTATCTGCCTGTTCTGCTCCCCACTCTGTCTCTGGTGAATCCTCTCACCCTCCACATCTCTGGCCTGTACCCCAGTTCTGTATGAATAAATAAATCTTTTTTTAAAAAAAAAGACTTATTTTATTTATGCATATAAGAGCTGGGGTGTAGGCCAGAAGTGTTGGGGGTGAGAGGATCTACCTGAGACAGTAGGCAGCAGAACATGCGGATCTACTGAAATACCGCTGAGGGGAGCCGTGGGCGAGACAGGAGAGGTCTGCTGCACCATGTGGGTCACCACTTGTGCTGCAGTGGCTGCCCATAGCTTCATAGTGCTGAGACTTAAGACTTCATGCCACTAGGGAGACCCAAAATGAAAAACCCTTGATCCAGGAAATCTAGCTTCAAGAATTCATCCTTGACATAATGTCAAATCTGGTTAAAGATATTTGTTCAAGGTTATGTTTTAGTTGTTTGCCATAGCAAAAAAAGGGAAGTAATTATTCCCAATCAATGGGTAAAAGTTTATTATATTACAGTTTCCATATAAGAGAAGTACAGTTGGGAACATCCCTGGTGGTGCAGGAGTTAAAGTCTTAGTGCTACTAAGCTACCTACTGCAACTTACTTTTAGTTCCCAGCCAGGGAGCTGCCTCACCTGGCGCGGCAGACCTCTCCGGACCTGCCTGTTGCTCCCCTCAGCAATGTATTTCAGGAGACCTGCCTGTTCTGTTTCCCACTCTGTCTCTGGTAAACCCTCACCCCCTGCACCTCTGGCCTGCACCCCAGGTCTTTTATGCATAAATAAATAAAATTTTGAATCTTTTTTAAAAAGAGTATTACAATCCTTTAAAAAAAAAAAGCTGGATTTTTGGGTTTTTTGGCTTACATGTCAAACAGTTCCCACAAGATAGTGGGGACATCAAAATCTGCATGTGACATACCCATACCGATGGAGAGAGAAAGAAGAGGAGAGAGAATGAAAAGTAGAAAGAGAAGAGAGAGAAACAGACATAGAGATAAAAACTGACCGAAATAAGAGCGAGGCTCTACACAGCAGACAAGAAAGTACAGACAAAGATGCTAATAGTAGCTAACTCCACGGTTAGGGTAAAAGAGGAACTTCATCTCCACTGTGTTCATTTTTCTACTCTTTGAATTTTACCATGTTGTTATTTTTCCTATAAAATATTTCAATGAAAATTCTTAAGAGGATGGAAATGCCTGAGAGGGGAAAATGAAAGTAAAAGTCAGCCACAACCCTAACTTTAAAAAAAATTACAAAGAAATTAAATCCCCTTGCCAAATTAACCAATGTTAAATATTGGGATCAGGGTTTTCCAGAGCTCTCGCTACCTACAAATTATACAAATGAGGCTGAATCATGATTGTGTGTGTGTGTAGAAGAACTGGGGTGTAGGCCACGATAGGGTTGGGGGTGAGAGGATTCACCAGAGGCAGAGTAGGGAGCAGAACATGTCCTGGATCTACTGAAACACACTGCTGAGGAGAGCAGCTGGGAGAGTTCCCAGGAATGACAGCGCTGAGACTTAACCCCTGAGCCACCAGGGAGGCCCCATATTTTGGCTTTAATTTATGGACTCATAGCCTTTCCTCTCCTTGACTCTTCCCTCCAGCCTAGCCAGCAGAATGCCAGCTCTGAAAGCCCCTGCACCCAAGGTTGTGACAAGTCTAGAAAGCAGAAGCTTCTTGGCCTTTGCCCCAAAACTACCGAAACCCATGGGAGAAGTCAGGGGCTTTGCAGATAATCCAGAAGGGAGGAAAATGTTTTCAGGAATAAAAGGCACTGTAGAAAACAAAGATGATTGCTTGGCATTTCACACTGACACAAGACTGTTGCAGCCACAGGGCTTTGTGAATGTGGAGTGGCCTGGTGCTGCAGGGCGAGAACACAAAACATGGGCGCAGGGATTATGAGGAGGCATTTACACATTCAAGTGGGGGTGGGGAGGGAATCGGGAAGAATGAGGAAGAGGAATGAGAAACATTTAAAGCACATCTAGTTTGCCAGAAATACACTTGATGAAGGAGCTAAGTAATAATGTGATCAGATAAGAAAAAGAAAGTACCAGACGGGAAGAGATAGTTTCCATTACTGTAAAGGACATGAAAGGACAAGTCACAAAGAAGCAAGCACACACGACTTCTCAACAGGAGAAAACATTCTCTCCCATACCCAATTTGGAGAACGTGAATTAGGGTCCTCCCTGGTGGCACAATGGAGTTAAAGCACAGCACTGTGAAGCTGGCCACAACTGCTTCAGCACGAATTCAATCCCAGCCAGGGAGCTGAACCATGAGGCTCAGCAGACCTCTCCTGACCCGCCCGCTGCTCCCCTCAGCAGTGTACTTCATCAATCTGTCTGTCCTGCCCCCACTCTGTCTCTGGTGAATCCTCTCACCCCCCTGCACCTCTGGCCTGTACCCAACTCTGTATGCATAAATAAATAAATCTTAAGAAAAAAAGAAAGAGAACGTGAATTAAAACAATGACTTGTCCTTTCTCGCAACCAATTAGCAAGCATGACGGATGCTCTCCTGTAAGCACCTCTGTGCAAATTAGGGTGCCCCCACCCCAGGGACTCTTCTTGATGCTATCTGCAGCCACTGCAGCACAAGTTCCATCCCCGGCCAGGGAGCTGACCCACAAGGCGCAGCAGACCTCTCCTGTCTCACTGCTGCTCCCCTCAGCAGTGTGTTTCATGTTCTGCTCCCCACTCTGTCTCTAGGGAATCCTCTCACGCACACACCCCACCTCTGGCCTGTACCCAAGTTCCTGTATGCACAAGTAAATCTTATAAAAAGAAAAGGGCGCCTCCTGCTGGGAAGATGTGACTAGTGACTCCTGGATTTCAGTCCCACTTGGTTTGCCATTTGCAAACCAAAACTGACTCCCGCAAATCATGCCACAGACAGTTTTTAGCAGGCTCAGCCCCAGGATGGCTTGGAGAGTCCCAAACAGGACAAGCAAACTTCCTGTCCAAAACCTCAACTTCCACTTTGGTCCAGGGTTTAGGGTCCCGGTGTGGACTTGGCTGCTAAGACAATTCCAGACAAAGGGGAACTGCGGCCACCATCCGCAGAACTGGCACCCAGAACACCGAGCACAATTTTTTTAATTCTTCTCAAGGTGGAGTGAGGATGGTTCAGAAACTAGAGCAAAGTAGACATGCGCTTTGCCCATACACAGCGACGGGGCGTTCTGGAGACCTACGGACCACCGGTGCCCTCGAGGGCTTGTTTCCCACCCTCAGGGAGTCTGGAAGTTTCTTTGCTCCCAGCTTCCAGGCCCACCACTCCATCTGCTGAAGTCCTTACTGTGTGCCCAGGAAGCTGCAAGAAAGCAGCCTCCAGCCGCCCGCCCGTGCGTGTGTCCGTTTGTACACAAAGGTGCGGGCCTGCCCCCTGGTGGAAGCTTCCAGAGAACCTGCGGGGAGGCAGTGACCCGATACAGAACCCAAGCGGAGGGGAGATGCCCACTTCCAGAAATGCCTGTGCAGCGCTTAGTGCCCGGAGCCCGGCCCGGCCCCTGCAGGGCAGGTGCAATGTGCCACCCAAATATGTCTTTCCGGCAATAGGTTTACGTCATGGGAGGGGTCCGTAGGTGGAATGGAAGTTGCTTGTGACCGTAAGGGCCTCTCTAGGAAACCCCAATCTCCTCACCTCTTTTCAGTGGGGAAGGCAGAATTTAAGCTTTAATTCCTTGGTTTCCCCCATATAAGTCCCGAACTACATTTCCCCTTCCTGCCTTAGCTTAGCAAGATGGTGTCCAAAGCCACAGAGCAGTCGCGCTGGGCCGGGGCGTCATATACAGGTGCTGGGTGCGCTATGAAACCCCCCTTTTTTTTTTTTTTTTGGCTTTTTTCTCTGACCACTCTGTCTGATGTTTGATTATCTGCCAGCCTCCAAGCACCCAGAGGGACACAGGATGATTTCCTTTGTGCCCAGCAACCCGTCCCCCACCCCCGCACCCCCCAATGCTGTTTGATTAAGAGCATTAGTCTTGGGGTCACACTGAGCTGTCAGCTCTGCCACAGATGGTCTGGAAGTGCTGACATGTCTATTAGTTTCCAGGACTGCTGGCACCAAGCTGCACAGACTGGATGGCTTTCTTAAAAAGAAGGAACAGAGAAGAGATGGATTTTCACAGCTCTGGAGGCTAGAAATCAAGGTGCTGACGGCACCCCGCTCCCTCCAACACCGACTGGATTCTTTTTGCCTCTCGCCCATTCCCGGGGCTTTTCCAGCCACACTGGGGGCTCCCACACTGGCAGCGGCCTCACTGCAGCCCTCCGTCTGTCACCGTGTCCTCGTCGTCCTCCCCTGGTGACAACTGTCAGTTCCACATTTTCCCTTTGTGTTGTGACATCAGCCACGTTGGAGGAAGCAACTCGACTCCAGTATGACCTCGTCTTAAGTGGTCACATCTGCAGTGGGCTCTGCTTCCCACGAAGGTCACATTCTGAAGGACTGGGGTTGTTACAGGGCAAGGAGAGGGACACGGCTGAACCCCCAAACCTTCCTGCTCTAAAAGATTCTTCCATCCGCCACATCAAGACAAGATATATAGAGACCTTCCATGGAAAGGAACTTTAATGTAATGAGAGTGAATGCAGGGAAGACAAAGAATAGAGTTTCTAAATCCAACACCCAAAGTCACCCATCCCCACGTGGGTGAAAGTCAACCCAGAAGGGATGGTCCCAGAGCAAGGCCTGAAAGCTGCCACAAGCCTAAAGCACCTTCCAGCGGGGACCCATGGAAAAGGGTTAGAAGTGGCCAGACAAGTCTGGGAGGAAAAAAGCAAAATCAAATTCAAGATAAACACTGCCCTAGTCAACCTCCCCGTGGACCTCTCACCCACGTCCGTGTCTCCCAGTCCTGGGCCAAGAAACAAGAGCCGCTTCTTCACCTGTCTCTGCTCCAGGTGCCCTCTCCGGTCTCCTTCCGGCTCCATCCTGCCTCCTTCCTCCTCAGTCTCCTCTCCAGATTCTTCTCTTCTCTGCTCAGCCCCACCCTCCTTCTGGGTGGGGCTGGGAACCCAGAACCTCCCCTTTTCCTGGGGAACCCCCTGTTACAGGCTTAGGACTTCAGCATGTCTATTGGAGGGACACAATACAACGCATGAGAGCCTGTGCTGTCTCAGGACGCATCTTTGAAAGGGGGAGGCCCATCCGCGCCAAGAGGGCGCCATGTCCCACCCTGACTTGTGTGTTGAACTTCCAGCAAGCTGGTCCTAAACCGGGCAGCTGGGAGGGAGGGAGGTGGATATACAAATGGAGGTGGAGTGGAGGAGGAAAGAGACACTCAGAGAAGAGACACGTGGGTGAAAGAGGGGTAGAGAGGCAGAGACAATGGCAGCCACTGTCTTGAGCTTTGGGTGGGTCATACAATAGCACATTTGAGCTTATGTCTCTCTGTCCCAGCAACCTGAGACCAGTTTCCTATGGTTCCCCGCCAGAGGATGCTTGGACTGTGGCAAGCTACTGGCTTCAGATGCCCCACTTTGAGCCCAGCCTGCCTGGGCATTTGCCCACGTGCAGATGGGTAGTTTTTGAAGTTTTCCTGGGAACTTATTATTTCCTCTCTGCACACCCACTCAAGCATTCACACTAAGAGTCTGCTCTCTTTGTGCATGTGGATGGCTGAACCCTTTTGGAATGTTCCCCTTACCCATTTGGGGCCCCTGGGTATCTCCTCGGTCACACAATTGCATTTCTTCACCTGCTGGGCCCAGGTTCTTCAAGTGTAAAACGAAAAGAATCCCAGCAGTCTTGCAGATGAATATATCCTGACATGGAAAGATGGTTGCCAGGGCAAGTCTTCAGGCTGGAGGAGGTCCATCTGCCCAGTAACTGCACCCCGCTGAGCGATGCTTGCTTACAGGGGCCAACGCAGGACCCCAGTAACCACAGAACACCAAACCAGCCATCCCCAGGGTAGGGATGGGATGACATATGCAAAAGACAGAGCTCTTCCCCCTGAGTGGACCCTGCACCCCTTGCTGGTGGAGAAGGTGCCCTGTGAGCAAGAGCTCACCCTTCTCCTTTCCTTGACCCACAAATCGAATCGTTTCTGCTTGCTTGACTGGAAGTGGTATGAATGATTCTGAGTCTGAAAAGAACCAGCGGGGGGCTTAGCCCCGCAGGGCTAGTGACAACTGCCAAGTAAAATCTTCGCCACGGTATGTGTGTGTGGATGTGTGCAGGAAACCTCTGGAAAGCTGCAGTACAGAACTGGTGCTAAGCCTCTGGGGAGGGGGGCTGGTGAGATTAAAGGGTCCGGGAAAGACGTGTTGTCTCTCCCATTACTCCACAGAGTTTTTATAATTGAATCATAAAAAGAAAGCGAAACACCGACCACACTAGCATCTGCCTGGCTGGTTGTTGTGAGGACGGAATGTGTGTGGAATGTGAGGCTTGGGAGACGCAGGTGTGGGCATTCTCACAGAACCGTTAATTTTAATGGACAAAAACTGAAAACAAGTTAATCATCCAATTCATGGGAAAGAATGATTCAGGAAATCACAGTAGTGCCACTTGATAGATTCTTAAGCAGCATTTAAAAATTATATGGGGTGGCCCTCCCTGGTGGCGCAGCGGGTTAAAGCACTGCACTAAGAA
>NW_004567133.1:8418791-8429535 GCF_000260355.1 Condylura cristata
AAAAAAAATTATATGGGGGGCCTCCCTGGTGGCGCAAGGGGTTAAAGTCTCAGCACTATGAAGCTCTCCACAGCCACTGCAATATAAGTTCCATCTCCAGCCAGAGAGCTGACCCACATGACGCAGCAGACCTCTCCTGTCCGGCCTGCTGCTCCCCTCAGCAGTGGATTTCATTAATCTGCCTGTTCTCTTCCCCTCTCTGTCTCTGGTGAATCCTCTCACCCCCCACACCTCTGACCTGTACGCCAGTTCTTATATGCATAAATAAATCTTTAAAAAATAATTAAAGTTATATAGGGCCTGCCTGGTGGCATAGGAATTAAGCCTCAGTACTCTCACCACTGTAACCTGAGTTCAATCCCAGGCCAAGAAGCTGACCCACATGGCGCGGCAGACCTCTCCTGTCTCGCCCACTGCTCCCCTAAGCAGTGTATGAAGTCCATCTGCCTGTTCTGCTTCCCCACTCTCTCTCTGTTGAATCCTCTCACCTCGGCATCTCTGGCCTGTACCCCAGCTAATAAAGTAATTTCATTTATATAACATTCTTAAGTGACAAAATTATAGAAATGAAGGATAGATTAAAGGTAACATGGATCAAGGAGGGGATAAAAGTGGGAGGAAAGTGGGCATGTCTACAAAAGGCTACTGTGAGGGATTATTACAGTGATGTAAATCTTCTGTCTGTATTAATGTGAATATCCTGGGGGTCAGTATGGCAAGGGACCCTCCCTTGGGAGGAATGGGTTAAATGGTACGTGAGAGCTTTATTTTTCTTGGACTGTGTATACATCTGCTACAGACCCTGACCAACCCCCTCCAAAAAGTCCTTTCCCCTCTAGGGAAAGAATTCACCAGAGAACACTAGTGCATTTGAATCAGGCAAGACTTTCATAGAGACTCATGCATGAGAGAACTGGTGCCAGAAAAAAGAATTTAGCCTGGCTCCTCCAGACCACTGAGCTTCCATCCCAACTGTGCCTGAGGCTCTTGGTCTTCTCCCTCCAGAAAACTGTGAGATAATCATTACTTGGAATCTAACACCTTTTGTCTGAGTGGTACTTCATGGTCCGTGTGGTGGCCAGATTTGGGGGGCAGTATCTTGGGAAAGGGTTTGCCAGCTCATGATATAGCCCTATTCAAACAAGACTTGGGGGGGCCTCCTGGCCCTCTCAGCACTATCAAGCTATCATCAGTCACTGCGACATGAGTTCAATCCCCAGCCTGCCAGGGAGCTGACCCACATGGCTCACAGACCTCTCCTGTCTCCCAGCTGCTCCCCTCAGCAGTGTATTTAGTATATCTGTCTGCTCTGCTCCCCACTCTGTCTCTGGTGAATGCTCTCAGTCCCCCACCCCTGCACCTCTGGCCTACACCCCAGTTCTTTAAAACAAACGGGACTTGACACATCTCTTATCCTGTAACTAACTTCTCTTACCTAGGCTGTGTCAAACCTGCAATTATCTTTCAAGAGGAGGATTATAATATATATAGGGGGAATGATACTGCTCATTTAGTATCACCTCATACCTAACTCTGATGTAGTACTGACTCTGGGTTTGTTACTACCCATAGGAGCTGCCAGGTACTTTACACTATTCATTGACCCTTCTTAAATCCTATGAAGTAGCGCTGCTATCACGATCATATTTTACAGATAGAAAACTGAAGAAACTTGTCTGTGGTGCTATAGCTAGTAGATGGCAGGTGTGACTTTGAATCTGTGCACTCTGACCTTAGAGCCCTTGATTTTAGCCACTCTGCTGTGGGAAACCTCAGGCCGCTCACAGGGGCTCCCTAGAGAAACACTGCACTTGCCATGTTGCTAAGCGGGCCTCCGTTTCCTCTCTTACTCGGTGCCTCTACTTTTGGACTTTCAAGGAGGTCTCCACCTCTCTTCCAGCAGCAAAAACAACCTACCAATTCATCAACAGTTCTCCCAACATTCGCCTCAGGATAGAATCCAGTACCTTTCAACTTTGAGGACACACTGTTACCTCCATCATAATGTGGCAGCTTCAGAGTTGGTTGATTCTATCGGAAAAACCAGCTGCTTTCTGCCTTGCCACTCCGCCATCCTTGACCCCTCAGCCCCTCACGGCCACAAGATGGCTGCCAAGATGGCTCCCTGCCGCGCTTTCTCGCGCGCAGAATCCAGAGACACCAGAAGAGTTGTTTCTTCTCTCTCTGTCTCTTCATTTAACAAGGAAAACCTTGCAGAGGCCCAGCACACTCTATTCACGTCTCCTTGGCCAGCCTTTGCCAGAAGTGTCCATGCCTACGCCAGTCATTAAGCAAGGGGAACAGGAAGCACGGTTGGCTCAGGCTAATGAGCCGTTCTCGGGACTGGACAACGCCTCCACGAAGAACTGTCCACACGGAAGACAGAAGCAGGGGTGGGGTGGGGTGGGGTGGGGGCAGGAGTGGGGTTCTTTTGCAAAAAAGAAAGAGGAGGTACTTGTTGCCCAGCAAAAACTAAATATTTTCTTTTTCATTCTGCCTGCAAGAATGAACCTCACCTTGGCATTCATTCATCTCCTGTTACTGAGCAGAAGAGGGGTACCCCCAGGACCCCTGAACTTGTATGCTCTAGAGGGGTCCAGCCGTCTGTGCGCACATAGCACACTAACTTTACTAGAAATGGTGTGTATAGAGAAAAGGGGAGGGGAGAGATCTTCTAAATAAAGCATCTAGCAGTACCCACCCCTCCCAGGTAAATGCCCAACCACACAGCTGGCCTGGAGCGGGGTTGCTGAGGCCTGAAGGCCCCCCACAAGTCTAAGGTGCCTTCTTGGCCAGGAACTATAGGAAAGGGGCAAAAGGCGCCAGACAAGTTAGTTTACCCATAGGAGCTGCCAGGTACAAAGGAGCAAAAGCAAAACACAATCAAGACAACAGCCGCCACTGCCAGCCCCGCGCCTCTCCCCACGTGTCTCTCCCAAATGTTTCTGCGTGTCTTTCCTCCAAGCGCCCCCTCCCCCCCACACACACACCCACTGCGGAACCAGAGCTGAAAAGCGAGTGGCCCTTCCCTGCTTGGTGAGCCCACCTGCCTTCCTTGGGACTTAATGTCACCTGGCTGCTCAACTCGGCCTCTCATTGGTGGGACCGGCACACGGCCCCGCCCCTTCTATGGGGCTGCCCCCTCCCCTTCCACGGGTGGTCTCCCGGAGGCTGTTAACGATGAAACGCAGCTGTGTGGCTCAGCAGTTCTCAGCGTAAGTGTGCACAGGAATCTCCCGGGAAGCTGGAGAGGAGCCTGGGAGAGCCAGCACTTGGACTCACCCACCCCATCTAACTCTAACGCCGGGTTCTTTAGAACCCCTGTGCCATTGCGCTTCTGCTCTGTGCCAGGCATCGCTCTGGGAGTTCCCTGAATGCCTAGGTCCACTAAGTTTCCCTTGATGGTGCCCCTCCGCCCCTGGTCAATCTCCAGTGTATTTCTTCCAGCCAACAGCTGTCCCTGGCCCCACTTACCCCGCCTTTAGACAGAGTCTCCTCTGAAAGTCTCGTCCAGGGGTCCCCATAAAGTGGTGACCCCATTAGTTTCCAGTCTAGCCCTCAACCCATCAAGATTCCCTCCTTCCAATAAAGAAAGGGGATGTGTACAATAAGCAAGTTCCAGCTCCTCCAGTTCTCAGTGCTGCAGCCCTCTCGCTCCCACTTTTCTCATCAGTAATGCCCAGATCTAGATGCTCCAGCATCCTGTGATGGTGCAGAGGAGTCTGGAGGTAGGTGAGGGGGAAGGAGGGAAGGAGGGGGTGATTAATGATTCCTGGGGAACATTGTCTTTCTCTAGGGAGAGAAGTGGGAGACCACGGAGGCTGCCCAGAATACTTATTTGAATCCACAAAATTAATGAGCAATTGCCGAAGCTACCTTCCTGCTAATGGTGCTAATGTGTTCCCGCTAATGAGCATATTGATTGGCACCACATTCAAATGCAAATCTGGGTCTTTGTTTCTTACAAATAACCCCCCCCCCTTTTTTTTAAAGGCAAGTCCTAGGAGACTGTGAGTTTCAGCTTGATTGCAAATCTAAAACAGTTTAGTTCTTCCATTCCTCCCAAATCTGCCTATTCATGCCATCTTCTCAGAGTTGTCAAAAAACATTCCTTTGGGAAAAAAATATTCTTTTGGAGTAGACTTTGAATTTAAAGAAGATGGTGAGCTCAAGACTGGGTCCAAGCAGGTGCAGATTCTAAGTCTCCTAAGAGGGGTATAGTTGTACAGTACTGTGAAGAGATGGCCCTTGTGCCCACTTCTCCGCAGAACTCCAGGCCTCATTATCATTGACCAGGATAAAAGCCCCAATGGTAACTAGACAACTGGTTTAGTAGATAATCAAAGCTAAGTTTGGAACCTAGGAAGCAATCCAATGGATTTTTACTCTGAGAATTATTCTAGCAATCACAAGTTAGAATTTCATTTACATAGGTAGGAACACGGAGTCTTTGACACTAAAAAATATAATTATTCTTGACAAAGGGGGCTTCTGATTTTAAGTTGCTCTGACCTAAAGATCTGCAGAGGGGGACTCCTGGTGGACTAGGGGTTAGTCTCAGCAGTCACTGCTAGGGAACTGAGTTCAATCCCGGCCAGGGAGCTGACCCACATGGCACAGCAGGCCTCTCCTGTCTGCCCACTGCCTCCCTTCACTGTGTGTTTCAGTAGATCCACCTGTCCTGCTTTTCACTCTGTGTCTGGTGACTCCTCTCACTGCCCCCCCTCGCCCCCACATCTCTGAACTGCACCCCAGTTCTATCTGTACAAAATAAGTAAATACATATGTTTTAAAATAATAATAATAGGGCCCTCCCTGGTGGTGCAGGGGGTTAAAGCACCGCAGTATGAAGCTCTCCAAAGCCACTGCAGCAGAGTTCGACCCTGGCCAGCCAGGGAGCTGACCAACGTGGTGCAGCAGACCTCTCCTGGCCCGCCCACTGCTCTCCCCTTCAGTAGATCTGCCTGTTCTGCTCCCCACTCTGTCTCTGGTGAACCTTCTCACCTACCACACCTCTGGCCTGTACCCCAGTTCTGTAAGCATAAGTAAATAAATCTTCAAATAATAATAATAATAATAAAGAGCTGTTGATCCTCTCTAAGGGTAGAGAAAGACCATGTTGGAATTTCATCTCTTCTTTCTGAACAAATTCACTGAGACACAAAAGCTGGGGGCCGGTTGTTTAAATCTTCTTTGTCTACTTCCTTGGTCATTGAGGGGGTTGAGAAGCTGCTCCACAGATTTGCTTTTTTGTCTGGTAGAGAAGGAAGAGGTCATTCCCAGATTAGCTGAGTACATTTTTTAAAGATCTTACTGACTTGATTCAACAATTCATGAGTCAGGCAGCATCCAATGCATTTAGTAGTGAGAAACTCCACAGTGCTATCCAACGCAAGAAGTTTTATAGGCAGAAGAGAGCAGGAACAAGGAAGCTGTACTAGAAAAAAAAAGACTGGTTATTGCAAAGCTACTTTCTTTTATGGGAAAGCAAAAGTTTGTCAGGCAGATTTCCTCACTAAAGCTGACAAGGCAATTCCTGTTCATTGGTTTAAGGTTCCATTTCTGAGTGAGCCCAACTGTAAATAGTCTGGGCTTGATAATAAGGGTCTAACATAAGCAACTCTGTTTGTTGTCTTGCGTTTAATACCATGTCAACATGTCACCCAAACACACTGTTGAAAATGTTCTTAAGAAAGTAACTGATCCCCTCTGCCTGCACTTTTGAACAATCAGGATCTATCTCAGACAGTGGTGGTTAATGATTACCTATTCAGCTAATATATTTATCTACCCCGTAATGACCCATTTCTTTCCACCTTTTTTCTTTCTTCCCAAGACTAGTTCAAGGATACAGAATCCAGTGCAATAACAGAGCTGAGTGAGATTCACGAGGATTGTTTTCTGGATGGGAGGGGCTGCCGAGCCAACTGGCTAGATAGACAGCTGCCATGCTGTTGATGGAGAAGTCCCTGGGGAGACAGTTGAGTGAGCTGCTCCCCTGAACTGGTGCACCTAGACTCAGTGGCTCAGGTCTGTGGACTTAAATAACGAACTTCACTATTTTGAATCAGAACTATGTGACAGTAGTTGTGTGACCTAGAACACGGTGCTTAATTTCACCAAGCTCCAGTTTCCCCATTAATAAAATGGGGTGATATAGAAGATTGTTTATGGAACGGTCACCTTAATTTAACTCTCTCACCCCACAGCCATACCGAGGTAGGTGAAGTCCACACCTCACCTGATTTTAGCCAGGAGACTCACATTGCCCCCTGGGACATCAGCGAGTGAGATGCACACAGAGGCTGCAGACACGCTTGCATGTGAGGGCGCCTTCTTTCTTGTTACCAAGACCTTCCCACCAAAACGCGCACCCAGGCTTGGGCTGGGCCATAAGACACTGATATTGGTCCAACAGCTCAGCATGGGAGTAAGTCTAGCTCAAGCTGACCAGCTCTAGCCAGCGCACCCCGATTCGGGGTTGAGATCCCAGCAAACCCACCAAACTGAGAAATAGTTATGTGTTGTGGTTTCAAGACACTAAACTGGGAGGGAGGGAGGTGTTTGCTATGTAGCAAAGTCTGGCAAATACACATTGCCTCTCACAACCATGTTTATGCATTTATGTTTTACCCATTTTTCCATATGTGTGTTATTTACCTCACCCCAAAAATCCATCCGACAGCCCATGTCCTTACCCTTGCCTAGAACTGGCTCAGACCTCTTCCACAGGGTCCAGCGGTGACAGATGTCAGCACATCCTGTCCTCAGGCCATTGCTCCCCTGAGGAAGCTGCTAATCTCTCCTTCCTACGCCAGTTATACAAGGCCAGCCCCCCCAGCTCCCCCCCCCCCCCACCAGCAGTGAATACAAATGGATGTTGGCAGTGGCGGTGATTGGAGGGGAAAGTGCTAGAGCCTTGCTTGAGCGTCCGAAATGCTTAACACCCATTGTGTCAATGGCCTATACACACTGCCACTTGCAACTACGTTTATGCATTTATGTTTTACACGTTTTTCCATATGTGTGTTAGATACCTCACCTCAACCAGCAGCAGCAGTACTAGAGCTTTCCACATGGGTATTGACCCTGTTAGAACCGGTTAGAATGCGCTTGCATCCTAAGTTGGCCTTCCCATCATGCCCAGTTCCCACTCAGCTTTAGCTCCACACAGATTTCAACAGCAGATGTGGGTGTGCAAGTCTGAAGAAGGGAGGTATGTTCTGTGCCCCGTTAAGCGCCAGAAATGATAACAGAGCCCAGAACTACATGGAGCTCTGGAGGACAAAAGGGTACAGAAGAGAGAACGCCTCCAGGAAAGGAGAAGAGCAGCGAGAGAGAGTGATCACCAGGAAGCTGGAGGGGTCAAGTTTCCCAGCAGTGTGGCCATGTTCAAATGCTGCTGTCCTGTGGGACATGGAGTCAGCCCGGTTCCCAGATCTGTGACTGTCCCAGCAGCTCCTGTAAATGGCATGCATTTGCACCAGAATGCCGTTAGTCTAAACTGCATTTTTTTAAAGATTTATTTATTTATGCATATAGAACTGGGGTACAGGCCAGAGGTGCAGGGGTGGTGAGAGGTGCAGGGGCAGTGAGAGGCTTCACCAGAGACAGAGCGGGGAGCACAACAGGCCAACTGACAAAGTACACTGCTGAGGGGAGCAGCGGGCGGGTCAGGAGAGGTCTGCTGTGCCATGGGGGTCACCTCCAGGGCCGGGGTGAACTTGCACTGAAGCAGCTGTGGCCAGCTCTGCAGTGCTGCACTCTAACCAGCTGCGCCACCAGGGAGGGCCTAACTCACCGCTTTCATGGTCTGACAGATACCGGAGCGGGACCGTCTGATTTTTTAGCGGCGCAGGTGAGGCGCTAAACTGGTTGCTTACGCGGATCCTTGAGAGTGAGATAGTGACTTTCATCCTGGCACATCCTTGGTGTCACCTGACCTCAAATGAATGAATAAAAGTGCCTTAGTACTGTTGCTTTATTTATATTAGAATGATAATAGTTAAACAGTAAAACTTGGAGAATGTGGGGCCCGCAGTAATGCCAACTCGGGTATGACATAGTTGGCCTCGGGCTCCCATCATCACTAAAGTCCCACACAGGTTACTTCATTGACATTGGAATACACAGCCAGGCATCTGCACCTGCCTTGTCTGCCCACTTCCCTAAAGTGCTGGGAAGAGGTTTCAATGAACAGATAGTCTGGTCTGCGGTCTCGCCACCAGAGGGTGTCTCTAGCCCTCTGAGAGGGGTCTAACAGAATGATGGCAAAAGGGAGATAATCAGCTTTGGCCATCACGGCAGCAACCTGTCTGTCCATCCCTTTGAAAATAAAGTTTTATTGAAACCCAGCCAACTGCATTCGTTTCTGTTTCCTCTGCGACAGTTTTCCCACCACAATAACTGGGTGGGATAACCGTGATGGAGACCTGATGACCAAAAAAACCAAAGCAGCCACTGTTCCTTGCACAGGTAAAGCTTGCCCCGCAGAATGGGCTGTGCCTGGCCCCGCTAAAGGGCTACCTTCATAGGTACAGCTCTCTGGGGGTAGGCACTTCAGAGATGTGGAGACTGAGGCACCCAGGGGTTACACTAATTTCCAGAACAAGACTTGAACATCAGTTGTCTGTCAGCTCTGTCTGTCTGGGCTACGTGGTGTCTACCCACAGCAGTGAGTGGCATTCTAGTCCCAAACGAGAGACAGCCAGGCAGGAGACAGACTATCTTTCATGTCTTGGCCTCAGAAATCACACCCTGTCACTTCCACCACAACTTATGAGTGAAAGCAGGCATCAAGTCCCACCCAGTTTCAAGAGGAGGGCTCCATTCTGTCTTTGATGCAACGTGACAAGATTCTGGAAGCGTGTGAAGGTGAGCAAAGGTTGGGGAGGCCAGTTCGGAAATAGGGTTGGCAACGGGAGGCCTGGGAAGGTGGGGTGAGCTGGTGATAAATTACCTGCTGAGCTGGCCTGTGAAGATTTTGCTGATAAGCCCTTTGTTGTTACTGGCGGAATTAGTCATGAGAGTGTTGGATAATAAACTAGGGGAGCCTGAGGTGGGTGGGGTGTGGTTACCTATAACTTAGAATCATAGAGAGAGTTGTAAACCAATGTTACTGCAATTAAAGAAAAACAATAAAGGTGTTATTCACTCCAAGGTAAACAAAATATTTTTAATTGTTTTTTAAGATTTATTTTATTTATGCCTACAAAAACTGGGGCACAGGCCAGAGGTATGGGGGTTGAGAGGGTTCACCGGAAACAGAGTGGGGGACAGAACAGGCAAGACTAAAATACACTGCTGAGGGGAGCAGCGGGTAAGACAGGAGAGGTCTGCTGCGCCCTGGGGGTCACTCCCTGGCTGGTGAGCTCCAGAACTAGCCCTTTAATCACTCTCTACAAAACCCACGGTGTTTAAAGTCTCATTTTGTTAAGGTGAAATTCTCCCTTCCTCTCTCCTCCCCTGATCTCCACCCCACTGCACAGAGATAACTCTATTACCAGTTTCCACATAAAGTATCTGCAAGTAACTCTTTAAATGGCCATTTTTAGAGCTTCAAAAAAATTGGAATAGCTCAATGTTCAGTCCCTAGCAGACTCTCTCTTATGTGTGTAAGGAATATATCTAGAGAACTCAACAATGTTTCCATCTGCACTAAAGGATTTATGTTCTCAACTGTGGGACAGAAACCAGGATAATCCTTGGCACTCAGAGAAACTGACAATCAGCCTCTCCAATGTTGCCACCTTTCCCTGATGTCCAAGGCAGGGATGCTTCAAATGTCCCAATTTAGGGGCTTATGCAAAAGTGACACATTAAAAAATTGAATGCTAGCTTTAAATCGCCAGCACGTGTTGATTAGGGAGAATGGGCCCAAAGGAGATCCAGAAAATATTTTTTAATGCCCTGGATTTACATATTGTGGATAAATTCTTTACTGATGGCTTCAATATCCTATTTGAAAAATAGGAATTAAGGAGTAAACTTTGAAAATTATAGGAAAATTTTTTGTGAGTTAAACCAGTATCCAGTGGAAATTGTATTCAGCTATAGTAATAGAGATCAAATTGCCCTAGGTCAAACAACTTAGGGTTTATTCTCACATTTTAAATGATAGGACTGGCATAGCACGATTTAGGATTTAGGCTCCTCTGCTTCTTCAAACCCCAAGGTCAAGTTTGTTCAGGTTCACAGTATGACTATGGAACTCGTGCTCTAAGCAGGGAGAGAGGAAGGGGAAGTGAGCAGAAGGATGACTTCCAGCTGACTCACACCCCTTTGGAGACCTGCTTACCCCTCACTGGCCGTGGTAAATTACAGTGGAAACTGAGAAATGATGATTTTGTACTTGGTCATTTTGCCACTTCGAAACATCAGCTTTCTACTATTAAAGAAAGAGTAGACAGACTATAACAAGCATCTAGTAATCTCTACAGTGGGCACCCTCTCCAAGAAAAGTTATTGCTTTGCTTCAGTGGGCACGGATTGTCTCCCCAATCTTATGGCTCCCCTAGAATTTCCCAGTTCTGTAAATGGAACCATTCTCCATCTAGATATTCAAGCCAAAGACCTGAGCCCTCTTGTTGATTCTACCCCCAGAAGATGTCACACACACCTTGACCCTAACTGCCACTGCCACTGCCCTACTCCAAGACGCCCTCTCCCTCCTCCCATCTGGACTTCCTGCTTTCGTTCTTTTTTTCTTTTTTTTTTTTTAAGATTTATTTATTTTTGCATACAG
>NW_004567133.1:8429635-8436597 GCF_000260355.1 Condylura cristata
GATTCCCTAGACCTGAGGAGCCATTATCTTTAGCAGGGCCTCGTAGGTGGCCTAGGGGTTAAGTCTCAGCTCTATCACCTCTACAGCCTGAGTTTGATCCCAAGCCCCAGAGGTGACCCACACGGAACCCGCCTGTCTTGCCCGCTGCTCCCCTCAGCAGTGTATTTCAGTAAATCCATCTGTTCTGCTCCCCACTCTGCCTCTGGTGAATCCTCTCACCATCTATACCTCTGGCCTACACCCCAGTTCTTCTATGTAGTCAACCAATCAATAAAAATCTCTAGAGAAGAGACCCAGAAAGTTGCATCTTTAACAAGCCCTTGGCTAGTTCTTTAATTGTTATCACTATCATTATTGTTGTAAAATACATTTAAATTCATCACTTTTACTATTTTGAAGTTTATCATTCACTGGCATTCTATGCATCCACAGTGGTTTGCCACCATCACCACTTTGTACTTTCAAAGCTTTTTCATCACCCCAAATGGAAACCTCATGCACATTCAAGAGTCAAAATCCACAAATCTGCTTTCTGTCTCTATGGATTTCCTATTCTGGACATGTCACATAAATGGATACCCACACTGTGGCTTTTTCTGGAAGGTATCTTTCCCTTAGCATAATGTTTTCAAAGTTCATTCTTGATATAGCCTCTATTAGTGTTTACTCCTTCTATGGCTGCATAATGTTTCATTGTAAGACTAGATCACAATTTGTTTATTCTTCTGTAGTTAGACATTTGGGGTGCTTCTACCTCTAGCTATTGTGAGTAACTCTGCTATGTCTATTCAAGTATGAGTTTCTGTTTGAAAACCTGGGTTTGGTTCTTTGGGGTATATTCTAGAAGTGGAATTTCTGGATCATGTGACA
Source organism: Condylura cristata (assembly GCF_000260355.1). NCBI lineage: Eukaryota > Metazoa > Chordata > Mammalia > Eulipotyphla > Talpidae > Condylura > Condylura cristata. The sequence goes on from NW_004567133.1 coordinate 8,430,506, forward strand.
ACTCTGTTTAACATACTTAGGAACTGCCAAGTCCTGCTTCCACTCTGCCCCATTGGACAACTAAAAATGACTTCTTTAAAATATAAAACACCTCAGTTACAACCCCACTTAAAACTCTGCAGCAGCGGGCCCTCCCTGGTGCAGCGAGTGAAGAGCACAGCACTACGAAGCTAGCCACAGCTGTTTCAACCCGAGTTCAACTGTTGGCCAACATGAGTCTGAGCTCCACAATAGTGGGGTTGTTTGTCTTGCTAATCTCTGTAACACCTGCTCTTAGCCCAGGGCCTGGAGACCCACATGGCGCAGCAGACCTCTCCTGACCCGTCCGCTGCTCCCCTCAGCAATGCACTACATCAACCTGCCTGTTCTGCTCCCCACTGTCTCTGGCGAATCCACTCACCGCACCTGCACCTCCGCCCTGTACCCCAGCTCTGTATGCATAAATAAATCAACCTAAAAAAAAAAAACAACTCTCCAGTGGCTTTCTATTTCTCTAGAATAAAATCAAAACGACTAATAGTGGCCTATATAATCTGCTCCTTTCTCCAATGTATCTCTTAACTCTCTCTTCTCACTTAGCGAACAATTTCTGTTCATGCCTCAGGGCTTTTGCACTTACTTTTCCCACCAGCTGAAATGCTCTTCCTTCTGACCTCCTTCTCCAGAGTCGACTCTCAGACGCCAGGTCCGACCTCAATTATGTGTCTGGAGAGGAGCTGGCTCTTTCTCATCTACCTTATCTTAATGAGCCCCACCCACCCTCACTCACTGTCTATTAAATCACTGTTGGACTTTCTTTGCACTTATCTTTACTTGAACTTAATTTTTTGTAACTTATTTGTTGGTTTTCTGCTTCCTGCTCTCAAACAGAAGCTCCTAGGTGGGGCTGTTTTTCTTGCTAATCTCTATAACACCTGCTCTTAGCCCAGGGCCTGGATATCAGGGTGTTAATGAATATTAATAATGAAAGAAGTAATCATTTGTCTGAAAATATTACTCAGACTCAAGAAAGAGCGGTAAGAGTTTCAGTAGGAAGTTGGTGATCTGAGTATTATATTACTTTTGTGAATGATTTTTGTGATAGGAAGTGACAGCAGACCTTTTAAATATCAAATTAGTATACCAAAGTATAATTATGATAATTCATATATAAAATTGGAGGAATGTCAGGGAGAATGTTTAATTAAAATAAACACTTATGTGATTGGAAACTGGCAATTTCCCAACAGACAGAATGACTGAAGATTAACAGCTAACTCTAGGACTTCACCTCTTAGTACTACTTGACCTTGAAAATATTGTTTATGTCCATAATGTTAATAAAAATGTCCAACTCATAGGTTTATTGTAACAACTAAGTGGATTAATGTGGAAGACTAGCTATTACTAGTGTGCCTTTATAGTTACAATTTAGTAAAAATATACAATTTAGAATGATATAGCTATTAGAAAATCTTGGTAATTGTTGAAAAATAGATTCTAGAATCTATGTAATGCCCATGGGAGATGTGGATTCACCATTCAACTCCCTTAGCAAAAGTCTATGGAACTTCTACTGTGTACCACACCATTGCCAGGCTCAGAAATACAGATTCCACCCTAAAGAAGCTACACTCTATGGTGAAGTCCAGATCATCCCAAAGCAAGATAATGAATGCAGTGATTGGAATCATTGCAAAGGGGTTCCAGTGATCCCAGACACAAAAGGCCATCAGAAGCAATCTTCTAAGAAACGAAGCTTTCTGATGGGCATGACTAGTTTTCCCCCAGATCCATTCTCTTCTTCTCCCCAAAATAGACCTTTTAGTTGTACATTTGACTGTCCAGAATAAAGTCTGTAATTCCCAGTCTCTCTTGCATCTAAGTAGACTAAGTTATGGACAGTAGCCATAAGGGGAAGTTACGTGAGCAGCTTCTAAGTGGAAGCTGCTTCACCTAAATGGAAGGAGCTCTCCCTTTTCATGTTCCTTCTCTTGCCATGGGCTGGAATTCAGATGCTGTAGTGTGCCCTCTTGGATCATGTCAAGGAGAGAAGTTTCCCAGGAAAAGCAGAGCAACAATGTGGAAGGGCGTTGGCTTCGTGACAGACATCCAGACATCCAGCGCTGCCATGTCATCTTTGACTTTTATGTGAGACATGCTTCACAAAATGTGAAACTTTTGAATATTTATCACACAAGAAGACAACTATAACCAAAATACTATACAGAATTCTTGGCCCGACCTCTGGATTTGTATTGTAGTAGGTCTATGGTGAAGCCCAAGTAGCTATACATTTTTTACATTTTCCAGGTGATTTATTTTGATCTTCAGATAGTTTAGGGAACTATTGAGTTGCAAAGGGCTCAACAAATCACTACCAGGACAGTTCTTGAATACTAAGCAGGAACTAATGAGGCAAAGACGGGGGAGAAAGACCACTCAAGGATAAAAGATCTTGAATCCTTATAAAATTTTCAAACCTTTTAGCTGCTCTAGGGCTAGTGACCTCCACCTTATAATGTGAGATGATTGTGTTCATTGTTTAAGCCATTGTTAGTTGGTAATTCTGTTATTTGTGGCCAATAGTGGCCTAATCTATATATATTTATCTGTTGGTTTTGCCTACCCAGCTTACAACTTTCTGGTCATAGTGTAACAGGCACGGATTTCATGGACTCTGCCCCTACTCCAGATACAGGAACTACAAATCCCATCAATACCAATGAGAAGCATGTTGGGACGTGAGGGTGGAGCTGAGCAGCCAGGTTAGGATAAAACCGGACATGTGGGCTCTGAGGGTCTCTGGACCTGGTGGTTCACAGCTGATAGTTTTGGCTCTTGATGGGTGCTCAGCGTGCTGGTGGAGTCCAAGTCAGCAGAGCATGTAGGATATTGTAGTTAACTTGTACTTTTCTCTCTTTTTCCCTAGGTTGTTCTCCTTTTAAATAAACCCATTATCAGACCTGTTTGTGTGTGTGTGTCCTCACTATAATTGAATCTTAAGTGTACAGGTGAGGACCCACAGACAGGCAACCCAATTCACATTGGGGTGCCCTGTAACAATCGCATTCTGATTTTCTTTTAGGGAATCAATGTACTGTGTGTGCATGCACAACACACACACACACTGTATCTGGTTCAAGCAAGATTCACCACAACCTTCAGTTCATGGGGTGAACATGTGACCAGGTCTGTCCACCATTGAAACATCTACCCACTGTAATGAGTGGGATTAGAGCAGTCCGCTGAGAATTTTGGCAGAATTGTTGGGGGAGAGAGGTTCCTTTTCCTTGGAGTGGCTACTTAAGAATGAAGCCAACTTGGAGGAAAGCAGATTTGAGAAGTAATAAGACTAATTTCTGAGGATATCTTTGAGCCTTTGGAACTCTCCTTTGCCTGGTCTACCTTTGGACTTTTATGGGGTTTGTACACCAATAAATTCCTATTCTTGCATAAACTGGCTAGCACTGGAAAGAATTTTGACTGTTACAGACCAGAGTCCTAGTTCACAGGTAGGGCTGAGCAATCTCAGCTACAGTATAGCAGAGGAAGGGGAAGAGAGGACATAGAGGAAGGACAAGATACACAGCAGCTCTTTGAAGTAGCTGCTCTTATCTTATTCACAGATAACACAGGCTGAGACACTGAAGGGCCAAGTCACTCACCCAGGTTGTCCTGTAAGAATCCAGATTCAGGCCCTCCCTGGTGGCCCAGCTGCTTAAAACGCAGCACTGCAAGCTAGCCACGGATGCATCAATGTGAGTTCGAACCCAGGCCCTGGAGGTGACCTGTCACATGGCGCGGCAGACCTCTCCTGTCTCCCCCGCTGCTCCCCTCAGCAGTGTGCTTCCATCAGTCATCCTGTTCTGCTCCCCACTCTGTCTCTGGTGAATCCTCTCCTCTCCCCCACCTCTGACCTGTACCCCAGTTCTATATGCATAAATAAATAAATCTATTTTTTCTAAAAAAGAGGCCTCGCCAAGAGACAGCCGCTCCACAGCGAGGCTGCCTCAGAATTTCCCCCAGCAGGTGAGTCCCAAAGTGTAGGAGACTCACCTTTCAGTACACAAGATGATTTTCAGTAGTAACCCCACAGTTTTAAATAACACTGACTCACAGGGGCAAAGTTGTCCCTTTCTGGACTTGTTTGCCCTCCTACGATCACTAAAGAGCTCTGTTTGCGGCAGGTTCGTCTTTAGAGTTCTGTGGCGCTAATGCCAATCTCCCGCTTTGACATTTGTGGTAGGTATTGTATTTGAATAATTATTTTATTTACAATGAGCAGTGCTGGTTTCTGAGTTCTAGGAGTGATATTCAGTTTCCTAGGTAAACTCAAATACATCCCATTTAAATGAGTCCATTTATAGACAAATAATAAGTCAACACTGGCACAGATCGGAGGTGCTGTGTGGCAACAATAACAGGGATGGTAAACAAACCACTGAAATCTGGCAACTGTTGCTGCCAACACAGGGGCTCCTCGCTCTTGCATCAGCTTCTCTCCTCCCCCCCATGAACAAGTCAGCAGGGAATTCCGTCAGCTGAAACTGAAGGGGTGAGGTTCAACCAACCACCTCTGCCACACTGATGCTGCTCTCTGCTGCATGAGGATGGTCTCTGACCCCCCCAACCTGGAGTCTATCAGGGGCCAGTTGTTTCTCCCATTCACCACAACAGCAATGGTGTTGTAAGACTCCCCCAGATGGCCCAGTAACCTTTGTCAGGTCGGGAGAGCACAGTGATCAGTGCAGATCCTGCATGGGTAGGAAGAGACAGGAGAGGGCCCTGAGAAGCTACAGGCCAGGGCCCTGACCCCCTGATGGACCGGGGAGGGCCTCCCCCATAGCGCATCCTCAGGGCCCGGCCAGAGCTGCGGGGCAGTGTTTATGAAAGTGTGGCCCGTGGTTCTGCAACATCAAAGTTACTTACTAAAAAATACAGGGCCTCCCTGGTGGCGCAACAGGTTAAAGCACAGCTATGATGCTAGAAGCAGCCACTTCACGACTTCAATCCCCAGCCCCAGAGGTGACCCACATGGCATGGCAGGCCTCTCCTGACCCACCCACGTCTCCCCTCAGCAGTGTACTTCATCCATCTGCCTGTTCTGCTCCCCATTCTGTCTCTGGTGACACCTCTCACCGTCCCTGCACTTCTTGCCTGTACCCCAGTTCTAGATGCATAAATAAATAGTTAAAAAAAATACCGACCCCCTGGAGACTTTGTAGCCCTGATATGGGGCCCCAGTGTCTGGACTTTTTTTTTTTTTTAAATAAAAGATGGTTTAATTTTGAAAAAAATTACATTCAGTAAAAGTATTTTACCTCAGTTGGGCTATTAGTTATATATATATATTTACCATCTGATTAATCAAATTTGAAAGTGTTATAAAAGGAGAAAAGGCCTATTGCAAAGAGAGATTTCTCCTTCTCTCTCTCTCTCTCTCCCCCCCATCAAAGACTCAGTCTCATGTTTTATGTGAATTCTATTATATGATACGTCAATGTTTGAACATCTTTCCATAAAAAAAGAGAAATTGCTCTCCAAATTGTTGAAAGATTTTATACTCTAGGAAGGTGTCTTGCTTATTACCTTTATAGCACCCCCCACACATACACTTCCCCCATCACCCTGGCATGCCAGTGAGGCCCTTTGAAGAGTGAGACCTCCAGAGTCCCTCCATTTGGTCCACCTGACATGCGCAGTCATCTCAGGCTTTGCCCAAGCAGCATCAAGCCCATTTCTTCTGATAATAGCACCTCATTCTCCTTTAACTGACCATCCCTACTGGTCCCTTCTCCTTAGACCTTACATCAGTGAACATATCACCAAGGTGGGGCCTGTTAGAACATGCCATTCACCCTGCAGGAAAGGGCAAGACCCCACTGAAGCCAGTGATCCTCTTTTCTGGGAATTATTGTAAAAAAAAAAAACTCTTCTTATTGGACTACCAGGCTCGTCGGATGGAGCTGCCTGAAAGAGCCCTCCTAAGAGGAAGTAAACTGAAAAAAGAAAGCTGAACAGAAGGATGGAGAATAGCTGAGTCCTGAGAGTGTCCTTCAAATCCCCGGATCCAGCTATGCCTGGTGACAGAAACTTCTGAACTTTTTAAT
>NW_004567133.1:8437377-8446209 GCF_000260355.1 Condylura cristata
AAAACAAAACAAAACAAAACAAAACGCAGTTGTTCATGCTGTAGTATATACACACTATTGACATATGAATCATAATGCTGTACAACCAAACACCTAGAATGTTACAAGCATGAAACATCAATTTTTAAAAAAAATAAAGAGAAAAAAATAAAGGCATGGAAGGGATTCTTTTTTGTTTTTACATCATTTTTTGCATTTTTCAATCTCAGTTGGGAAGGGATTCTTTAATACAGTTTATTGGGGCCTGCCTCCATGGGGGCTGAGGGTGAATCCCAAGGTCTAGTCTGCAGATCGCAGCCATAGGCACAAGGAGGGTCACTTCAGGATGCGGATGCTCATTTTCTGTTCTATGTTCATCTTCTCTAAGGACTGGGGGGAGATGGGTGATTGTCAGGAGCCTTGAATCCCAGCCCCTGTCCCCAAGCTACCATCATTCCCTAGTAACCCTCTCTTCCCACCTTCCTCTCTCAAATTTCATTTCCTATGACATGTCTTAGGGACTCCTGGTTCAATTCCCAGGGCATTCTGACCTTGGCAAACTCCAGGAAGGACACAGCCCCATCCCCGTCTTCATCAGCCTCTTGCACCGTACGGTCGGTGATACTCTCCAGCTGCTCCTCTGTTACCTGAACCCCAACCATCAGCCGGAGGACCTGGGAGGCGGGACAGAGACAGACACCAAGAGCAGTCACAGAGACCACTAGCACCATTCTTCAGGCCTTGTCCAGTCACCCTAAAAGTCATTACAAGTTTATAATCCATCCTTCATCCGCTTTTCAACAAACCCCAATCACTTCCCATTCTATCTCCTGCCACTGTGTCTCCATCCAAATCCTCAACTGTTCCTTACTACTCCCGACTCACCTCAACAATATGTGCAAACCCATTACCCAACCCCAAACTTCTAACCCAGCCCCATCACCCTCCACGCCATCCCCCACCTCATCCTCCAGCAATGCCCAAACCCACCACTCCACCACTACCACCACCACATCTATTCCAGAGTCTCTTCTCTGACATTGGGGCCAGACCACCCCTTTTGATGGACGGATGGGGCAACATTCCTGACCTTTGCATAGCACCTCCTCCCTACCTGTAGCAATCAAAAATGTCTCTGGATATTGCCAACATCATTCAGGGAGCAAAACTGACCCCCAGTTGAGAACTACTCATCTCGTCTCAATCTCACACCCAACTGTACCCCACCCCATCTCTGAACTAACCTACACCCCAATTGCTCGCATGCTCACATCCCCATTTCTGTGTCCCCCAGCCCCCAGTCATTCAGCCCATCCCTCAGGACCACCCCACTCAAGCAGCCCACCCTCCAGACCTCATCTTCTGCTTTGCGTTTTTACAACCTGTAGCATCTCCTGCCTGGAGATCTTTCCATCTCTATCCTGGTCGTAGAGTCGAAATGCAACTGGGAAGAGAGGGGTGGGAAGAGGAAAGAAGTTGGGTCTCCCCTGGTTCTCTTCCAGCAGGTCACCCTGGAGGAGCCAGGGAAAGGTTCTCTCCTGAAAGAGTGAGAGGTGTCTGGAGCCCCTCACTGGTGCGGTGAATCTGAGGTCTTACTTGGGGCGGGAGTTCCCACAAACTCACAGCGAAGTTTGTTCATTCTGCTGTTGAGGGGTTCAGGTTCCTTGGGGTCCCGGCTTCCCATGTACTCCTCATCTACAGGTCGGAAATGAGCCAAGACCCTGACAAAGTCTGCGAAATCCACTTTCAGGCTCCTGGAAGAGGTGGGGGGGGGGGGGAGGTGGGGGGGAGGGCCAGGGGCGGTGGTCCCCTTGGCCCTCCCTCTGCCACCGTCCCTCCCATACCAGCTTTCGGTCCACCTCCCCACCCCCAGCGAGTCCTCACCCCTCCGGAAAGAAGCTGTCTATAATGCGGTCCCCCAGGGGGTTGACGGCCAACGCCCCGATCTGCTGAAGATCCACTCGGCTGCAAAGTCAAAGTGCAAACACCGGAGCTGGACAGTCAAGGAGGGCAGCGGGGTCCGGGAGGTAGCGTGGGGGGTCTCGCGGCCAGCGCCCTCACCTCAGGTAGCCCTTCTTGTTCCTGTCCAGCGCGCAGAAGCGGTGGTAGAGGCGGAGCAGACAGGCTTGCGAGACTGCGGGCGGGGGGCGGGAGGCGGAGGGTGAGGCCAGCGGGACGCTCGCCCCGCGCTGGGCTCTAGGGGCTGAGGGGCTCGCGCCAGAATCTGACCCCGGCGGCCCAGGTGCCTGGGGTGTGGAAGGGACCTGCACCCGGGACCGAGCTGTTGCGGGATTGGAGGGGGCGTGATGGGCCAGGGAAGCTCCCGGCGACCGGGGGCTCCCCTCGCGGAACCCGAGAGACCAAAGCCAGCTCCTTCCACCCTCCGTGGGTCGGGCTCGAGGACACCCGGGCGCCCCCAACCCGGGGAACCCAGACCTTTCTCCAACCTGGACGCCGGAACCGCTGGGTTAACGACGCCCCTAGACTGGGTGCCAACCTAGCCCCTAGCCCCGGCACCCCACCTGAGGCCCTGCGCTGAACACCTCGAGCCCAGCCCCGGGGCGCGGGTTTGGCCCAGTCCCCCCAGCCTGCAGCCGGGACGCGGGCGCCGCGCCCCACTCACAGCCGGTCTCGCGCCGGATGTCGTCCACGTCGGGGATCCTCGCGGCGTGGGAACTGCGGGAGCCCATGGCCGAGCTGGAGCCGCGGACCCGGGCGTCTCTCCTCCCGCCTCCCAGGCGCGGCCTCCCGTGTCCCGGGGCCGAAGGCCACTGGCCTGGCCGAGAGCCAGGCTTCTGAACCCCGGCGTTCCTCGCCTCCCACCAGCGACCCGGGCGAATAGAAAACAATGCCCTGGGCGGCGGGTCAGAGGGGCGGGTGCGAACAACGGGCTGTTTCTTCCCAAGATTCTGAGGTCCGCGGGGGCTGGAGGCGGGTTGGGGGCAGGCTGGGCGAGGCCGGCCCGCCCTCCCTCGGGACTGCACCCAGACACCCACCCCCTCCTCCCGCGGCGCCCAGCCTTCAGGTCTCCCCGTGCGGCTTCATCTAGGGAATCCAAATGCTCTGGAAAGGGGGTGACCGGTGGGGAGGGGGGCTGGAGGCATCAGACCCACACTCAGAGGTTCCCGGCCTGCCGGGCAGGAGGCCATGAAGGACTGCAAAGGGGTGAAGTGGGGCGTGATAGCGAGCCCCAGAGTAGCGGCGAAGTGCGGAAAGCACCGGGTTCCCAGAACTTGGCTAGGAGTCCCAGCCCCGCGCTGATTCTGGGCAAGTCTGCAGAGCTTCCCATCCTGACTGAGCCGTATACTATTAGTGTTGTTGACAGTCAATACTTAAAAATCAGATTTAACCAACATTCTAGGTTCCCTACTTCTCCCGAGAAATCGGAAATAGTGACCCCCCTGGGCGGGGTTCCTCCTGGCACCACGGGCTGCAGCTTCAGTGGGTCTCCTGCACTGGCCACTGGCTCCCAGGCCATGTCAGCCCTCCTGGAACCCTTGCAACTCTGGTAAAGGCTGAAGGCTGGAAATGGCTGAGACCTCAAGCCACCCTCTGGCTCTATGGGCATCTGCAGCCTGAGAGAGGATGGCTGGCATCACTGCCACCAGCTCAGAACAATAATAACAAGGGCTTTCCTCCCCCTGCGGGGGGAGGGGGCCCACCCCCAGCCAGCACCCCAAGCCCTGCTGAACAGGACATGTGCACCAGCTTGCATTCTCCTGCTGGCCCTGGCTGGAAGTCCTCCTTCCTGCTGGCAAGGGGTGGGGGGCCGGTGTGGACCAATCAAGCATGCACTTTCAGTGGGAGCCATACTGCCCCCGAGGTCAAAGGGTCAAAGCCTTTATTCTTTTTAGGTATAAAAGACAGGTATACTTACAGTGCATAAATAGACACGCCATCTGTGGTGTTCACATTTAATGGAATAGGTGTGATTAAGGAAAAATTTGGGGGGGGGGTCATTGGAGCAGGGGGGACAATGCAAACAGTTCATTACAAGGGTTCAAGTTCATGCCCATCCTGGAGAGAGACATTGGAGGAACAGTCCATCCTCCGGCCCCAGGCAGAGGCTTGCCTTAGATAAACCTTGCCAATATTGATCTAAGAAGTGCTTGCTTCTCTTGCAAATTCCCTGAGGGTTCAACAACTGGTATACAGCAGACTGAATCCTTTTCAGATGCCAGCAAGGACTGAAACAAGCCGGAAGCTACAAGGATCCCTAATGAAGCCCAGCACCACTCCAGGGCACCCTGCAGGTAAGTCTGTGGGCTTTGTTAGAGCTAGGTTCTGATCCCAGGAAGGAATAAGAGAACTTGGGCCATGGCAATAATCATCTCAGGTCAGTTTGGGATGCTGACCTCAGATAAGCTTCTCTAGCCTGTGAGACCCTGAGGTAAGTTAGGCCAGAGGGTAACTAACAGAACTTCCCTGCACTCCATCACAGACAGAGCTGTGCTGGAACCCTCTCTGGTCTCCCAGGCACAAGCAGTGCTTACCAACTTCACAGTATGAACTGCCACATCTTGTCAGGGCAGTGTGTGGGGGGGGAGGTGCTTTGGGGAGAATTTCATCTATAACATCTGTTGAACTAGATTCAGTCTGAATGCTTTTTTTTTTTTAAGGATTTATTTATTTATGCATACAAGATCTGGGATACAGCCCAGAGGCAAGAGGCTGAGAGGATTCACCAGAGACTGAGTGGGGAACAGAACAGGAGGATCTATGAAAGACACTGCTGAGGGGAGCAGTGGGGAAACAGGAGAGGTCTGCCGTGCCATGCGGGTCACCTCCCAGGCTGGGGATCAAACTCATGCTGCAGTGGCTGCTGATGGCTTTATAGTGCTGCATGGTAACCCCTTGTGCCACCAGGGAGGGCCCTGAATGCTTATTATTTTACTTTAAAGCTGTATAAAAGTTACTGGCCCTTCTTGATGAAGCCATACAGACATTCAACTGGAAAAGTGAACATGCAAGACTAGTTAGAAAAACACAGAACGCTCACAACTCAGTAACAACAAGACAACTCAGGTCATAAACAAGCAAAAATAATGGAGTAGGGGCTCCCTGGTGGCCTAGGGGTTAAAGGTCAGCACTATCACTGCTGACATCTGACTTCCATGCCCAGCCCGGGAGCTGCCCCCCATGGCATGGCAGACCTCTCCTGTCTCTTCCCTCAGCAGTGCAATTCAGTAGATCCACCTGTTCTTTTCCCCACTTTGCCTCTGCTGAATCCTCTCATCTAACCCCCCAGAAGAACTGTACCCCAGTTCTTCTACACATACATACACACACAAAGAAAAAAGAAAGAAAGAAAGAAACACATAATACTTATTTAAGAAAACAAACGCTGGAGTGCACATTTCAAAGCTAGCGGCAGCCACTGCAGCACAAGTTCCATCCCTGGCCAGGGAGCTGACCCGCATGGTGAGGCAGACCTCTCCTGTCTCCCCGCTGCTCCCCTCAGCAGTGTACTTTGTCAGTCTGCCTGTTCTGCTCCCCACTCTGTCTGTGGAGAAGCCTCTCACCACCCCTGCAGCTCTGGCCTGTCCCCCAGTTCTGTATGCATAAATAAAACAATTTTAAAAAAAGATTAAGATGTTTTCTGTTATTAAAAAAAGAATTACAAGTGAGGTATGCACCCCAAAAGCCTTTTCTGCACCCACTTTTTCCTAAAAACAATGAATGAATAAACAACTGCAACTCTGCTGCACAGTAGGATCACCTGGAAATTTTTTAAATGCCAGATACCAAATGAGGCCACATTCAATGGCCCGGGCCAGCCAGCTTCACACAAATAAACCGAGGGGTCCTCAGCATTAGGCAGTTAAGGCAGAGAGTACTGTGCGCTGTCTCAACTTACCGTGTGAGAATTAAGGGAAACAGGCGCTTTTATTCAGGACAATGGACTATGCTTGGGCAGGAAATTGAGTTCCTAAGTCAATATATGATTCAAAAAGCAAGTGTAGTCAAAACTACCCATTGCTATGAAACAGAGTTATAGTTTTGTGTGGACAGTCCTGCATGGTAATCATCCCCCGCCAACATCTATCTTACGATGCGATCATGAAAAAGTGCAGTACACATTCTGATGGTTCATTTTCATCTCGTGAAATACAGTGTCAACTTTACACCGGTTCTCCTATTTTCTGGTTATCTGATAGGATTCAAAGACGTCAAGTAAGCACACCTTTGATGCAACTAAGTGGATCAGGATCTAAACATGTCCTAGTATCTTGTTTCCTCATGGAAAACACATCAGCTATGCACTTGGCTTATTTCAGGCTTTGAGAGAGATTATAAAACCATTGCAATTAGCAAAACATTGAAAGACAAAGCATCCGCTGCAGTCTTATGTAAGATAAGTGCAAGGGAAAATTATGCTGAGATCCACTTTTCATTTTGGAGGTTGGAAAAATCCGAAAGTTGAATAAACACAGTCGATGAGGAAACAGGAAGGCTCACCTATCACCAGTGGGTGTGTCCACTGGCATAACCCCAAGAAGGTGATGCGGACATTGTCAGACCTATAAATGTACATTTTGGACTCGACTCTACCACCCAGCTTTTACAGCTATGCTCGCACACTCGTAAAATGGTATGTACAAGATTACTGGATGCAGCATTAACTTCTCTTGAGAAAAAAAAAAAACCTGCAACCACAATGGTGTCTATCAGGTTCAATGAATTACAGAACTGTGTAACACAATAAAAAAAAAAAAAACACTCCCTCCAAACTGATGTGGAAAGAGATCTCCAAGTGTAAAAGGTTAAGCTGTAGAGCAGTATACAGTGTTGTGGATAAATGTTCTGTCTTGGGCCCTCCCTAGTGGCCCAAGGGGTTAAAGCACAGTGTTATGAAGCTATTGCAGCCACTTCAGCGTTAGTTCTATTCCAGGCTGCCCAGGAGGTGACCCACGTGGTGCAGCAGACCCCTCCTGACCCACCCGCTGCTCCCCTCAGCAGTGTACTTCATCAATCTGCCTGTTCTGCTCCCCACTCTGTCTCTGGTGAAGCCTCTCATCTCCCGCACCTGTGGCCTGTACCCCAGTTCTTGTATGCATAAATAAATAAATTAATATATATATTAAATAAATGTCTTTTTGGGGCCCTCCCTGGTGGCACAGCAGGTTAAAGCACAGCACTAAGAAGCTAAAGCCACTTCAGCATGAGTTCGATCCCCGCCTGCCCTGGAGGTGACCACATGGCGCGGCAGACCTCTCCTGACTCGCCCGCTGCTCCCCTCAGCAGTATACTTCATCGATCTGCCTGTTCTGCTCCCCACTCTGTCTCTGGTGAATCCTATCACCCTCTGCATCTCTGGCCTGTACCCCAGTTCTGTATGAATAAATAAATAAATCTTTAAAAAAAATTTCAATTCATTTTAAAAAGAAAAAAAAAACTTAGTGTCTAGAACATGAAGACAAACTTCTGTGTTCTGAGCAGGACAATATTTTATAGCATTAAGTAAACAAAATATTATTTTTAAAAACTAATTTGTCATTTCATCCTTGATGCTTTCATCCATAATTACCTTAAAAATCAATTAAGTTAATTATGTTGAAGCCCATTAAAAGAAGAGTATGATGTCATATATATCAAACTCCACACAATGTCAACTAATCTACAGTGACAGGAAACAGACCAGAGGTTGCCCGGGAGGACAGGGGAGCAGGAAAGAGAAGGGGAGAAAGGGCTGCAAAGAGGCACAAGAAACGTTCTGGTGTAACGGTTATGTTCATTATCTTGACGGTGTGGGGGTTTCATGCCAAACTTATCAAATTTTGCACTGTTCATATGTGCAGTTTAGGGTCAACTGCACTGCAATAGATCTCTTTTCAAAGTTAATTTCAACACTTTTCTCTTTTTAATTCCAACTTAATTGCATTTTATGATCTATCATTATGTAATGTCAGCCTAGTGATTAAACATATAATTTGTCAATAATTTTACATATATTTCAGCTGCATGTTTCAAAACCTCGTTGAGACAGGTATAGGAGAGTGGTTGAAGCCCTGTCAAAGCCAGGGACAGCTGCATACACTTAACCGCTTCACTCTACCGCCCCCTGCTGTAAGTAGGTTTCATAACCACGCTTAACCTCAGAGCCAGCTCTCAGGAATTTTATAGCGAAGACAGATGAATACCACGCTAAGGACTTTCATCAAAGAGCTTCTCTCTCTCTCTCTCTCATACACACACACACACACACACACACAAACACCCCATTAGCTCCAGCACTCCCTACCACACCAGCCGCAAGGGAGATAAGAAGTAGACTACTGAAAGGCATGAAAGAGAAAAAAACAAAGAGAAAACATAAGGCCAGAGTTCAAACATCAAAACCCTTTCACCAGCCAGACCTGGCAGGCCCTCGAGACCACAGTCCCCTTCATTCTTTCTCTAGGTAATGCAGAGACTTAAAACCAACCTTCCTGTCAGGGGGTTCAGGAAATGGGCAAGAAAAGTAACTGTAAGCACCATCTGGGCTAGCGTGAAAGCCACTTACCAGCGAGTTCTGAGAGAAGCCCGCACTCAAGGGGCCTTCAAGAGCCTCTTCCCTGTTGCCTCCAAGGACTTCTAAAGTGAAAGTCTCTTTGGCATCATTATCCAGGCCAAGCTCATTGGCACCATTATCTGGGCCCAAGAAATCCTCCCCAACCCAGTTCTCATCCAGACTGCACTCCACATGGGCTTGGGTCTCATGGGCCAGGATTAGGTGAAGTGCCCAAGATGAAGTTCTGGAAATCAAGAGGATCCGTAAGGACATTTCAGGACCAACCTCCCACCCAAAGCAAGCAAGTATCAGACCCACCCATGACCGATGCACCAGCTTAGATAGAAACACTGGTTCTTTCT
>NW_004567133.1:8447229-8459770 GCF_000260355.1 Condylura cristata
CTAGAAATAAGCCTCAGCCCTCACTAGCCAGAAGTGGAATCGCTTTAGCCCACTGGAAGATGCCACTTACTCCGTGGAAGGACTTCCCCTGGGTCCTTGGGAAGCAGAGACTGCGAATGGGGTTCCAGACAAGGTGATTACTGGGGAACTCTCCTTGGAGAAACCTGTCAGGCCATGAGAGAGAAACTGGGTGAGAAGAGGCAGAGATGGGTCTTAGGTAAAGGGGCGTCTCAGAAGCAGATCATGGACTACAGGGCTGGCTCCTTGACACTTCCTTGACCTTGACTTTGCTGGACAACAGAGGTGGAAGCTCTTGGCAACTTATTTTTAAAGATGTATTTATTTATTCATACAGAACTGGGGTACAGGCCAGAGGTGGGGCAGTGAGAGGCTTCATCACAGAGTGGGGAGCAGATTGACGAAGTACATTGCTGAGGGGAGCAGTGGGCGGGTCAGGAGAGGTGTGTCCGCCATGTGGGTCACCTCTGGGGCGGGGATCAAACTCATGAGGAATTGGCTTCAGCTTTAACCCACTGCGCCACCAAGGAGGGCCCTCTCTTGGCAACTTTTGAGAGAGGCTTCATACTAGGGCGAAGCACTGGAGAACATCCAACATCCACAGTGTGGAAAATAGTGATAGGACCCCCCCCCACACACACACACACTTAGTGTCTGCTATGCAGGGAACACCCCGGAACCCCATGAACAGATGCTGTTCAGCAGCATGATAGCTCAGCAAGCCTAGAGCTGAGGCTGCAAGGTTTTTGCTTATTTGGGGAATGATATTTCCTTTTTCAATGTTCTTATATTTTATTAAGAAAGTTCAACAAAGTTTGAGACCCATCATACTTCAACCATAAAGCAGATGTCCATGGGCCTGCAGCTCTATTTGTTTTAAACCTTTTATTGAAGCATATGGCATGCTGCTCTCCAGGAGATGCTTTTGTTTACATTAACCATCAAGAAAGAGGAAGTGAAACAGCAAAGATCTTCCCTCATTGGTCCTCAGTGTGAGTCCCGCCTTTGCTGAGTCACATAATAGCTTTTGCAAACCTGATTTCCTTGATTTGGTTTTGCCATTCCCAGACACAACACACTTTGACACTGAACCTGAATGATTGACATTGTGTTCCCCGCAGTCACAGTGTGGTCCGCATAGAAAGGGGAAGCTCCAGGTTCCCTGCCCCACCTAAGGGAGGGTGGAGCTGAGCAGAGAGAAGCTGGAAAAGAGGGAAGGACTTGGCAGAGGCAGGGAGGGAGGTGAAGGAGGGAGGGAGGAAGGGAGGAGGACTTGGAGGAGGCACTCAGAGCAGAGACACTTGTGAACACATTTGCTTCTCTGGCTTGGCTTTGTGCCAGGGACTTGGACATGGAAGGAGACGCTGGAAAGAGACACAGACGTGAAGAGGCCTGTGGGGAGGCTGACAGCGGCAGCCTTTACGTCGACTTGTACTCTGGTTTTGCTTTTTTCCTTCTAGGTGTTCCTGGCTGCTTCTGCCCTCTCCCTATAGGTCCCCAATGAGAAGGTGCCTTAAACTTGTGGCAAGGTTTCTAGTTCAGTGTCCCACGTTGGACCAACTCTGTCTGTCTGGGCATTTACTACCACTAGGTAGTGGGTAGCTTTGGATTTTTCATGGGGAAACTTTCTCTTGATGTGATAGATGGAAGAAGCTTTATAGAGCAGGTAGGTTGGGGGTTAAGGGTAGCCCCTCATTCTGTCCACTAACAATCCCTTATTAAGTCTACGCATGGGCCCAATAGTAAGTCAAGCCTTGATGTGTAGCGCCTCCTCATTTCCACAGTTCGAATACTCCCTCAACAGCTGGTGCCCAGCTGCAATGGCTCGTGTGGCTCCAGCTGTGGTGCGCCCTGGGGGTCATTCGGTAGGACTCCCCATAAATGTGCAAGACATCTCAAGAGCAGCCAGGACGGTAAAATAATGAGGAAGTGTTACGTTTCAAGTATATATTACTTTTGTTTTAAAAATGACTTATTTAGGGCCCTCCCTGGTGGTGCAGCGGGTTAAAGCGCAGCACTGAGAAGCTAAAGCCACTTCAGCATGAGTTCGATCCCCGCCCCGGAGGTGACCACATGGCGTGGCAGACCTCTCCTGGCCCGCCCGCTGCTCCCCTCAGCAGGGCACTTTGTCAGTCGGCCTGTTCTGCTCCCCGCTCTGTCTCTGGTGAAGCCTCTCACCACCCCCACACCTCTGGCCTGTACCCCAGTTCTGTATGCATAAATAGATAAATCTTTTTAAAAGGTGACTTATTTAATTGCAATTTTATGTAACTTAATTTTTATCTATGGCTGTGACTCACTGAATGCTCTGCTCACAAAATTTCAGAAATATAGCACTGGACTTCCAGAAACCAACTCCAGCTGGTTGAATGAAGTACACACAAGGGCCCGTGCAACCTGCTCCCACATCAGGAAGTGGGATCCGCAACGTCTCCCTGTACCCCTGAGTGACGCTAGCCTTCTCTTCCCTTATCGCCCCACCCCCACCCCTCCCATGAGGAACCGGCTCACCTGCAGCAGCAGAAACAGGTTGGCTTCGCGGGACTGACCAGTACGATGAGCCTGCAGTTCTCACAATCCCCACTAGAGGCCTCTCCTTGCTCCTCCTCCTGGCCGTGAGAGACCGTGGCTCCCAAATCCAGCCTGAGCACCTGACCTCCTAGGTCTTCCCAGCAGAGATGGATGGTCACTCATCGCCTCCCCCACCCCCCAGTGGGAGGAGCTAGAGGAATGCCTGAGTGCTAAACGTGAATTTGGCGAGGCCCTGGCGGAGATCTGAGCCATAAGATTTCCGAGACAGAAGGGGACCAAGTTTGAGCAGAGAACCCCAGTTGGACCTCAGCTAGAGGGCTAGCAAACCAGCTAGAGTGAGCGAGCTGGCCCCAGTGGTCTAACGGAAGCCGCTGCCTCCTTTGTTATAACAGGAGCGGTGGCCCCTTTATCTGGACGACGTGCACCTGTGAAAACCGCGTCACAAGACCACCAGGAGAAAGGAAGCGTGAAGCAAAGTTAAGGTCACCGGCTGGGGAGTCAGGCAGAGGCGGTCTAAACCACTGGCGCTTACACGTTTTTGTAAATGCGCGCGAATTTCTTAACCACTCTGAAATTCGGTTTTCTTTTCTGTGGAATGGGAACAACGAAACCTTCCTTGTAAGTTAGTTAACAGGTTAAGTAAAATCTAATATGTGAAGGAGGTCGTCATTTTTTTTTCAATAGTGCCTTTTTTTTTTAACACAGAGTAAAAGGAAACTTTTTTTGTTGTTTTTAAGAAGCCACTCTAATGAGCTGACTTTTTATGCACTGAACTGGCAGGGTGTGGAAACCTGGACATGACAATTGTCTGCATGTTATGGAAGCTGCTGTTTCACCAGGGCAAGGCTTTACATGCACATCCATGTACATATACACCCTACACCTGTACAAGTACTTTTACATCAGTGGAATGTATGTGATGTATGTTGAGCAGTTTTTGAAAAAAAATAAGTTTTTTTTTTTTGGCTGGTTTGAGCTCCCCCACTTTCCATCTACAACCTACCCACCCTGTTCAGCTATTGTAAAATTCTTGTTAGCAAACCAGTATATTGCATTCTGTATTTTTATCCAAACATATTAAATAATGCACATGGTTTTACAAAAGTAGGCTCCTATAATGCTGTTCTCTGCATTTGCTCTTCTTCTCCTTCTTCTTCTTTTTCAAGATTTATTTATTCTGCATACATGCCAGAGGTGCAGGGGCAGTGAGAGGCTTAACCAGAGACAGAATGGAGAGCAGAACAGGCAGACTGACGAAGTTCACTGCTGATGGGAGCAGCAGGCAAGACAGGAGAGGTCTGCCTCGCCATGTGGCTCACCTCTGGGGCAGGGGATTGAACTCCCACTGAAGCGGCTACAGCCAGCTTGCAGTGCTGCGTCCTAACCCATTGCACCACCAGGGAGGGCCACATTCACTCTTCTTACTCAATACCACTCATAGAAATATTTTCAAGTTAATGAATATACTCTATTAATAATTTTTAGTGACTGTGTAATACTCCAAAGTATGATGTTCTGTAGTTAGGTCAGTTATTTCTCAGTTGAAGGGTCCTTGTTTTGCTTCTACTTGTTTGCACTCAGAGCAATGCCGCATTAAGTACATACACACACACACTACATATGTATGTATGGGAGGAATTTGTATTTTTATGGGGAAGAACCCCAAGAGTAGGTTTTGCGGGTCAAAGGGATTATGTATTTTTTATTTTAAGCAGTTGTTACCAGAAGCTGTAACAATTTACATCCCACCAGCCCCATATGAAAATACAATCTTCCCCAAATTCCTGGCAGCAATAGTCTCAGCCTTCTTGTTTTTGTTTGTTTGAAGTTTTTTTTTTTCTTTTTTTATGGACAGTTTCAGACACCTTGAAAGTAAATAGGATGGCATAATGAGTCCCAAATACAGCTCAGCTTCAGCAATTATCAGCATTTTGCCATTACGGTAGACTTCTTTTTAATTTTTGCAAATGTATGGGCATAAAGTGATATGCTTGTTACTTTTTTTAAATCTCGTTTTTACATTTCTCTGACTGCTAGTGACTTTGAGCACATTTTCACATATTTAGAGCTGATCTTATATAATTGCCTATTCATAGCCTTTGCATATTTCTTGGTTGTGTTTGTCTTTTTCTTGTCAACTTATAGGAGCAGTTTGCATAGTATATAGATGTTAATCTTTATTTATCATCCGTTTTGCCAATATTTTTCAGATCTGCTGTTTGTTTATCTTTTGCCCTTCTAAAGCTTTTTTGTTAATTTCTACCTATTTCAGATATATCTGGGTTTCTTTTTTTTATAGCTTGTACATTTTCTGACCCCCATCTCTGCCTACACGTGCAACTATTCCTTCCCCAGGTTCAACCCAGCAGTTGAGACACACATGTTCCCTCTGCTCCTGGATCCTATAAACTTAAATGGGGTCCTGCCCTAAAAGAAGGAGCCAGCAACCAACTCCCCTGTCCTGGGGACCTGCGGTACCTCCTCACTCCACCTTCCACTCCAAGTCTTGGGAATCATTTTTACTCTCATTATTTATTCTCTCAAGTCTAGGCTCATGCCCTAAATTATTTGAGAACTAGAAAGATAAAAGAAGCTTTGTTTTCTCTTTTTCTGCTTCATCATCCTTTCTCTGAGGCAATAAATTCAGAGGAAACTCACTGTCAGAGGAAGAATCCTAGAAGAGAAAAACATTAATATTTCAACATAGTGTCCCATCAGACATGGGAAAAGAATGGACCACTGGAGGAAATGTGTCAGATGTTAACGCAGTTTGTTTTCAAGAGATGAAACCATGAATGAATTTTTTTTCTTAATTACATTTTTCTGGGTTGTATAAAGCTTCTAGGATGTGTTTTATTTATATCACCACACACACACACACGAAGCAATTATTTATTCCAGGTCCTATGGCTCCAAGCATAATTAGCAGACACAATGTACACTGCAAAAAACGAACATGCAGTGTAGGGCTCGTTTGCACACTCAGAGCTTGCACCAGCTTCTGCAATGCAAGCTATCATTTGTGTCACGAGGTTAGAGCCGTTCAGCATGCTGACTGGAAGGTGTTAGAGCAGCTAAGTATGAAGGACAAATCAAGGAAGCTGAAGACTCGGCGATGTGTATGTTTCTGAAGGAGGTTTTTTGCTCCATGCAACTGTTGGGCTTTCTAAGGACACATCTGATGAGAATGTGATTAGCGGGCTTCTCAGATTAGGTCCTTAAAAGTGGAGCCTGGCGGAGGGATCCTTGTTCAAGGCTGTATTGGGAAGAACTCTCCAGGAGAACAGGATAGCAAGAAAGCCAGATAAGGTGGGGGAAAGAGCCAGGAGAAAAAGGGGTCCCTGTACCCTAATACCCAAGCCAGACAAAGACAGCACCAGAAAAGTACAGACAAATATCCCTGATGAATAATGATGTGAAAATGTTCAACAAAATACCAGGAAATTTAATTCTACAACACAGCACAAGGGTTATACCTCATGATCAAGCAGGAGCAAACCCTGGTATGCGAGGATAGTTTAATGTGGATACATCAATCAATGCAAAAAATTACCTCAACAAAAGAAATGATAAAAACCTCATGAACATACCCAAGGACACAGAGAAAGCACTTAATAAGATTCAGTTCCCATGTACGGTAAAAATCTTCAAGAGAAGGGGCCTCCCTGGTGGTGCAGGAATTGTAGACAGCGCTGTCAATCGTTCCCAGCCACTGCGGCACGAGTTTGGTTCCCAGCTGGCCAGGGGTGACCCACATGGCACACAGACCTCTCCTATCTTGCCCGCTACTCCCCTCCACAGTGTATTTCAGTAGATCTGCCACCTCTCATTTCCCTGCACCTCTGGCCTGTGCCCCAGCTCTTGTACATATAAGTAATTTTTTTTAATTTCAAAAGATAAGATGGGAAGAGACAACCTACTTCAACATAATAGAGACCACACAAGTCTACAGCCAAGGTAATTCTGCACAATGGAAAACCTGAAAGTGTTCCCAGCCAGCCAAATGCAGTTCTGCAGGGATGTGGGCACCTGGGTGAGCCCTTAGCCGCTCACTCTGGCAGCCAGGACAGAGCGATACCAGCTGGGTAAGCTACTCTGGTGTCACTGGCACCAGAAGTTTCTTTGAAGCTGTTTGCACTGACATCAAGCGTATAGAACTCTGCAAGTTCTGGAAGACAGGGACCTCTATCTCTCTGGCTTGCCTTACATTACCCTGAATGAATACATCATGGAATGAACGGCTATCTCCGTGAATGAATCTCTATTCCAAAGTCTCTGGGCAGAGGTCCCTAGGTAGTTACAAAGAGCACACCTTTGCGGTCAGATATCTGGATCTGATGCCAGTCCGACTGGGCACTCCCCTGGAAACGCAGAGAGCTAAAGCACTTGGTACAGTTCTTGACTCGTTGAAATTCCCCGTAAATGGCCTCGGCGGGCAAGTTTCCTTTCTAGGAAAGCCCAGCGCTAACCCAGCCCGGATGACTGCGGCTTTGGGGCGAGCGTGATGGGAAGGGCGGGAAGGAAAGGGATACACCTAAGGAGGGAGGTTGGGCCCCAGCTGGCCCAGCCCGGGGCGGAGTTTGCTCCCGGCTGGCGACTGGCGGCTGGCGGGGCGCGCTGTTCCTGGAAGGCTCCCAGGGAGGCTGCCAGGTCTGCCCAGGGCTATGGCGAGCTTGGCCCGGGGGTCCTGGCTGTGGCCGCCGCCACCGCCCAGTCCCCGGCCCCGGCCCCGGCCCTGGCCCCGGCTCGGATTCCTGCTCCAGCTCACGGCGCTGCTCGGGATGCTGCCGTCAGAGGTGAGAAGCCAGGCAGAGGGGAGCCCCCAAGGTCGGGTCTGTGGGGGGGCCCCAAGGTCAGGTCTGTGGGTTGTGCTGGGGAACAACAGGTGGTCCCTCATCCTCCCTCTGGCTGCGTGGCCCCAAGTCGGCCCCTGGCTAGTGAAAACTTCCTCACCTGGGGGGAGTCGGGGGAGTCGCCAGAAGACCCCCAAACGCCTGGCCAGGGAGAGTGCCAGCCTGGAGAGGCCCTGGCAGACTCAAGACCCCTCCTGCAGACACAGGTGGAGGAGACAGGAGAGCACGCTTACTGTCACACCCATGAAAACTGGGATCGCAGCTCGCTTGGAGCATGTGTTCACCCTAGGGCTCAAGAAGAGCCTGACACCTAGTTTCACAGGCAGTTGAGGAGCATCGTGCCTACCCATTTCTGGATCCAAGGGTCTGGACCTCGGGGAGAAAGAAGCACCCTGTGGGGATATAGATTCCTTGCCAAGGGGGTGTGGTGGTGGGGGGTGCAGTTTTGCAGAAATGCAACAAGGGGAGAGCCCACCAGCCTAGAATCCAGCCTAGGCGCCCCAGAACAGCTAAGGAGATCACAGTAAGGTTAGTTGGGCACCCCCAGGCCTTGTTCAACTCTGGGTCCGCTCTGTGGCCGCCAGGGAAGAAAGTGAGCCCGAATTACCAGCTCGCGTTTCCAGGAAAATTAGTAAAACCAGAAATCAGAAAAATAAGGTGTTCAAAGTGAAATCATTTGAATTTTTTTATTGACAGATAGTTAAAAACAGATTTTAAATACTATCATGGTCAAACAAAACTCGACTGGCGGTTGAAGGCTCCAGAAGAAGTGGCAGCCGCTTCTCCAGACCATTCTTTCCCCTGCTGTGTTGCAGATCACAACACAGAGGCACACAGAGGGGCTGGGGGGGGGGTCCCTGATTCTCCACCAAAACCATTGTGTCCCCAGAAGGCCTGAGGGTCTTGGAGCAGGATATGGCCTTTGCAGGGTGCGACTGGGCCACCCGGATGTTAGGGTTCCTGCTAGGAGCTCAGCCTCACCCTGTTTGCTCAAGGAGGGACTGGAGCAGGTGAGTTGGCCCAGCAGGAAGGGCACCCCCAGCCTTAGTTTGGGGGGCCTGCAGGAGCCTAGCACCAGAAGCAGCTGGGCTGGTTTGAGAAGGCAGAAGGGGATCCGACCCCGGAGAGGCAGGCTGCAGAGATCAGTGTGTGCGAGGCGATGGGGACAGCGGAGTTCTTTCATAAAGGCCTTTCGTCTTTTTTGGCAAACCAGAGGGAATGTAGGGGGGAAGAGGTGGGAGCATAGACTGTGGGAAGCCGAGCCCCCGGCCCCCCATAACCATTCTTCCCATCAAAATCAGTAGGGGGGGACCCAGCAGCTCCCCCAGTCACCCTTGCTTCTTTCTCTGTGTCCTGGCAGGACAGAGGGTCCCGGCCAGCCCTGTCTGGGGTGAGGACAAGGGGGCATGCCAGGCTGCTCAAGGGCCCTTCTTTCCCAACACAGGTCCAGCCCCTCAGTCCTGAGAACCTCCTGCTTGTGTCCACCTTGGATGGAAGTCTCCATGCCCTGAGCAAGCAGACAGGGGATGTGAAGTGGACTCTGAGGGATGGTGAGCTGGGGAGGGCGGTCACTCCTCCTCCCTTGCCCCCCTTGCTGGGGCTGGCTGGGCACTGCTGTGGCAGTGTAAAAACACGGGGGCTGTGAGCCAGCACGCCAGCATCTGGGCGGCCTTGCCACCAGCCAGCTATGTGGCCTCGGGGAAGTCACCGGGCCTCTCTGAGCCTCTGTGTCCTGACCTGTGCAAGGGGCCACTGCGTTTTGGGGAAGTGTGCGTCCTGTCCCTGTGTGTCTAGCACGCAGGAGCACCTGATGAATGTGAGTGCTTTTCAGTGGGGTGTCTGGAGGGACCCACTCACACAGCCCGTCCCTGTCCCCGCAGATCCCATCATCCAAGGGCCAATGGTCGTCACAGAGTAAGTGAACCTGCAGCCTTTGAAAGAGGACCAGCTGGGAGGCGGGGTGGGCGTGGGCTGCCCCTGGGAGTCAGGGAGGGGCCTGGGTCTGGAGGCTCCTGCGAGGCTCCTACTCTCGGAGAAGTCAGAAGGAAAGGGGGCCTTCGTGACACCAGGGGCAGGCACCAACCTCCTCCCCTCTGCTCCTCTGCTCCACAGAATGGCCTTCCTCTCAGACCCGGCCGATGGCAGCCTGTACGTCTTGGGGACCCAGGAGCAACAGGGACTAATGGTGTGTTTTCCCAGTCCCCAGAGCCGGCTGTTAGCCAGAGCCCTGTGGGGAGGGGCAGTGTGGTCAGACACCAGAGGCCTGCAGGGAGGGGCTACGTGAGGGCTCTGAACCCCCACTAGTGACCCGTTGAAAGGGGGTGCAGTGGGTGGCTCTGGCTGTGTCTGCAGATCAGGGTGACTGTCAGACCCCTGACAAGTAATACTTATCCAAGACGCTGAGGGCTTTCGGGAAATCTGCTTGTCAGTTAGCTGGTGCTCAGTGACAAGTCACCCCAAGCTCAGCAGCTTAAACCCAGCCTCCCAGCTCACAACAGTGCAGGTTGTCCGCGAAGGCTGCCCTGGCTGGGGTCTCGGCTCAGCTGGCTCCAGCTGTGGCTGCTAGATGGCTGTTTGTCAAAGGGGGCTGGGGGCGGGGGCTATTGGCACTGGCAACTGGGCTGTGCCCGACCCCAAGAAGGCACACGGGCCGTTCTCCAGGTATGAAGGGTGCGGGCAGGGTGTGGGCTTTGCTGTCGCAGCCTGTGCCATCTCGTCAGCTTCTGGGGTCCACGGCCCAGGGCAGAGTCAACCTGTAAAGAAACAGGCTCCCCATCGACGGGAGGAGCAGGAAGGCCTGCACAGGCGCCCCGGGAGAGAAGCAGCCCTGTTGCCATCCTCCCTCCACGTCAGGACGCTGCTGAGTCTGCGGGCCTGACTGGGTTTCTACCCCAACGGGAGGAAATATGCTCTGTCAGAGCCCTGACCAGGCCGTGGGAAGCCCGCCAGAAAGGTCCTCTGTAAAAGTTTACCTTTGTTTGTTTGTTTGTTTTAGCATGGTCTTAAGCGTGTGTTTGAGGAAACTTATTGGTAAAAAGTAGTGGTGTGAGTCAGACAAGGCCCCGAGAGCAAAAGTGGTGCTCTCAGACAGGAGAATTTGAGGGAGTTTTCCTACAGGATTACAAAGGTGTGAGCAGATTACGGGAAACCTGAGGCGGGGGTTCAGTGTCCTGTGGCCCCTAAGCGGGGTGTCAAGCTCAGAAGGAGGGGAGCATTTGCCACAACCTGGCACCAGAGGAGGGTGTGGAGAGGCCTCTGGATAGGAGCTGAGGCTTGGGGGAAGGGCGGAGCAGAGCCCCAGAATACATGCCCTGATCTCACCTGAACCCCTGAATCGCATTATCCTAACTGCACTGGAAGGCTGAGCAGAGGGGCCCCCAGTGTGATCTGAGAGTCCATGAGGAGCATAGGGCTGAGGGTGGAGCTTTGTCCCATTCATCAGGGACACTGGAGGGTCCTCGCCAGTCACGTCTGCTCCTGCTTCTGGGGTACAGCCCAGGCACCCTGAGAGGCACAGCAGGCCTATGGGTTGAGCCTCACTCCACCAGCCTCTCTGTGTCTCTGAGAACAAGCACTTGCTCCCGTGTGGCCTGAGGGTAAACGACCCAAGTCTGGAAATTTACCATCCGGAGATGGCGTTACTTGAACCCACAGCCCACGTGAATCTTGTCAGATCTCCCCAATGCCTCCTTAATTGTTTTGGGGGCTTGGGCCCTCATGTCTCCAGTCGCCTCTGCTCTGGAATGAACCCCCCCAAGGCTGCAGGAACCCCCCAAGGCTGCATGGCCGTTGACACCTTTGAAGTCCTGAGTGTGTTTGTGGTGGTTGTCGGGTGCATCAAGTGTCACCTTGGGTGTGGATTTTGCCGGCTCCCCTGGAGGTCATGGGGCAAAGTGGTTGAGTGTGTTGGCTCTGGGGCTGCCTGGGTTCGAGGCCTGGCCCACCACGTGCTCGCTGTGTGGTGTGAGCCAAGTTACCCAACCTCTCTGAAACAGAGGTCATAATCATCGTACCGAGAGCATAGGATTCACCTTTTTCTGTGGTTTGACTCCTCCCCTGAACTCTTTCTTCTTAGAAACTGCCGTTCACCATCCCTGAGCTGGTCCACGCCTCCCCGTGCCGCAGCTCCGACGGCGTCTTCTATACAGGTATCTCCCAGCCGGTGGGCCAGGCCCACAGCAGGTGCAGGTGAACAGGCCGTGCACCCTCTCCAATGGGGGTGACACACTCTGTGCCCCACAGGCCGGAAGCAGGATGCCTGGTTTGTGGTGGACCCTGAGTCAGGCGAGACACAGATGACACTGACCACAGAGGGCCCCTCCGCCCCCCGCCTCTACATTGGCCGGACACGTGAGTCAAGTCCCCGCTGCGCCTCAGACTCTGGGTAGCCTCCCCCTTTCGCCACCCAGGCCTGGCAATGGCCACCCGAGATGCACTGGGCCAGTTCGTCAATCTGTCAGTCAACAAACAACTCCTGAGAGCTGAACCAGGAGCTGGGAGCTGCAGTCGTTGCCCTTGTGATGCTCAGACTCCAACCGGCAGGCTGCGTGCTGGGGACGGCCTCCTCTGCAAGGCGGCAGCCTGGGGTGGTGGGCTGGGGAGGCGCAGCATGTGGGCGTTTGGGCAACCTCCTCACTGGGCACCCCCAGAGTACACGGTCACCATGCATGACCCCAGGACGCCTGCTCTGCGCTGGAACACCACCTACCGCCGCTACTCAGCGCCCCCCATGGATGGCTCACCGGGGAAATGTGAGTGGCTTCTGTCTCTGACCCCACCTAAGAGACACCCCAATTCAGGGAGCCTCGAGTGGCATCTGTGACCAAATCCCCACCACATTCTGACCCACCTGACTTGCCCAGGGAGCCCACATACTGGACGCCACACCCTTGATGGGCAACTTGAACCCCCCTCCATACTGACCCCAGGGTTGCCTTGATATTATGACTGTCCTACCCAACTGTCTGAGCGATCTTGCAGGTGCCCCTAAGTTAGCATGGGAACCCAGGCAGGTAACCCTGGCCCATCACAAGTGACACCCCAGAAAACCCCGATTGACCTCTCATTAGTTAAATGACTTATGACCCACATACCGCCAGTCCACCCTGACTGGCCCATCTCAGGTGCCCCCCACATCC
>NW_004567133.1:8459870-8461569 GCF_000260355.1 Condylura cristata
GAACACTAGAGGTGGAAATAATAGGAAGGTAAGATATATTCAGAGGAAAAGGCAGAAATTGGTGAATAGAGATGGTGATTGTGAACAAGGAGTCAGTAACCCTGGCCCATCACAAGTGACACCCCAGAAAACCCCGATTGACCTCTCATTAGTTAAATGACTTATGACTCACATACCGCCAGTCCACCCTGACTGGCCCATCTCAGGTGCCCCCCACATCCTAAGTGATTTCTCTCAAGTGATCTGGAGGGATTCATACATCCCAGTCAGTTAGATGCCTCGAGTGACCCCTATCTCCTCCAGCTTCCCATTTGACCTTGACTGACCCCTGCCTGACTAAGGTGACCCAGTGAACTCAGAGTGACCGTCCCCTGTCTCGATCCCCCTCCTCCCCTAGCCCCACACTCCCGAGGGGCCTCCTGCTGCCCCAAAGGCCAGCCCTCCCCTCCTGCCCTAGCCCCACACTCCCGAGGGGCCCTCCTGCTGCCCCAAAGGCCGGCCCTGCAGCCCCACCACCTCCAGATGTTCCTCGGTGCCCCACATCGGGGCTCCTGGGCCATCTTCCCAGACAGCTTTCCCCGCAGACATGAGCTACCTGGCATCCTGCGGGATGGGCCTGCTGCTCACCGTGGACCCAGGAAGCGGGGCAGTGCTGTGGACACAGGACCTGGGCGTGCCCGTGATGGGCATCTACACCTGGCACCAGGACAGCCTGCGCCAGCTGCCGCACCTCACTCTGGCTCGGGACACTCTCCACTTCCTGGCCCTCCGCTGGGGCCACATCCGACTGCCTGCCTCTGCCCCCCGGGACATGGCCACCCACTTCTCTGCCTTGGACACCCCACTGATGTAGGTGTCCATGCCTGGGGGCTGGGGAGGAGCTACCTAGAATGTTGCAGCCCAGGCCCATGACACACCAGGACAGCTGGGCCAGGGTCAGATATTTCAAGCAGGTTATTTTCCAAACTGGTAACAGGTTATTTTCCAAACTGGTGACAGTGCCCTGCATGCCATGTCTAGGACCTTCTGGACATGCTTGGTAGGTGCTGTGCCTTACTGACCTTTCAAGACTTTAAACATCACCCTTACTTGTAGCCAGGAGACCATTCATTCATTCAGTTCATT
Source organism: Condylura cristata (assembly GCF_000260355.1). Classification (NCBI taxonomy): domain Eukaryota; kingdom Metazoa; phylum Chordata; class Mammalia; order Eulipotyphla; family Talpidae; genus Condylura; species Condylura cristata. The sequence goes on from NW_004567133.1 coordinate 8,460,996, forward strand.
CACAAGTATTAATTAAGTGCTTATTATGTACTTGCTAGACTCTGAGAGCACGATCATACAGTCAGTGATTCTAATCGCAGATGTCTTAGTGTAGTAGGAGAGACAGCAGTGTAGAGTGTGAAAAAGGCTGAGTTAAGAGAAGTATGGTACCTCCATGGGAATGTATAGGAAGGGTGTCTGAATTGAAAATGAGGCAGAAGGCATTCATGGAAAGCTTCCTGGAAGAAGAGACATCTAAACTGAAATCTACAGGATGAGGAGAAGTAGAGGGGAGGGGAGGGAGAAAGACAATTAGAGGGAAAAGAGAGAAAGAATATGAGAATGACAACCAGGAAACAGAAATTAAGTCTGGAGCATCGACCTGAGATGGGAATAAGGTCTTAGGGTATTAAGTTATGCAGGGATCTTATAGGATAGTTAAAAAGATCTGGACATTTTCTCCTAAGGCTAAGAAGTCTCTGGAGGTTCACTTTTTTTATATATATAATTTTTTATTAATTAAAAAAAATTTTTTAAAGATTTATTTATTTATTCATACAGAACTGGGGTACAGGCCAGAGATGCAGAGGGTGAG
>NW_004567133.1:8461669-8567092 GCF_000260355.1 Condylura cristata
GGGTGAGAGGATTCACCAGAGACAGAGAGGGGAGCAGAACAGGCCAACTGACAAAGTACACTGCTGAGGGGAGCAGCGGGCAGGTCAGGAGAGGTCTGCCGTGCCATGTGGATCTCCCCCCGGGCAGGCAGGGATAGAACTCATGCGGGAGTGGTTTAAGCTTCCCAGTGCAGTGCTTTAACCTGCTGCGCCACCAGGGAGGGCCTGGAGATTCACTTTTTAAGTGAATTGTTTTTTTTCATTTTGGTTTTCACTCTTGCTGCAATGCAGACTATCACAGAATGGTATAGAGAAGAAAGTGCATACTGATAGAAGGGTGCATTCATTCAGGCCAAGGTGAAGACACTTTGAAGTAGGGTGAGAACACTAGAGGTGGAAATAATAGGAAGGTAAGATATATTCAGAGGAAAAGGCAGAAATTGGTGAATAGAGATGGTGATTGTGAACAAGGAGTCACAGTTCACATTTAGGTTTCTAGAAGTACACGGCAGCTGTCATTCTCAGCGGTTGGGAGCACAGGAGGAGGAAGGGGAGGGAATGAGGTGATGAGTTAAGATTCAGAAAAGAATCAAAAGAGGCCTGGGCTAGACTGATGTACAGATCATGATGATAGCTTTTGTATTAGTTAGCTTTGGCTGCATAAAAAATAAGCCCCCAAACCTTGCACTTCCAGACAATAAATATTGTTTTTTAAGGTTCTGTGGGTTGGTGGGTAGTTGTCTGGTCTGGAAGGTCTGAATACATATCTGCAGCAGTCTGCAGGTAGCTTGGCTGAGCCTGGCTCTGGGATGGTCTCACCTGCCTCATACTGGATGGGTTACAGGGTGGGGGGCGGGGGTCAAGTAAAGTCTCCTGGCCAGCAAGCTAGCATGGGGCCCTCACATGGCCGTCTCATAAGGCCCCAGAAAACACAAGGACAAGCTCCCTAGCACTTCCCCCAAGACTCTGCTTGCTGCTGTCTCATGGGCCAACAAGTCTGGCCCAAGACGTGAGTAGAGCAGTAACCAAAGCTGCCACCATCATTTGTCTTTTTCTACTTTCTCCTCTCCTCCCGCTAGGATGACGCTGTATATGGGGAAGGATGAAGCTGGCTTCTATGTTTCTGAAGCACTGGTTCACACAGGGGTGGCTCTTGCGGTGAGAAGGTTCTCCGAGGGACTAGTGAGAGGGGGTGGGCAGAGAAGAAGCCCTTTGCTCATCCCATCTCCTGCCACAGCCTCGTGGACTGACACTGGCTCATGTGGATGGCCCCACCACGGATGAGGTGACACTCCAAGTCTCAGGAGAGCGCGAGGGATCGCCTAGCACGGCTGTCAAATACCCTTCAGGCAGCGTGGCTCTCCCTAGCCAGTGGCTACTCATTGGTGAGATCCCTTGGGTCAAACTGGAGATGTGAGCCCGCTTCTGAGCCTGGACGCTAAGGGCCATCTTCAGCCTGCTGACTTTTCTCTGCTGCTTAGGACACCATGAGCCACCTCCAGTCCTGCACACCACTATGCTGAGGGTCCATCCCACCCCAGGGAGTGGAACTTATGATACCAGATCTTCAGAGAACACCAGGACAGCAGCTCATTTCTTGCAGGTCAGCATTAGAAGGACCAAGAGCATGGGAGGAGACTTGGCAGGTGGGTGGTCAGCATCAGGCTTCTAGGAAAAACACTGAGGATGAGTCAACAGGCTTCACACACTCCCCTGGGGCACCATGAAGTTTCAGCACCACGGAGAGCACCATGCATCCCACCAAGCACTTAGCATCCCTCATCTGAGCCCAGACCTGTACTCAGTGCTGAAAAAAGTTAAAAGATTCCACAGTGGCACAGGGTACTAAGAGTGAAGACCTCTTTGTTCCCAGCTTCTGAGTATGAGCCGGGAGGATCCTGAGGACATCGCGGTATATCCTGAAAAGAAAACCCCAGACCCGTATGCAGACCTGGGCCTCCAAGATCTGCTGGCAGCTAGCCTCACTGCTGTGCTCTTGGGAGGATGGATTCTCTTCTTAATGAGGCAGGTAAGCCCTTCACCCCAACCTCAGGTTTGTCTTAGGGTCTTTCTAGCAGGATCTCTGCTCCTCCTCTCCAGTATCACTGAACAGCTCTCTCCCTCATCCAGTTCTGATTCTGCACCCTGCTATACCCTCAGTAGCTTCCCTGAGCCCCTGTGCTATGCTCTGAATGTTCCCCCTCCAGCGCCAGGATGTCAGGCACAGCTGCTGGGCCCTTCCTGGCCCAGTCAGGGCTGAGCTCTCTGAGGCCCTCGTGTTTCAGCAGCAGCAGCAGCACCAGCTGATGGGGAAGCAGCCACAGGACCCCGTGGAAGCTGCAGGCCCCCCTCACATCTCACAGGACACTCAATCCCAGTCCTCGGAGGTCACCACGCGGGGCCAGAAGAGGCTTCAAAGCCCCTCAGAGCAAGTCCAGCAGCTCGAAGATCCTGAAGGTGAGCTTAAGTGAACAGGAGCGGACAGAGTCAGGGACAGAGAGACGTGAGGGGCAGGTTTCATTTCAAAGCCTATCTACTGGAAGCCGCTACAGTTGGGTGGCTGAAGCTAAACAAGTGAATGAGTCTTGAGAGGTGCCTGCGATGTAGTTGAGAACTCTAGAGGAACCTGCATTGTTATTGCTATCGTTATTTTCAAGGACTCTTGATGCAGCTCAAGTGGGCAAAGACTTAACACCCTAGCTGTTAGCTCTGACCTGTTGTTCAATTCCTCTGAGCTTGTTTCCTCCAGCGTAAACAGTAACCCACTTCAGTCCACCACCTTGTTAGGGGCGGTCACCACCATCAGGTCATACCAAGGTGACGCTATTAACATTTGTGTTAAAAATCACATCGTATTCGATAACAATGGTAAATTCCCTAGGTACAAGGTGGCACCTTCTTCCCTCTTTAGGGATTTTTGTTTTTAAAATATTCTGTCTTTGTTTTTCAATTTAATCCTGTAAACAAGCCTTCTAGGGTCCCCTGTGTCGGGGGAGGCCCAAGGGTTCCTCCACCTGCTTTACAGGTCAGTGGCCTCCGCCTCTCCTGCTTCTTTAGCTCTGAGCCAGCCTCAGCCTGCAGCCCATGGCATGGACTCCGCGGCACCTCCAGCCCAGCCCTGCTGTGCCTGAGGTTGCCTGCTGGCCCTCTGCCCAGGCCAGGGCTGCCTCCAGCACTCCCCCGGCCTTCATCTTGCTCTGTTCACAGGAAAGCAGCTCCCCTCCTCAGGTCAGCTCCCTCAGCAGCCAGCCCAGCACAGAGCTACCTCAGCTCTGGGCCGTTGCAGTCTGTCATTCTACTGGCTCTGGGTGGTTCCCAGGAATCTTCTCCCCAGTGCAGTCTGAAATCTGCATCTCCCAACAGGGGCTGTCTTTCCCCAGACAACCCTGACTCCATCTTTCCCCAGAGGGTTCTCATTGAGGACCCTGCATCCCTCCATGGTCCTTCTGGTGCTGGCTTCCTCTCCAGGCAATTTGCCTCTGTCAGCAGATTTTAGCAATAATATGAGTGAGGACAAAAGGGCCAGTGAACCCCAGCCCTGGTCCAGCCAGGACTTATATAAAATACCTAACATCTATGGGCACTATAAGAAACTAAAGTGATACCCATACTTTGGGAGAAGAATCCAAGAAAACAGAACAGCCAGATGGAGCAGGGCCTGTCTGTGGCGATTCTGGATTTCCTTGATCTTTTAAGAAAACCATTCTATTTCTGTCACTTATGAACAAAGTATAAATGCATTTATACTTTGGCATTTTCATGAGCTGTAGGCACAGCCCAGAGAGGACAGGCGGAGTGGTGATAAACACAGTGAGGTCAGTGGGAGTGGAGGGAGCATGGCAGAGGCAGGAAAGAAGCCTGGGCAGAAAACGCGCAAAGAGCGAGAACAGCGTCAGCACAGCAAACCTCACGTGGCCCTTCTTCCACGCATTCCCCATCTGCAAAGGGGGCCGGCCTCACCAGCCCTGCTTTGAAATGAGAAAACCGGGGGCACAGTGCTTAAGTCATTGGTCCAAATGGTCGTCGGTAGTCCAGTCCTGCCATCGACCTGGGCAGGCCAGGGGTTGAGCATGACATGGGGTGTGTGGAAGCAGCTGTGGCAGGGCGGTGGCCGAGGGTGGCAAGTGAGGCTCCTGAGACCCGGCCGTGCTCTCCCCTAGATGTGCAGCTCACCGTGGTGGGGAAGATTTCCTTTGACCCCAAGGATGTGCTGGGCCGAGGGGCAGGCGGGACCTTTGTCTTCCGGTGAGTGCCAGCCTGGACCCCAGGAGAGGTGGCATTCACAGGCCTTTCCACAGTCCCCTGCAGTCACCTCTAAGAATCCTGCAGTCACCTCTAAGAATCCTCCAGGTGGGTACCACCTGGTGCCTGACTCACCAGTGCTTGACTTTTCTCCCCTGAATCCGGCCTGCCCGCCTCCCAGGGGACAGTTTGAGGGGCGGGCAGTGGCCGTCAAGCGGCTCCTCCGGGAATGCTTCGACCTGGTCCAGCGGGAGGTCCAGTTGCTGCAGGAGTCTGACAGGCACCCCAATGTGCTCCGCTACTTCTGTACTGAGCGGGGACCCCAGTTCCACTACATTGCCCTGGAGCTCTGCCAGGCCACATTGCAGGAGGTGAGGCCAGTGCTCAGGGAGGTGGGGCGGGAGCAGGGAAGGTCCAGGCTGCAGCGCCCGCCACTGTCCCTTGCTTTCCCAGTACGTGGCAAGCCCAGAGCAGGCCCGCTGGGGCCTGGAGCCAGAGATGGTGCTGCAGCAGCTGATGTCGGGCCTGGCCCACCTGCACTCCCTCCACATAGGTACCGCCCCGCCCTACCCTTTAGCCACCCTGTGGGCGACACCCCGGCTCTCACCCTGCTCCGCTCCACCCTCACAGTGCACCGTGACCTGAAGCCAGGCAACGTCCTCATCGCCGGTCCCGATGGCCAGGGCCAGGGCAGGGTGGTCCTCTCAGACTTCGGCCTCTGCAAGAAGCTGCCCGCTGGCCGCTGCAGCTTCAGTCTCCACTCGGGCATCCCTGGCACAGAAGGCTGGATGGCACCCGAGCTCCTACAGCTCCTGCACCCCGGCAGCCCAGTGAGTACCCCGCTGCCCAGCCCCGAGTCACCCTCCCAAGCCTTTGTCCTTACCTGGAAGGGGGTTGGCCCCTCCCCGACCCGGAGCAATGACTCTTAACCAGGGGCTGCGTTGTTGCTGCTGCCGAGGCAACAGTGGGCAGCACCTGGAGACTTGTTGTCACATTAGCGGGAAGGGGGCTTGCTGCTGGCCTCTGGTGGGAGAGGCCTGGAGCGCTGCTGAGTGCCAAGGCACAGAGGGTGGCTGCACTGAATTGTCTGCCCCCGAGGGCAATGGTGCTGCAGTGAGAAACCCTGAGCTTGAAAATACGTTTCAACCTCAGCAAAGCTGTGCTATAGAATCCTGCAGAACTTGGGGCCAGATGCCCACGTGCTACCCCAGTGGACCTGACCTGCTGGCCTGCAGGGGCTCCTGGGGATAACAGTGGGCAGTCAGGGTGCAGGCCACTGTGGCCGAGGGGCTGAGGGAGCTGATACTCTGGGACACAGAGCTGCATCTGACCCCAGAGATATCTGAACTTGGGACCCCCGTACTGCAGATTGAGGCTGTGGGTGGGGGAAGTTAGTTGTGGGCACAGTCACTAGGCAAAGCCCCCACCCCGCCAAAAAAGGTGGTAACTTGGACGCCCAAGGACCAAGCACACTGATGTTACCAGCCTGTGTAAGTTTTACTTTTTAATTGGCGACCAATGGATTACCTATGGGGAAATTGTACATACATACCTGGATGTCTGTATTCTTTTGGGCAAAGAAAGCTCTGGGGCACTCCCTGGAGGCAGCCAGATAAGTCCCAGCCCCAGCCGCAAGGACCCTCGTCCTCACCTCGTCCTCACTGGGGCCAGCCCTCTCCGTACCTGCTGGGCTCTAGAGAAATGAAAGCCACGGCCGCTACCAGGACTGGAAGCTCTACTAGTTGGGCCAGAGGTCCTGGAAGAAAGCCACGGCTCTCAGCCGTGCGGGGGGCGTCCTCCTGCAGGCCGCAGCCCCAGGCGGCACTAACCCGGCAGACTTTCGGGGAGCAGGCTTCCACCTCACCGCTCTCCGGCCCCCAGACCAGCGCGGTGGACGTCTTCTCTGCGGGCTGCGTGTTCTACTACGTGCTTTCCCGTGGCGGCCACCCCTTTGGAGAGAGTCTCTATCGCCAGGCAAACATCCTCACAGGGGCTCCCTGTCTGGCTCACCTGGAGGAAGAGGCCCACGGTGAGGGGGACTGGGCTGGGTGGAGAAGGGTGCGCGGAGCATGAGGCTGGGTGGGCGCGCCGCCATGCCTGCCTTCCCCCTGCAGACCAGGTGGTCGCCAGGAGCCTGGTGGAGGCCATGTTGAGCCCGCAGCCGCAGGCCCGGCCCTCTGCGCGCCAGGTGCTGGCCCACCCCTTCTTCTGGAGCAGAGCCAAGCAACTCCAGTTCTTCCAGGTCAGGGGGAAAATGTTGGGATTGACCCCACCAAGTCCAAAGTCTGGGTTCTGAGCATCAAGGCGAAGCCAAGTTATCCGTGCAAAGGACTTAGCTGCTGCTCAAGGCGGCCCAGCTCCTTCTCTAACGCTGAGTGGAGCCCAGACCTGGGCACTCCAGCCCACTCTTTACCCACTTTCTGCCTCGGCTGGCCCATGGGGTGGGGGGGCACACACCCCGTTCCTGTCAGTCTGTCATTGATGTTGCCCCTGCGACAGTCCATTCTGCTGTGTGACCTTGAGCACAGGACTTCGAGTCTTGAGCTAGCCTGCAAAATAGGGACAGCAGCTGCGTCCCAGGCCGCAACAGTGGGGGCCCAGCAGAGAAGCGGCACCCACAGGCACAGCAGCAACCTTGTCCTAGACCAAGCAGCCACACCCCAAGCCCGAGGGCGCATCTGGCCTTGTGGCCACAGGGCGGTCCTGAGTCTCAGGAGCTGTGTGGGGCCCCCAGGATGTCAGCGACTGGCTGGAGAAGGAGTCTGAGCAGGGGCCCCTGGTGAGGGCACTGGAGGCTGGGGGCGCTGCCGTGGTCCGGTGCAACTGGCACAATCACATCTCGGTGCCGCTGCAGACAGGTAGGGCCGGGCTTGGGGGGGGCTGGGGGCAGAAGGCAGCTCAGTGGGAACAGCTTGGCCACCGATGTCCCTGTGCAGATCTGAGAAGGTTCCGGTCGTACAAGGGGACGTCAGTGCGAGACCTGCTTCGTGCCATGAGGAACAAGGTATGCGCCAGGGCTTGGGGGGCTGATCTCACGGGGCCAACCCCAGCTGAGGACTCTGCTCTAACCCTCCAGAAGCACCACTACAGGGAGCTCCCGGCTGAGGTTCAGCAGGCCCTCGGCCACATCCCCGACAGCTTCGTCCAGTACTTCACAAACCGCTTCCCGCGGCTGCTCCTCCACACACACCAGGCCATGAGGAGCTGCGCCTCCGAGAGCCTCTTCCTGCCATACTACCCACCGGCCCCGGGAGCCAGGGAGCCACGTCCAGAGGCTGCTGGGGCTGCCGGCCAGAAAAGGAGCTGGGCCTGCGACTGAGGCTGGCCTCGGCCTCAGAAGACTGGCAGAGGCTGGCGAACCAGGCCACCTGGAGCCAAGACGCACCCCGCAGGACGTACCAGGAAAGATTAGGTTCACGTGTTTAATGTGTGCAAAAGCAAGAAAGGACAGTCCCGGATTCAACAACAACATTCTGTACAATTCATATGGCAGGGCTGGGAGGGCCAGAGAACCTGCACCAAACATGTACAACAATAATTTACAGCGCGACCCCCACCCGGCACCTGGAGCTGGGGGCCACGACAAAAAGCAGCTCCTTGGCATTAACCAGATGGGCCAAGCGCTGTGGGGACGGGGAGGGGCTGCAGTCCAGGGCAGGCAGGGCTACGCGGAGGCCTTGAGGCGGTTGTTGGCCGAGCGCGAGCTCAGCAGCTTGTCCACCATGGTGCGGGCGTAGCGGAGCCGGCCGGCCAGCTCCTTGCAGCAGCCAAACTGCTCCAGGAGGCTCAGGCGGTACGTGCGGAAGTCCCGCTTCTCATCGATGTAGGTCACGGCCGCCATCAGCGGGCACAGGATGAGTTTGGTGTGGTCCTATGAAGGAAGGCGGTGAGGGCGGGCAGGCAGAGGCTGACCAGTGGCTCAAAGATCCCGGCTGATGGGGGTCGGGGGTCCCCTCCATTTCATCCTTCCTGCTGCCAGGGCCCACACCTACCAACCCAGCCCAGCCTGGGGCCTTCTGACCGGACACCGCGTGCAAGGGGGCTCACCTGGAAGAAGTTGATCTGCACACAGCCATTACTGAGGTGCAGGATGATGGCACTGCGGGTGCGGAACCAGGTCCGCAGGTAGGGCAGGCGGGCCAGCTCGTCGCCTTCCCGGGGCGTGATGTTGGCACCTGCCTTCAGCAAGTGTTCGCTCATGTAGTTGCGGAAATACTTAAGCAGGGTGATCTGGTTGGAAAGCAGGGGCCGGGTTTGAGTCTGGGCCTGCCCCGCACCCCCAGCTCGGCCCGCACCCAGCCACCCAAGCCCCGGGCAGCCAGCACTCACCTTCTTTATCAAGGAGTTGGGGTGGGCACTGACCGAGAGGTAGGACTCAGTGCCGTCACGCTCTATGTACTGCAGGCTGTCCCCGTCGTTGTAGAGGATGAGGCGAGTGGAGTCATTGAAGAGAACCCCCACGCTGTTGTCACACAGCTGATAACCTAGTGGCAGGGGAGGGAGTGCTCAGAAAAAGGGGGAAGCGCACTGGGAGCTGCAACCGGAGGCCCGGGGTGGAGATGGGAGAATGGCAAGGGGCGAGGTTCTGGGAGCCAGGAGCGAGGCGCCTGCACAACACTAGGCTGGGCCGGAGCCACCCGCCACCGCGGAAGAAACCTACCGAGGCCGTACTTGTCTGAGTAGTCCACCCACTTGCTGACCCAGAAGATGGGGATGCAGGCGGGATCCTCAGCCTCCTCTGGGGCAGAAACAGAAGGGTAGTTAGGACCTGCCTCTTCTCTGCTGGTTCAGAGAGGCTGAGTCAAGAGAACTGAGGCCACAGAAGGCAGAGCAGACAAGCAGGACATTTAAGCAGAAAGTTAGAGCACAGCACCAAGTCCCCTGTTCATTCACTCACTCAGTTAAACCATTTATCACGGCCTACTGTGTGTGAGGCACCGTCATAGTCCGGCGAGCAAGGACCAAAACCCAGCCTTCCCAGGAGCTTGTATTCCAGTTACAGGAAGAGACTAATCAAAATAAGTGTGGACCAAATAGCTAAGGTACTTCTAGCCTGATGAGTCAGAGACTGTCTAGTTTTCCAGTTTTGAGTGATCAGACCTTGTGAGGAGACATTTCAAATACACCAAAATCCCTTACTAGTTGAAACTGGGGAATGTGTCAGAGATGGTGTTACGGAGAAAGAAAGCAGGTGAGGAGGGGCTGAGACGTGCTAGGAGTGGGTGGGCAGGGAAAGGCTCATGGAGGTGACAGCGGGCACACATGTGGAGGGGAGGCAGCCATGCAGCTACCTGGTGGAAGTGCTTTGTAGGGGGAACAGTTCAAGCAAGACCCCCCCAAGCTGGGTCTGTTAGCGTGCAACATACAATGTAGCACAGAGGGACTGGAAGATGGGGCAGAGGTGAGACAGAACCAGAAAAACAAGGCGGGGGCCAGACCATGGAGGGCCCTTGTGTGGCAGGCTCATTTGAACTTAATCTTACAGGAAACGGGGGACTAAGAATACCACAGACTCAGGGGCTGGACAAACTACCAGCGCCCTGCTGGTATCTCCTTGACCAGATGCCCAGCCGCCCACACCCTAGGCCCGCAGCACCCACCTTGTCTCACCATCCCCCGCTCTGAGGGCTTAGAGGCGTTGACACTGTGCAGCTGCTGCAGCATGTCGCCCAGGTGGCAGTCGGCTGCCTCATTGTTCTCCCGGAGCACGGGCTCCTCTTTCTCCCGAGGACGGTCGGGCACAGGGTTCTCTGTGCCTAGGGAGAAGGTGAGACTGTCATTAGCTGGGCACAAAAGGAGGTCGAGGACTATCTTCCCTTAGCTGCTCTTCTCTCCAGTGAAAAACTCCCAGCTGCCACTGCTTTGGGTAAACTGAGTCAGTGCCTGGTTATGAGAGCAACAGCTGCCACACTGCTGTACCAGGAGCCGGGTCATCACAGGTAGCCCCAGGCCCGGCCATGCCCCGGAGGAAAGCCTCATGGCCTCACAGCAGAGCATCGATTCTCGGGCTTCTGACCCAACACTGGGCTGTGAGGAGCACCACTGCCCACTCAGAAGCCTGAAGGCAACGGCGGGAGCTGCCCAACTTCAAGCAAAGAATTAAAAGCATCTTCCATATCTACTAAGTTACAGCATTTGGACAAGATGGATAAAGGAGGCATTTAATGCACACCTAACGTAATTTTCCAACCTAAAACGGTGTGCAGACACACACACAAATAGAACTCCAGAGAGTCTGAGAAGATACACACCGAAATATTAACACTGGCTGCATCTGGTGGTAAAATATGGTTGTTTCTTACTAGCCTTTATGCTTAAAGGTTTAATTCTTTCCCCACCAACATGTACTAATCCTTCTTGTGTAATAAAATTTTTCTTAAAATACTTCAGTTTTCAATTAAAAAAAAAAAAACAAATCTATGCTATGATAAGGATTCAAGGGTGAAACCAGACATTTAGGATTTGCCTGGAAGACTAGCAATTGAAGGCGGGCAGCGGAATTGATAAAAACAAGTGTGGCAAATACTAATGATCAGTAATGGGTCACAAACACTTGAGTCACCATATAGTCCTCCTTACTTTGGGGTAAGCTTTTTTTTTTTTTAAAGTATGTTCCAAAATGAAAATCAAAAAAACAGTGTTAATTATAACTCAAATAATAAATCTGCGAGTCCATACTGACATCAAAAACCAAATAAACACATGAAGGGGAAACAAGAGCTGCTCTGTACAGAATTCAGCTGAAGACATGCAGGAGGGAGGCGGGAAGAGGCCCTTGAGAACACAGCAATAGCAACCTCTATGGGCAAGACCAGCCATGGATGCTTGACTCGTGGGCAAAGTTTGAGGAGCAACGGGATCCTCCAAGTGGCTCCTGGCACGGTTATGAATTAGCAATACACTGGGGAGGATGACCCTGCAGCAGAGAAATGCAGCAGATCCCACCTTCAGCGAGTGACCCAGATTATCACCAATCAAAAGAAATGTCAAAAATTAAAACCCAAGAGAAAAAGGACTGCAACTGGAATAAATGAACCTATGTATTAAATTGGTGCTGTAGCAATACTAAAGAAAGCATTTCAACTAACTTTTGTTTGAACCATATCCTTAGTGAAATATATCTTAAGGACAAATACAAATAGGAGAAAATAACAGGAACGAATTTATATAGGCAGAAAAATTTATGTGTATCAGTGTAAGGAAATAAGATTTTCTGTTTAAGAGAAAAATACAATACAAACAAGTAAAAACAATAAAAACACTGCAATATTATGTTTGAAAGAGGCACTTAAATTACCAAGAGAAAAAAACACTCCACAGTGAAGAACTGTTCTAAGACAACACTGTATCAATGCTAAGTATCCTGAACTTGATAACCACTGTCAAGCTCTATGGTTCTGTGAAAGAACAGTTGTTTTTAGGAAGTAAGTGCCAGAAAATGTAGACAAGCTCAAATGGTTCAAAGTGGCATGTGGCTTGGTGTGACACGTCCGCCTGGAGATGCAGGCTGAAGTGTAGGGGCGGGACGGCAAGGTGCTGGGGTAGACAGAAATACGTGAAAGAACTGAGGAGAGATGAAACACACATGACAAAACATTGGTAACGGAGGAAGCTGGTGGAATGTGGGGGATCAATGAATGCATTATGCTCTGAATGCAGATTTCAAGGTTTCATTTTGCCAATGGTCTGCTCCAGTGTCTCTCCGAGCCAGGCAGAGGGGAAAGGGCACCTGGCTGTGGGAGGACGGGAACCTGCTCAGGGAGCAGGGCCTGGCGGCTCCACACCCCTCCAGCACGTGTCGAGGCCTGCCGTCTACCCAGACCCTCCTGTTACCTTTATTGAGGACTGTGAGAGGCTTCCGGTTGCTGGGGTCCAGAGTGCTGGGTGTGATGGAAAACCTGGGTGGAATGGTGAGGCAGGTGATGGGGAGACGGGCAGGGATGTAGCCGGAAGTAAAGAACTCGTCGTTGAGCAGCTCGTGAATGGTTGGGCGGGCAGTGGGGTCTGTCTGCAGCATCTTTTGGATGAGGGAGGCGGCCACAGGATTGATGTGCTGCAGCAGAGAAGGGAAGGCATTAGCATAGCATGCCAGGCCAGGCCCAGGGCGCAGGAGGGAACTACAGGCCTCCAGCTGGCATGCAGCGCCTGGCCTTAGCCACCTTTGGTGGCTATAAAACTGCCACATTGCCCGCTGTCAGCTTTACGGGGTCAACCAGCGTCAGTCTCACTTGTGAGACTCTCATTTCTCCTTCCTTCTCAGAGTGCAGTCTGAGGTCACTTGAATCTGCTCTTACCTAGCTAAGTTACTCGCCACTGGGAACACAGGCTTCAAGCCATAAATGAGGGTTTCAACCCCGTTCTTTCCTTTGCAACAGTGACAGGTAGCCTGACTTTCTAAACCCTTTGTATCTTCATCTGTGCAAAGGGGACAGAGCCCCAACCCCAAGCTTCCAGTGAGGTGACCCAGTGGCTGTAACCGAGCACGAGACAAACGCCCGCTGGAAAGCGGCACATGTTGCGAGCTGAGCCCCACGGCAGGGCTGCCCTCTCTGCGCAGTGCTGCTGCCGGGTGTGGACACAGCGGTCCAGCTGTGCGAGCGTCCACTGTGCACAAGGTGTGCCGCGAGGTGCTCGCGAGGCGGTGGCTCCGTCGTGCAGACGAGAACCACAGCTGAGCAGACTCAGGCCGTCTGCCCGGGGATGTGGCAGAGCCCGCTGGAATCAAGGCAGTCCCTGTTCCAAGTCTAAGCAGCACTTCTACTTCTGCCTCCTACCCGCCCCCAGCCCTTTTCCTCGGCTTTTTAACATGCCTTTTGGATCGACTACTCAACATTTGTCCCCAGGGAAAAAATACTTCGGGACACAAAAGTCAAGCTCTGTAGGCAATTTCAGGTACAGACCCTCTGTGGCTACCCAAAGGGTGGGGGCTGACACATCTTGTTGCCAGGGTATAACTGGGCTCAGTAAAAAGCTCTTAGGGAAGAATAAGTCAATTTAAACTGAAAAGTATGTTTCTTCACCTTGGGAATGCTGTATTCATTCTTCTTGATCCGGAGGTAGGTTTCTTTTAGGCACGAGGTCTCAAAAGGAGGTTTGCCCACTAACAAGGTATACCTGTAAGTACAAGGTGGGATTCAGCTCAGGGCCAGAGGGAAGGAGGGCATCCTCTGGCCACTCACTCCAGAGGACGCTCCCCGAGGACCGTCCCCCAGTCCAGGGAGCAGCGCTACCAGCCAGACACAGGTGATGCTGAGCCTGCAGCAGAATATCAGCGATGAGACCAGGATTTTGATGGCCAGTGGTCTTTCGACTATTGTGTGTGGTTATCTAGGACCCCAGAGGTGCCAGCCAATATAAAAAGGGGCCTAAGGGGTAGCTACCCACTCCCAGAGGCAGCTGCAAGTTTTCACTTGTAAAAGCTCCACTGCAGAGGAGTGTGAGAACCATTGCTACAACCTGCTCCTAACTCATCAATACCCAGGCAACAACGTAAAACAAGTTAATACAATACAAAAAGAGGAAGCATGCAAAGGCCCAAGCCCCCGCCCACCACCAAGTCCTCTCTGACGGCCCCAATCCGGACAGACCAGACGCGGCCAGCTACAAGGCCCAGCCAGTGACTCCCACTGGGTGCCGCTTTCTGGATCGGTGTGGACATGAATCCCGGGTTTCTTATGAAAATCCAGATTCTGACCCAACAGCCTAGGTCCAAAGATTCTGCATTTCTCACAAGTTCCCAGATAATGCTGCCAGTCTGTGGCCACACTTTGATAGCAAGAGGATAGAGTGGGTGTGTAGAGACCTTCCACCCTGCTTCCTAGAATCTACCATCTAGGCTGTGGAAATCCTAAACCATATATCAGTGATCGGAGAGAGATGGAATTCAGGCTTTGTATTTAGACCATCTGTCCTCTGGAGTGGCCTTCCCACCAGCAGAAAGGTCCACGGATGATAAGGTCAGCCAGGGAAGATGTCCCAAAGGGACCCTTGGGGTCAGGTGGGTCCTGAGACAACTCCCGACTTACATGATGCACCCAATGGACCAAACATCCACCTCGAAACTGTGCCCTTTCTTGCTCAGCACCTCGGGAGCTATGTAATTAGGAGTCCCGCACAGGGTCTTCTTCCGTTCCCCATCATATTCGACTTTGGTTGCCAGTCCAAAATCCCCTGGGACAGAGGGAGGAAGAGGGGGTACTCAGATGCTAGCCTTTGTCATCTGTCAGTGCAGACAGCTGTCAGTGTCTAACCAGCAAGAACCAAGGGCATTTGAGGTCGGAAATCTGGTCTTTGCATGAGGCAAGGTGGCCCAGGAATCCCCCCACCACGCTGGCCCTGGCAGGTGCCTCCCTGTGACCTTCTCCCCTTATACGAAATGCAATGTTTTCAGAAAGAGATGAATGGGGTTAGGAAAACTCAAACTTCTTCAGAAACCAAGTAAAACGGTTACTGGGCAAAATACTGAGGATAATGGGGGGAGCGAGGACCAGCAAGCCAGAGAGAATCTAAGCAAAAGCTGTTTTACAGTTTAACAAAGAGATGCCCTGGGGAATACTGTCCTTGCTGTACTGCTGGAGAGTTTAATTGTTCAAAAGGAGTTTCAAATCCAAAATTTCACATCAAATATCCCAATTTACACAATGCAAACTAATTAAAATTCTTTTTTTTTTAATCCTGTGTAGTCTACCCTATCCCCACTCCCCTCCAATGCAGCTGCAGACAGATACCAGCTGTGGCTCTTTGTTTTAAATGTCTGTACTAAAGGATTCCAGAGACAACAGCCCAGAATTGCTACCATCTCTTCCTCCCTCATCTCCTGCCCACTCCCCGTCTTCTCACTCCCCCTTCCTTCAGTGTGCCAAGCACCCCTGCAGGCCCAGCACCTCACCGATTTTCACCTCCAGGTCCTCATTCAGGAAGAGGTTACCCAGCTTGAGGTCTCGGTGAATCACCCTGTTTCCATGCAGGTACTGGCAGCCAAGGACGATCTGGCGCAGGTAGTAGCGGGCCTCGGGCTCCGTCAGGGCTTTCCTGCGCTTGTGCAGCTCCAGCAGGGACTGGGAGGGGACGAACAGGAGGCATGAGGTATGGGTTCTGAGGTCCAAGGTGGGGGAAGGGTATCTTTGGGTAACGCGGCCCTCCCTCCCGTTCCTTGTGCAGGACCGGGTCTGGTCTCCCCGGGAAGCCTGGCCACTGCCCTTCAGAGCACCACCTCTCCTCCTAGGCCCCCTCCCAGCCGTTTACCTGGAACCCTGTTTCAGACCCGCTCTGGAAGTTCAGAGTTGCCTTTATCCCCTGTTAGGGTCTCTTAGCAGCAGCAGATTCCTTCCAGATGCCTCTTCCGCAGAAGCTCATAAATTCGCCCGCACCCCGCCTTCCGGACTCCGGAAGCTCCGGATCCAGGGTCCCCCCTAGCCTGGGGCTCCTTCCTGGCAACTCCGGAAGCCCCGGCAGCGTCCATTACCAGGGCTCTCCAGGCCCGCGTCTCCGCACCCTCCTTCCACCCCACACCTGGCGTCCAGGCAGCGCCTTCCTGCGCAGCAAGACGCCGGGTCCACGACGCCGGACCCCGCTGCCAGCGGCCCCGAGTGCCAAGCAACCTCCACCCGGGACAGCTTCCATTTCTCGCCCCGCTGCCGAGCAGCTCCGCGGCCTGGGCGCTCTTGGCAGCAGCGCCGGGTCCGCAGTCGCCGCCCCGGCCCCCGCGCGGCTCCCGCCCGGCCGCGACACTCACTCGCCGGCGGCAGAGCTCCAACACCACGAACACGAAGTCGCTGTCCTCGAAGAAGCCGTGGAAGCCCACGACGTGCTGGTGGGCGAGGCTGCGGTGAATGGATATCTCCATGGACATCTTCTCCTTCTGGTGCGGCTTGAGCAGCAGCGACTTGGGCACGATCTTGCCCGCGAACACCTCCCTGGTGTCGGCGTCCGAGATCTCGAAGCACTTGGCGAAGCCGCCCTTGCCCAGAAAGCGGCCCCGCAGGTAGCGCCGCCGGCTGCGCGGGTCCACCAGGACCTCCGGGATCTCCTTCGCCGGCGCAGCGGCCGCCGGGGCCCCGGGCGCCGCCATGCCGGGGCCCCCGGCTTTGCCGGGGTCGGCCGGGGCCCGCGCCAGCTTTCCTGCAGTCGCGGCCGCACTCATGTCGCCCGAGTCGCTGAGCCCACCGAGCAGGGTCTGCGCAGATTGGCACCGCTCCGCTCCTCCCCGAATTCAAACGCGGCGCCGGGAACGTTACAGAGGCCTGCGCGCCGCTGATTGGCCGCGGGGATTTAAAATCCAAACCCGCCCGCCGCGCGGCACCATGGGAGCGCCCCGCCGCGGCCGCCTTTAAACCCGCACTCCGCCGCGGAAGCCGGCGGCGTGATTGACAGCGCCGGGCCGGCCGCCGACACGTGGGAGCCTGGGGAGGCAACCCCGGCGAGGGGAGGCCGAGACCCGCCCGAGCGGAGGGGGAGCTCAGGGTTGGTCCCCTTCTCGGCGGCTGGGGAAGCTCCCGCTCGTCACTTGCACCGACTCCGGGGAGCTTTTCCTAAACGCCTCCCGCCCCTCCTACCCCCAGCCACCACCCTGTAGAATATAAACTTCGGGAACGACTTCTGGCCGCGGGAGCCGTAGTGGGGAAGAACTGTAGCACCCGCCTTCCAAGTCACTAGTTCTCTTTCAAGTGGCCGCAATAAACTGGAATCTAAGCATGCACAGGAGACTTGCTAAGCAAATGCACCTGCGTGGTGAAGCCCCAACCCCCTTCCTTCAAATAATCCTCAGCCCCTCTGAGTCACAGAGCAATGCTACTCAAAGTAGGCCACCAGTATCACCATCACCTGGGGGCTCGTTAGAAAGGCAAGATATTGGGTCCTACAGCAGACCTCCAGAGTCAGAACCTGCCTGTCAACACGACTGTCCAGCTGAATTCTACACATACGGCAGACAGAAACCGAGGATCTGAAGTTGCCCCCTCATGTGCAAGAAAGCTGTCTCGCTGGCTCCTGGCTGTTACCTCCCAGCGCCTAAAATAATGGGCCCCTTTTCTCTGTACATAGATTCAACTTCAGGAAGAAAGATTACACCCGATGGGCATAGTAAATAGTAACTTACTTAAACAACCTCTTTTCATCCAGCCAGGGGAGGGAGGGCTGGCTCTTGGCAGAATGCTTGGCAAACCGGTAGGTCACTGCCAAATTTGGCCTGCAGGAGGGTTCTGTTTGGTCTCCTACTTTTTAAAATTTGGATTTATGACACTTAAAAATCAAGCAAGCTCATGTGTGACTTTTGCTGGGGGAAAAAAGAACAATCAATCATCAGCCGGCAGCTCTATGCCTACATACTCCCCAGTTCGCCACAGTTCCCAGCTAGCCCTCTGCTTATTTGCTTGTCTCACTTCTATGTACTTGAGTGGTAATCCCTGAATGGCAAAATACCCCAGTTAGAATACCCTTTCTGCATCATCGCTCCCTGTCTTCAACAGAGCCCAGCAATGATCAGCCGTGTGGTCAACATCTCCTTCCCTGCTTCCCAGCAAACTGAAGTAAGGATGTCACCTTCCTACCCATGTCCCAGTCTCCTGGTGCAAGGCCCAGCTAACATGTCTGCTGGATGAAAGGAGGTCTTGTTTAAGTAAGTTACTATTTACTATGCCCATTGGGTATAATCTTTTTTCTTGAAGGTGAATCTATGTATAGAAAAAGTATGTCATGATTGTATAGCTCGATGAAATTTTACAAACTGAACGTACCCCATGTTAGCAGCATCCAGGCTAAGAAAACACTACCCACGCTCCTATGTCCACCTAGTGTTGGGGGTCCCCAAGACCACACCTCCAAGCTGGATGGCTCGCTAGAAGACTCATATGATTCAGCATACACTGATTGCATATCTGCACAACTACTTACTTACTGGCAACTATCATTTATGACAGCAAAAGGCTATTAGGGCACCTGAGACAAAGTCCAGACCCAACCAGGCACAAGCCTCCCTGACTCCACTCCCAGTGCAGCCACACTTAATCCTTCCAATGATGAGTTAGGACAACACAAATGAAGTATAACCTACACAGAAGCTCATTAGAGACTCGGTGTCCAAGATTTGGTCAAACAGGCATGTTCTGCCTAGCACACACCAAAATTGCAGTTCCCAGAAGGAAAGCAGGTATCTGCAGAGACTATGGTTTGCACAGCTTAGGCACAGTGAGCGATTCTCCTCAACTAGGGAATGGTGAGAATACTCCCCACAGCCAGGTGCCCAGACACCAGCCAAACACCAGCCTTGCAAACAGGCCTGTTTTATTTATTCTTTTCTGCACAATTCACCCCCCAAACTGTATACCCCCTATACAGTAGGAACCCACACAAAAGGAGACCAGTCTGCAGTGCTGGTCTCAGCAATACCTGGCAGGGGTCCTGGATTAGCAGTGAAAATAAATCTCATTATCCACAGACTTCTATCAGGAGGCTTCCTCCTTAAGCTTTGGTGTGACTGGTTTGTACTTGACCCAAGGCAGTAGTTCAGAGAGCAAGCTCTGGCAAGTTCACGTTGAACAGAAGCCTTCCAAGGCTACGGCAGTGTGGTGATGGGTAACAGAAGTACAATACCAGAAGACACACCTCCTCCCCTTGACAAGTTGCCAGTATCAGGGCACCCAAGCAGGATACATCAGTCTGCAGTAGTGGATGTCAGAGCCCTGGGGGCCTCTGGCCCAGAGGGGAAACCCAGCCTGTGCTTGTTTTCAAGGGCCTGTCTGAAGACAGTCAGTTCTGACCCGTTTTGCTTGTTCATGAGTGTGGATGACACTAGGTGTTGCTTGCAGAAAGTGCAGGAGCCAGGCCCCTGCTGTCGCATGTCAGGGCTGCCAGTGGACTGCAGGCTCAACAGGCCAACTCAAAGCCTGGCAGCACAGGCAGAGCTGCACGTGCCAAGGTGTTGCTTTTCCCTAGTACACAATCAGCATCCCTCTGCCATCCAAACTTCACAGTTCTTCAATCAACTCTTGCTGCCATCCAGCCTTTTCATCTGGAAGGGTTGTATGCCAAGGGCACAAAAGCATTTTTGTAGAAACGCAGTGTTATACAACTTGCCCCAAAAGATGTATTTAGGAACTGTTATGGGCTGAACGGTAGTGCCCCCAAATTCATCTACTGAAGCCTTTACCTCCAAACCTCTGAATGCGACAGTCGATGGAGACAGAGCCTTTAAAGCAGTAATTAAGGTGAAATGAGGTCCTTAGGGTGGACCCGAATTCCATGTGACTGCGCACTCACACGCGATGAGGACCCAGACCACATAGAGGAGTGACCGTGAGGACATTCAGAGGTGAGCACCCGCCAGCCAAGGAGAGCAGCCTCGGGAGAAACCAAACAAGGCGCTGACACCTTGATCTTGGACTGCTGCACTCTGGAAGAAAAATTAGTTGTTTAACACTCTGCCCCCACTTCCAATCTAAGGTATTTTTTTGTTATGTTGTCGTAGCAAACAAATGAAGGATAAAATCTAGAATTTTCAAGAACTTCAAAATGAGTTGACATAACCTGCCCTTTTTATTCAGAGAGCAGCCTAGAGAAGATCAACCCATTTCTGGAGACAGCTACACTTGAATAATCACCCTCTTTGCATAGTGTATACACAGAGGAATTGAGGGAGGTGCTCCGCCCAAGTGGCAAGCTGCCACGAACCCTCCAAGTCAAGGATGAGTCAGCCACAGTGAGACAGCCCTCGAGTGTGATCTGTGAGAAGCAGGTGGAGGGGTCAGTCTGATGCAGCTTGGGCAGGGACCTCCAGGGAGGATGCACACAGCCTCCAGACTGGAGAGGTTTCTGAAGTTCCTGTCAGAGAACAAGCCGTCTCCTGGGGCATTTGCAAGGGACGGGCTGGCTTAGCCAGCACACACCATGTATGTAGTCACGGCTTAGAGCTCCCCGGAGGGGGTGCCCCTCCAGTGTTCCCAGGGTCAGAGTGCTGTTCATGCAGCCTGCCTGCCTTCGGTTCAGCAAGGTATCTGGTGAGACTGGGACGGCGCATGGTAGCCAGTGTTGGGTTTCAGCTCAGAGCCAGTCCCAGGCAATTAGGATCAGTGAATCTGGGGTTCCGACAAGTCACCAGGCATGGCACAGTGCCAGAGAGCCCTGCTTCCAGCTGCAGTGACAAGGTCTTCTTTTCGTCTTGTAGTCTTTCCAAGTGGACAAATTCAAAGGAAAGTACATCAGACTGGACAAGTCATCAGCCTCGAGGGCTAGGCATTTGATTTCAGCGAGGGCGCAATAGCAATTCAACTGCTTTTTCAAATCCAGATGTGTAGTTCCAGTCTGAGATTGCATTTCTTTATGCTGTCTCTTTCCAAGATTCCAGCTGGCATGAGTCATAGCAAAATCATCACTCATGGAAAGCTATCTGGGTCCAATGCCCTTCAAATTTAAATTCATACCCACCTGATGGTGGGAAAAAGCAAGGATGCTCAATTCCACCCAAACTCTCCTAGTTTACTTGTATCTGTTGTTGAGTGGGATGATCCTTCTAGGACTGATGAAACTCTAAGCCCATGGATTTTAAATCAAATTTACCATATATCTACATTCAATAGCCATAAAATACAGTTGCTATTTTAAAATTTCCCTCTTTCCCTATGTCAAAATGACTCAACCCCCTAGAAGTCAATTCAGCATTTACAGGATCATCATCACACCTTACAATGCTGATTCTTCTGCACAGGCCCCATTCCAGAAACAACCCCTCCCTGCCAGTGTCTACTGCGTATAAGCAAGTTAGTGTTTATCATTCATACAGTGAAAAAGCCATTGAGTATTTATTCCAGTTAGGAACATTTAGTGAAAAATGAGGTACTTAAGCTCCCAGACACACAGCAGGGGAGGGGGAAGACAAGGGCTCAAACTCAGGGAAGGAAGAGCACAAGGGATCATGGTGAAGGCTCACTGGGTGATGTGGTCATGGCAGGTATACAGGGATTACATCTGAGGGGAGAAATCAAATAGTGTTCAAAAATGAACAATGATCTAAGAAAATAAAAAGGAAAAATGAACCACTGAGAAAACTTTCTTTAACTGGTCCATCAGTAACTTTTCATATTCCCTTACAGTCCTTGTCAATATCGAGTTTCAATTTATTTTTTAAAGCTGTGTATTTATTTAGATTTTTAAAAAATTTATTTATGCATGTAAGGGGTGAGAGGATTTGCCAGAGAGAGTGGGGTGCAGACCAGAGAGATCCTCTGAAATACACTGCTGAGGGGAGCAGAGCAGTGGGTGAGACAGGAGAGGTCTGCTGCACCATGTGGGTCAGCTCCTGGGCCAGGGGTTGAATTTACGCCACAGTGGCTGGTGATAGCTTGGTAGCGCTGAAACTTAAGCCCTGTGCCAACTGGGTGGCCCTGGAGTTTCAATTTGATGTGGCTAAAATTATGCCAAGTTCATACAGTCTGTCTGCCTGGCACCAGTAATAATACTGACTGTAAACTGTTTCTGAGCACTAACTATTGACCAGGCATGGGAGCTCATGAGGGCTAAGAGCTTTACAGAAATGATCTCACTTAATTCTCATAAATTCTAGGAGAAAGGATGATTATTCCCACTTTGCAGATGAGGAAGTCACCACTTCTGCGTTAGATTACTTGGCCAAGGTCATATACAGCCAGGAGGTGGCAGAACTTGAATTCCAACCCAACTCTTCCCATTCCACAGTCCACAGGCTTCTCCAGAGAGCATGTCTGCCTGGCAAGCCCCAAATCCCAGCCTCAATGTTCACTTGCTCATTCATTCCTGGTCCCCTTCCCAAAAGCAAAATGGCATAGTGACCTCAGGGACTCAAGAACCTTTTGTTCAAATGCAAGCCCCTCCCCTTACCATCTCTAGGACATTGTACAAGTTACTTCTACTTGTCTCAGTTTCCAGGTCTAGAAAACTGCACCTTCAAATGACTCATTTCATGTGTCAATCTTTTAATGTACAAACATTTTAAAATGACAGATCAGAAAGCAGTATTACATTGAACTAGGGAGATGATTACATGTTACTGTTTTTTTAAGACCCCCGGCAGGCTATTAAGTTAAGACAGCTCCTGCTAGATCTTAACTTTCAAAGCTGAACTATTTTACTCTAATCATGGCAGAACCAGAGCATTAAACAAGATCATCCTCCTCTTTTAAATCTTTCTAAACCAAGAGCAGAACCAGGAAGGACTGCACTGTTACCCAGAGCGGACAGTAAGAACATCACTGGCAATCTCACTCCTGGGGGCTCTGTGCCCACAAAATGATTTTGAAGGCTCCTTTATATTCATGTGACTGCGCCAAGTACAGATATTTTGATCTGAATTGTGAGGCTTATGCAGAACACTGAGTGGGCTGAAATGGCTGAGGCCAGGAACCAAGTATCAGCGAAGCAAGGTGCACAATGCTGACCCGAGTGCCCTGAAGCA
This sequence comes from Condylura cristata, assembly GCF_000260355.1. NCBI lineage: Eukaryota > Metazoa > Chordata > Mammalia > Eulipotyphla > Talpidae > Condylura > Condylura cristata. The sequence continues at coordinate 8,484,312 of NW_004567133.1, forward strand.
GAGTGACTGCCATGCTAGTCCATCCCCTGGGAGACTCAAGCGTGAAGCTTTGCAAAAATAAAACCTGGGTGTTAAGAACCCCCTTTTTGTGAAAGGCAACAGCCCTACAATAGAATTCTAAAAAGCCTTCTATCAGTCACCCTGGGTTAAAATGACAGCTACGGTCATGTTAGGAAGAAGAGAAACACCAACCACCTCCCTTTCAAGTTTTAGTAGCCAAGGAATTTGGGCTCTGAAAAGACAAAAATGTTTGTTTTTCAAGCTTATGAGCAGCTGTACAACTGGCCAAATTGTTGGCATCAGGAAAACTGCCTGTGAGCCTGTGAGCAAGTTCACCGTGGTAGCTTCTGGCCACGAGCAGCACACCAGCTTCATAACCTCCGCCTCAGGTCAGCATACTCCCACTGTGCAGGCCTGTTCCAGGCAGAATCCAGACATCCACAAGTTCAAGGTGGGGGGGCGAGTGCTGTGAACTGATGATCCTCTGTTCCACGAATAATGGCTAATAGATAAGGTATAAGCACATCATTTGGAGACAATGCCCCCAGGCCTTCTGTTATTCAAGCCTCAGAGCCTGGAACGACTGGAAATTCGTTTTTTTTTTTTTTTTTAAAGGTGGAAGGTGTCAAAGACACAAGAGCCCTTTGGAACGTCTGACTGGCTTACTTTGTCCCCAAGTTCATCTTAGAGCTCATGTGAATTCAAGACATCAGGCAGAGATGTTAGACTTGTGTCAAGGGCAAAAACTTCTGGTAGTAGCTTTTAGTGACATCAATCATCAGCTCCTGGGTACATTCTGGGAGCTCCCCGGAGAAGAGTCCTGGGGAAAGAAAAACCATGTGCGGTCAGGAAGTCTGCAGCTCTGACTTCTGTCTAGGCACCCAGAGGGCCCTTGTCTCTAGTCACAAGTAAATGCTAGGTTTTCCACTTTCCGTGCTGGTAGTACTGACCATTATTGCCTAGCCAGAACTGTGTGTGTCGGGGGGAGAATCAACTAGTACAGCTCCCAAAATGGAGAAATATTTCCAGGCAAAAGAGGTCAGTACATTACTGCATGATCTGAAGGGTTAAGGGCCCCTGACTGATGGGAGGCTGTCCTGGACAAGGATTTGTCCATCGCCGGGATATCAGTGCGACACTTACTGGGTAAGCCAGAGTGACCACCCGTGAGGTAAGAAATTGCCCAACCACTCCCATAACAAAACTGAACGCGATGCCTAAACATGCTAGCTCTGGATAAAACATGATGGGAGCACAACAGAGATGTCCTGAGAAAAGAGGGGGTGATCAGATTTAAGAATATCTAGGAAAGAAACATTCTTGTATACTGTGGCAAGTGTACGCTTACCACCATCTTGAAAGGCAACTGAGGAATGTCTAGCAAAACTTCAGTAACTTCATACCTATGACATGATGATTCAACTCCTAAGAATTTATCCCCCAGAAAATCTTGCCCAACGCACAAAAACATGTACAAGAATGTTGATGCTGGAGTTTCTAACGGTGAAAAACTAGACACAACTTCTAATGACCTGTTAATACAAGGGAAGTGGTCATTCTGGCACATTTATACAATGAAAACACCTAACAATTAAAATGAACAAGGGTCATCTCTATGTAACTGACAAGAAAAGTGCCAGGATACATTGTTAGGAAAGCAAGTTCTCCGAGGGAGGTGTGAGCGCAAGGGGCTGTGGGGAAGGATCACCGGGGCCATGGAGGTGGGAGAACTATGGGGATGACACCCGAGGGGAGCAACCAAATACTACCCCACAACTGACAGAGATGTAAGAATATAAGCACACTAATTGAAAAAGAAAAGGAGAGCAAGTTTCTGAAGGGAACAGAGTGCCAGTTTCTATATCCACATTATTTACATGCATCCACACACACCTATATATCCCAAAACACACAAGCACACATACACTTGTAATTATATTGAAAGAAAGTAACAGGAATAGGAAAAAGTCTTAAAAAATACAAAGTTCTCATATATTACATGAGACATTTACAAACTAGCCCACATTAGCCCCAGATACAAGTTTGCTCTGCCCAGTGTTTAATCAATGCCAACATTTAAAAATTCAGATATTAATAAAAATGCCTATTTTCAGCCCTTCATGAATCACTAGTCTCAAGCAGCTACTGTGGGCTTTCACCCCAATCATTTCCAGGACCTGCCTGGCTCCTGCAACATCTGAGTTTTTAGCTTCCTAACCAGATCCCTTCTGGATGGTTTGCTGTTGAGCCCTCCAAAAACTGTCAGTTTTCCTGAAATCCTTCCTTAAAACTTCTTTAAAAGATGGAGCTTGTGAACGACGGGAAACAGAGGGTTAGAATTTACTTGTGAAACACATAAAATAAACATGGAAGTATCGTAAGGCAGTGCAGAAGTACAGCCTCTAGATAAAGGGCTTCACTGCTGTCGAGGCTCCCCTATGCACTCGGCGACACCTCGGACCTGCAGCAGGCCGTGGGGCACACCGCAGCGCCCCAGGTCGAAGGCGGCATGGGGGGCAAATTGATGATATGTGCTATCTGCCATGGGGGGCTTAACCGCATTTCCAATTACAGAAAAATTTCATCACTCAGATCCGTCAGATTCTTTAGGGAGGAAACTGGTCCTGTGCTGTTTCCTGCATCTCTGCATTTACAGCGGAGGAAAAAGAAACCTTTGTTTAGTAATTCTACGTTGGGTTCCCACTGTGAAAAGGTTTAACTGCTCTTGGAAAGTGCTAGGCCAGATCAGCCCGAGATTGTTTTAAATGACTGTCACACACACATTTGACTGTGAAACAGCAGACAAGCAAGAGAGTGAGGGGGCGGGGGTTGGGAGTGAGGTTTTCTTCTTCCTCCTGCTTTTCAGTGTTTCCCAAGCTTTTGAGGATAAGCATGCTACTTCTGTTTCTTCAAATGTTTTGTAAATTGGAACCCTGAGCTCCCTGGGGGCTTTACAGCAAGCATTCTGCCAGCCACGCCCAGACATGCATGCCCGCTCACTTCAGGGCTGCTAGAGCTGTCACTGATCTCCATTCAGGGTACATTAACTTTTGAGTTTGAGGATTTCTGGACAATATATGAAGGGGAAGTTCAAATCCCTTACCAACGTGCAGAGAAGACCACAGCTAAAAATTCTCTGGAGAGACTGTCTTTTTTTTTCTACCCAGAGCCCAGGCCAAGAGACATCTTTCTTTGAACTGTTCCTGTGCTACTGGTAAACTTGCTCTTTATCAATTTTCATTGAGGGGTCACCTTCAAGAGGCTCTCTCTACCATGTTTGAGTCCAAGATTTTATCTCATTTCCCCTACCAACCCTTGATACCCCAGGTTTGAGTATAAAACCCCAAATCACTCTATTGTGAAAATAGAATTAGCCTACTCATATTCATAGGGTGGGTTTAGTTTTCACTTTGCTTCTGACCCTTGATAATTTCCTGGCAAGCCCTAGTATGCATTTACAAAGATGCACATTATATGTTAATTGCATTTCTAGCAGGAGAATTTTTAAGTTAGTAGTCCAACATAATTAGTCAGAAATGGCATATGATACGTTTGTGATGGAAAATAAACATGAGTTTTAATAATCAACATCCACAGTTACCTGGGCAGCCTGAGAAGACAGTGAAGGGTGGGACCACGGTTTCTGGGGGTAACACTGTGTTGTCAAGGATTTTGCAACAATCTTTCAACACACACCTACGGCCCTGTAAATTAAAACTTTGTTAACCGGAGACAGGTAAAAAACAGGAATGAAAGCTGTCTATACTGCTATGTGAAAGGCTATATTATTTTCTCAACTCATATTATATAATAACATTGACAAGAGGCTTGTCATGGAGATGAAGGGGGAGGTGGACGGAGGAGGGTTGTATGCTAGGGACAGTTCAGACTGCCTTAGGCATTGCAGGCATGAAATCTGGTTGGGCTTCTAAGAGTTCTAATTTTCTAACTTGTTTTTTAATTTAGTAGACATCTGTTGTTTTGCTTCTCCAACATTCTCTCCTTTCTCTTGATAATAGAACCTGTATTTTTCTTGGGAATGACCACCAGCCCCCCTGAATCCATGTGCTTTCCTTCCCATCCCAAACCCCGAACTCCAAGTCTGGCCACAGCGACTGGTCAGGGAATCAGCCTACGAGCTCAATCAGCCTATGAGCTCACTGTCAGGGCACCTGCTATAACACTGGGAAGAGCTCTTTCCAATGGTGTTTCTGGAAGACAGGATGAAGTCTGAACCATCGTTTTTTTCCCTGACAGGAGCTGCCTGAGGGTCTCCCAGGGGAAAACTAAGAAGGAACAGACACTAATTCTCAAGAGCTCAGTTGAATTCCTGGAGCCATTTGTGCATGAAATTAGGATTCTGTCCTCTTGGTCTATACTAGACAATACATTCCATTTTACACTTAAGCTTGTGGTTTGGTTAATCTTCTGTCAATTCCAACTGGACCAGTCTTCACAAATTCATTTGGATATGAAGTTATTAGTTCCTTTGTTCTCCCACAGGCAAGGGGTGTTTTTGAAGCTTTAGGCTGAATCGTCATCTTGACCTCACCCACTGTCATCATTTTTCAATTCTGTCATCACCCACAGCATTTTGAACATAAGGAATTAGAGCTGGAAGATTCATCTACTTCATGCGCTAAAGGAAAGGAGAGGCTTCTGGTTAGAATTTAAAGCTGTGCCTCGTATTGCTGGCTGAGAAAATGGAAGTTTCAGTCTGTACAGACTGCATTCCATCACCAGGGCCCACACGCTCACTTGTGTTCTGAGCATATGGTCTGATAAGATACACGTGGCACTTCTAACAAATACTAAGCCAACCTGTCCAGATCTCAGATTTTACCCAAGAATATGAAAGACATTATAGCTTGGTTGTGTTCAAATTTCCTCCAATTATTAAAGACACAAATCATATATACCCTAGAAATTTCCAGATGAATTTTTGAAAAAGCTTATACCTCTAAAGTATTAATTTTTAAAGTGGCTAATTTGTCTCCATGGGGGTTAACTGCTTTGTAATATTAGGCAAAGCTTATTAGCTCAGAAGCAATTTATAACTACAGGTCTTCATTCCTTCTTGGAAAGTTCTCTTCCACGAATTACCTGCTACTAGCAGTTTCAAAATTATGGCAACTGACCAATTCTGGTGACTCCCAATTCACTGAAAGATGTCCTAAAATATTTATACCTTATAACCTAAGTTCTTTAGAACCAGACTGAGCACAGAGAAAGCAGCACATGCCATATCAAGGCATGGACATTCACAGACACGGACCTGTGCAGAAAGGGCCTGAACAGAACAGGGCTCAGTCTTTTCGCTGTGTGCCAAGTTACCACACAGCCTGCTACAACGGCTTCATCTGACAGTTGGCCATTCTGCCACTCCTATAAATGAGGCTTAACAGGGTTTCAGAGCAGTCTTGACTAAACATCAAGAAAATAAAAAATGCAGGTACTTCTTAAGCATGAATGAACTGGCAATAGCTGAGGAGATAAAAAGCTAAAAGTTCTTTATTTTTCCTGGATAACTTTCGAAAGAGGAGGCAAGAACGCCATGTTGCTAGTAGTATAGCTAGATATAGATCCTCATGGAAGTTATTTAGCATCTCTTAAGCATAGGTTTCATCATCTATGAGGCAGGATGTAAAACCAAACCTGCAAGATACAGCAGGATAAAGATAATAAACATAAAACTCATGGCACAAGCACAGTGCTTATTAATATTTTTCAGGTTTTCCTGAAAAATCTGGGCAATTCTGATTAATACCCATACCTTCACATATCCACAGAGAAGTCAGACTACCAAACAGGTTGTAACAGAAAGGACCTGTTTTTTATGGGGATAGCTGGATTTTAAAAGCGCTCCTGCTAGATCTGACATTGTAGAATTCTAAAAGAATTCTTCTCAATCTCCTCACCCCCTCTAAACTGTCAGATGTTAGACATAAGACAACAGATAAGCCATGCAGTGGCATGACAACGCCTACCACTTGGGTCTCACATTCTAGCTCTCCCATTATTAGCCTTGTCAAATCTAATATCTTAGGCCTTCAATCTTTTGATATCAGTCCTGGATACTAAGTACCTGCAGATTAAAGGAAATAATCGAGGTAAGGGGCTTAACATCATAGGGAAGAGGTGTGATAAAGGTTAGCCATGTTTTGAATGTCTAGAACTCCAAACACAACAATAAGTTTGGCAAGCCAGTAGGCCGGACACTACTTCTGCCCTGCTTGGTCACAGAAGTAGAAACCTACTGATATAAAAGATGGGAGTGAGTAGGAAATTATGGCTGGTTGGCCAGTCAAGTCAAATACTCACAATCACACAGTTCTTGCCAACATGAACATAAGAGCCAATCTGAGCTGCGTTGACCACACAATCTTCCTCAATAAAGACATGGTCCCCAATATGTAAAGGAAAGAATGCGACACTAGAAAAGGAAAAGAAGATGAACAAAGAAAAAAGGTCAAGGTGGTATACTTTTGGTCAAGTTTATAGAACTATAGATCTATAAAATGTAATCTCAATTTCATCATTTTTGTCCCTGGAAAGGAAAGAATCCTAACGCTAGAGGAATTCCATATGTTGATGACGATAGATGTGACAATTAGCTCAAAGTCAGAAATATTAGGGAAAAGGAAAAAAAAAGAAATACTAGAGAAAAGAAATGTGCAAGGAAAGTGTAAGGCACAAGAAGCAAGACATTCAAAGCTAAGAGCTGGTGCCAAATAAAAGTGAATGAATGTTTGCTCCTTCCTGTTTCCTTTGAAAATGCCCCCAGGTTACATTTTCAGGAATCTGCTTTACCATGTTTTAGGGGAATGACATCAGGGCTCATGTGATATAATTTCTAACACCCAATACTTTAAGATTTATTTATTTATATGTATAAGAACTGGAGTATAGGCCAGAAGTGAAGGTGGTGAGAGGATTCACCAGAGACAGAGTGGGGAGCAGACTGACTGAAATACACTGCTGAGGGGAGCAGAGGGTGAGACAGGAGAGGTCTGCTGTGCATGTGGTTAGCTCCCTGGCTGGGGATCGAACTGCCGCAGTGGCTGCGGATGGCTTTATAGTGCTGTGCTTTAACCCCTGTGCCAGCAGGGAGGGCCCTAGCACCCCATATTCTTAGAATTCAAGTGTTCACTGATTTTACTGTGCGCCTTTTGTATGCCAGATTCTATGCCAGGACCTGGGGACATAAGAAAAGCAAAAGGGATACAACCCTGCACTAAGCAAAAGGGGTACAACCCTGCACTAAGCAAAAGGGGTACAACCCTACACTAAGCAAAAGGGGTACAACCCTGACCGTGAGCAGCTTATACTCGAGAGAGAGTAAAGATTTTCTAAGCAGTTACTCACCACTATGACAGTGAGACAAAGGAGAAATACTGAATTATGAGAATTCATAACACAGAGATTTTTTGGAGATTAAGATTTCATAAAAGCTTAACTGTAATGTGCCAAGTCAAGACTTGCAACAGGAGTCAGCAACTTTCTCAGACTTCTGACATTATTCCTATTCTCCTGGACTCTTTACATGCCACTGACAGTGTTCTGGGCTCACACTCAGTATCCTGGGAGTCAGAATATTTAAACTGCAACTAATATTCACTAGCTCTGTCCAGTCCTGTGTTCTATCTTTTCATGAACATTTTGTTCAGAGAGGACCAGCCTTTATGGGCCTATAATTTAAACTTTCCTTAATCTAGTCATATTTTTAGTTTTAACCATGGGTTGCAATAGATTACATGCTACACAAGTTGGCAGTAAGACTGGCAGTTTGTCAATATTAAGTTAAATATTCCAAACTTTAAACTATTATCTGGTACTAGGATATCCATATTCACCTTCTATTTATGTGTTTTTGTATGCTTTAATATTTCTGTATTTCTCACACAGACTATGCTTATTATAATCTCCTTTAATATCCAATAAATCCCTATTTCATTCTTTTACTTTTTATTATTTTTATTTTTTTTTACAGATTTATTTATTTATGCATACAAGAACTGGGGTACAGGCCAGAGGTGTGGGGGGTGAGAGGATCCACCAGAGACAGAGTAGGGAACAGAACAGGTAGACTGACTGAACTACGCTGCTGAGGGAAGCAGTGGGAGAGACAAGAGAGGTCTGCCACGCCTTGTGGGTCAGGTCCCTGGCCAGGGATTGAATTCATGCAACAGTGGCTAGCTACAGTTTGATAGCACTGAGACTTTAATCCCTGTGCCATCAGGGAGGTCTCAACCCTACTTCATTCTTGCCATTTCTCCTGGTCCATATCCAGTCTAACAATGCTTTTATTAGAAGGTAAAGTCAACTCTAGTAGAGATCAGCCCCTCTATGAAATCACAAAAGTGTACTATAAGGTTTCCTGGTTTCCTTCTAAGAGCCTTCTAAGCTAATGAGTGAATGTTTTCATGTGAATGATTTACAGTGACCTCTCGCTTCAATTCCTGTGTGTAGTGAAAAGCCTGGAGCCCAACGCCATTAAAGAAAATGTAGGATTATTCCTGCATATTATTCTAGGTATAGCTATTCTGAGTTAGTTTCTCATCTTTCTGTTCCCCCTTAATCATGTCCATAACCTGTGAAAGGAAGATTAAGCCAATCGAAAGAAAGGAGAGGGAAGTAGTAATGCAGACAGGAGAGATAAGAAAAAGTATCATCTCAGAGACAGGCATGGTTGTCTTGATAATTGACTAACTGTCTGGGTCTGACTCTTTTTTCTACCATTAGGTCCCCTGGAATATGTCTACATCTGTGAACCAGTTGTTTTTGCCAACTTAAGTGGATTCTCTTTCTGGCAACCAATCATCAACTCAATGAGCTAACCATGCCCAAAGCTGGGATCATTATGGGGAATTCTTACTCAGTGTCCTAGACCACAGCATAGAGCTGCTCCTTATACCACAACTCAACACATTAATAACACCACCAGCAGCAGTTACTTGTGCAAGAGTGAAACAAAGTAATTACTTTACATACCCTTTGCTGAATTTCTTGAATGGCGGCCTTATGACACTCCGACTTTTCACCACACAATGACGCCCGACTCTTACATTTGCCAGATCCCCTCGGATAATACAGTCATTCATCACAATGGTCTGTAAAACAAAACACATTTTAAAAAATGACCAACAGAGACTAAAACTTAATAAAAAAAGATTAAGTAACAAACACGGATTATGCTGAGCTTTATTGAGTCACGTGTTCTGTCAAACAGAATAACCTGGACGGTAAAGAGAACTGCCCAGCTGTAATATCTACAGCTACATGTCCCCAGCCCATCACAGGCCTGGCACTCACGGAATAAATACACAGTTTCAAGAGCACCTGTGCAGATGCAGTTTATGTACTTTCTCAGATTCATTTGATTCCCAAAGCCTTGCCTGCTTACCCAAAGAGTCCTAATAGCTCCTGCCTGGCTAATCTCCTAATACAACTATCTCTAACTTCCTGTTCCCAAAGGTGGGCCCACTGATGTTCTAGTTCCTCTCCCAATTTCTGGGCTCAGGTTAAGTGCTACACCACTGGGCATGATATCCAGCTTTCCCAGAGACTGCCTGGAGAGGTGGAATAACAGTCCAGAAGTTTGGGAGAACTAATACCCCATACTTGGTAAGGAGCAAGCTTCTTGAAATGTTTGGTGAATAAATGAATAAAGGGGGAGAGGGAGTGACTTGGGCTGGGGTTGTAGCTAGAAAAAGAAAAGTAAGCCAGAAACAGGATCATGAGGAATTATGTGTGCTGAGAGCAGAAACTTAAAACATTTTTCTCCTGGAAGATACTGAAATCAATATATATAGATAGATAGATATTGAAATCAATATAGATAGATAGACAGATTTATTATATCTCTATATATTATATAATGGTTTATTTTTATATCATTTTGTGTCTTTTCCCATCTCAGTTGTAATCCCCATGGGCTTCCCATCACCAAATCACCCGTTTGCCATCACCACAGTCCAGTACACTGCCCTCACCCCCCCATTTTTAATCCCTCAATGGGAAATTTTAACTGAGGTTTAACACAACTTAATCTTCATTAGAACTATTACTCTGGAGTCTGGGAGGAGGCAGGTAAAACAGAAGGGGAAGTGGGCTCTTAGAAGACTACAGTAGTTTTCGTTAAAAATAGTCAAAGGACCTAATCTCAGGCAACACCTATACATGAGAGAGAAATGAACAGAAGACAGAGGAAGATGTCACATCTTCAGATCTAACTACTGATTTAGAGGAAGAAAAGGGGGATAAAGACCACATTAAACATCTGGTTATAGGGCCTCCCTGGTGGCACAACTTAAAGAGCAGCACTAAGAAGCTAGCCACAGGCACTGTAGCATGAATTTGATCCCCAGCCAGGGAGGTGACCCACATAGCACAGCAGACCTCTCCTGCCCAGCCCACTGCTCCCCTCAGCAATGTACTTTGTCAACCTGCCTGTTCTGCTCACTGCCCCCCCATCTCTGGCCTGTACCCCAGATCTAAATTAGTAAATAAATTGTAAAAAATAAAAATTAAAAAATAAACAACTGCCTATAAATAAAGTAAGTCAAAATCAGAAATTTTAAGCTTCTATGGGGCAAATCAGCTGGGTTCCTCAACTTAATAAGTAGCAAGGAGAAAGGAAAAGACAGGATGGGGAAAGAGAACTATTACAGATGAAAAGAGACTTTAGATACCTGTCAACTAAACACAACATACTTGACCTTATTGGATCTTATCAGAATAAACCATTTGCAAAAAAAAAAAATCATTCAATGGGACAATAGTGCTTGAACAACTGGATTTCTACATTCAAACAATTAATTAGAACATATACATCATCCCATAAACAAACTTTAATTTCAAGTGATCAATGGCCTAAATACAAATATTAAAATCTTAAAATTTCTAGAAGGATACATAGGAAAAAATCTTCATGCCTTTTGGTTTGACAATGGTTTCTTAGACAGGAGACCAATAACTTGAGCAAGAAAAGAAACAACAAACTGGACTTCATCAAAATTTTAAAAATCTGTGTATCAAGATGCATTATTAAGAAAGTGAAAGAACAATCTACAGGATGGAAAAATAGTTGCAATCATGTAGCTGATAAAAATCTAATGTCCAGAATATGTAAAGAACTCCTACAATTCAACAACAAAAAGACAACAATGTAAAAATAGACAAAGGACTGAACAGACATTTCAGCAAAAAAGATATCCAAATGGCCAAAAAGCACATTAAAAGGTATTCGTCATTATTAGTCACTAGGGAAATACAAATCAAAATTATAAGGAGATACCTTTACAAAAAGTGGAAAACAACAAGTGATGGCAAAGAAGTTGAGAAATTGGTAATCTCTCCACATGTGGTGGGAATGTAAAAGGCGAACCTCTTGTGGAAAACAGTCTGGCTATTCACAAAACCACAGAACTAACAGATGACCCAGCAATCCCGTCTCTAGGTAAAACCACATAAGAACCCCAAACAGGGACTCAAACAGATATTGCATGCAATGTTCAGTGCAGCATTACTCCCCATAGCGGAAAGGTGAAAACAATTCAACAAATCAACAGAAGGGCAGACAAAATGTGTACAAATACAAACACTAGAATAGCATTCTGCCATGAAAAGTAATATAATTTTCTGATCTGTGCTACAACTTGGATGAACCTTGAAAATATTATGGAAAGTGAAATAAAACCAAAAAAGAACAAATATTACCTCATTCCATTTATATGACATATCTAAAATAGATAAATTCACAGGGACAGAAAGAAGACTGAGGTTGGGGGGGAGAAGGAAATAAGTTATTCTTTGATGGGTACAGAGTTTCTGTTAGGGTGGTGAGAAATTTTAGAAATAAATGTGGTATTGTAAATGTAATTAATACCAATGATTTAAACAGTTAAAACGGCTAAAAATGGCATATTTTGTCTTATATACTTTACCACCATAAAGTCAAATCTTGACTACAAAAATCACAAATATTTTGGAATTAGCTCAAGGAATTTTTCTTTAAAGATTTATTTATTTATGCATACAAGAACTGGGGTGTATGCCTGAAAATTATAGTATTACTACTTTAGTTTCTACCCAAAATATTTTATTGCCTGTTCTACCTCCAATAGGTTAGGTACAGTGATATTATATGGTAATCTCAGAGCTATGTGTCACTGTACCTTTTTCCTTGGTATAAAGGAAAAGGGATTTTCATTGCCTCTTTTTACAGGGGTATTTTCATTGCCCAAATTGGCTTTCTTGAATACAAAAAGGGTAAGAGAATTTAAAGTGTATAGCAGGGACACAGGGCAGTTTTATCTGCCTTGCTAATTAGTAGATGGAAACCAAAGACATTCTGGAGCGGGCTTTGTCCCTTACCTTGCCATTGAGAACGATGTTCTGACTGCCACACAACACTGACTGCCGGCTCACTTTGTTCCCAGACGCCTGAAAGGAAACAGCAGAGAACTAGAGTGAGTGCGTTCTAGCTGACAGTTTCCATCGAGCTTATATTGGCGAGAAAAGGACTTGAAATGGGGGGGTAGCTTGTCATGAACGGAGTCCAGGATTAAAAAAGCAAAGGTGCGTTAGGAAACCAGGGATTTAAGAAGTAGGTACAGAATCCGGACAGTTCTACTTTGGTTTTCCCTGCCTATAACGAGGGCAGCGATTGCAGCAATAGCATATAATAGAGTTATGAGAATTGGACGAAAAACAAAATAATAACGGTGACAGTGGGTGGTTACCCATTTCAGGCATTTCACCGCGTCAGGTACTGACTGTAAAGATGCACAGTCTTTAACATACAGTAATGCTTACAAAAACCTTCGTTCAGAAAATAGCTTAAAAGGGTCCTTAACTTGGACTGGACAGAAGGCTGGATATCCTGCTTTCTGGAAGGCGTTTTGCCTCTGTGAGGAAATCATGAATCAATAAAAAAGCCTAAACGGGCCTAGCAAGGACAAAACACCGAAGTCAGACCACACACGCCCGTACTCATCACAGGGACCCGGGGTGGGGCAGGCGCTGGGTGCGGCGCCGCCGCAGGGGGACGCAGGCTTGGGGCGGGGAGGACAGACGACTGGACACACGCACCGTCTCGATGTACTCCGACTTGTTGTAGAGCAGCTCGCCCAACTCCATGGTCACCAGCTCTTGCCGCAGCTCTTACTCCCGTCAACCTGTCAGACAGTCCCGGCGGCTGGGACTCCGGCTACTTCCGGCTGCTCCTTCACTTCCGTTCTGGGAGGCCTCTGGCCCCATCCACAGCTCGGCACTCCGCTAGACGGCCCCGCTCCTTTGCTCGGCAGTCTCCAGCTGCGCGTGCGCAGTCCGAACTCTGGCTGTAGTTGGCGGGATTGACAACCAGCCTAGCCCGCGTGGGGCTGCTTTTTCCACACCGAGGGGCTCCGGGGTCCCCCATTCCTTCCCGCTCGCCTCTGAGGCCCGGGGCCAGCCCCGGTTCTTGTGTCTGAAGTCGTGGGGCTGGCGACGGCTGCTCTTTTCGGTCGGTCATCGGCCCAATGGAAGAGCCTCCCGGGAAGCCCCTCAGCTTTGAGGAGAAGGAAAAGGTGCAGGATCTGGGGTGCGGGATGCGGGAAGGGCAGATTTAGAACCCTGATCCCCTTTCCTAGGATCTTAGGCCTTCTCGGCTTCCTCGGCCCTTTGAGGGCGGCAGTGACCTCTGACATACGCTCTTTGAACTGAGGGAGTGTGATGGGAGAGCGCTGTGCTCTGCTGTTGTATTTAAAGAACAAGTATTCATGTCAGTAGTGATGCATAAATACAAAACGCAAAATTTTACCTAAAGCTAAAGTCCCCTTTGCCTCTCCTACTCCCTTTTAAGCTTGGCTTCTCTCACCCCCTTAAGTAACCTCTTAAGTCTGGTACCTTTCCGTGTGTATTCCCCTGCCACGAAAAATAATGTGGTTTGGGGGCGAGCATATTCATAACTGTTATGATGAGAGTTTTTCTGCAACTTCCGTTTTCTCCACGTTTAACATCCATGCTAGAACATGTTTGCCTTTTTTTTTTTTATGCTCTGTAGTGGAATTCCATATTTTAGATATTCTTCGGACTCTTAGGTGGTTCCTTCTGCAACAGTGTAGCACCAGCCATGTTTTATCTATGTCATCAGACCCTTGTGCTGTTGACGTTAGCTGGAATGGATCTTGTGCTGGCACTTCAGGACCCATTCTTATCCCCAGCCTGTCCTTTAGGAAAAGGTCATTTATTCTGCAAGATTAATCCCAGATATTGAGTAGATTAGTGTGAGATGTAATCTAGCTTAGAGGTTAAAAGTAGAGACTAGAATTGGAATGTGTGAGTTTGAACCATGCCATTTATAAACTGGAATCATACCTTGTTTTCCTCTGATATCTCCAGAGCTAGCACCTTCTGCCTTCAGGTACAAGTGGTAGTCCAAAAAAAATGCCTCCATGGCCACCCTACCTGAAAGTCTCTTACCCTAGGCCAGGCACTCACATCTCTCTGATGATAAGATAGGATCATCTTACCTATTATTTGTTTCTTGCTTATTATCTGAATCTCTTACTATATGTAAACTTGACCACTGTGTATCTAGCATGTGGACACATACTGTCAGAAATACCTGGGCCAATAATTGACAGATAAGAGCTCCATTGGTCAAGTGAATTTCTAAGGATGACAGCTTCTGCTACATCAAGGATCTTTCTATGCAATGGAAGAAAACCAAAGCAGACACAGCAAAGTATAAGTACTATGACAAGGGAAATACAGAGGAGAGGTAGAGTGTCTACCCAGCATTTGGAGAAAGATCTAGAAATCTACCTCAGGACATAAAGTCTAAACTGAGGCTGGAGGAAATAGCACGATGATTTGGGGAGGAAATGCTCCAGATAGTTGAAGATGCTGTGCTATTTGAGAGCTTGGTGCTTTGTAAGAAGGGAAAACTATGTTCAGCTTCTGTTGCCTCTGGCTGAGCACCGCACTCATGTCTAAAGATGCCCTACCCCTCCCCTGTGACTCACCTTCCACATGCTTACTATTGCTTTTTTTCTTCTTCCAGTTGAAGGAAAAATTAGCATTCTTAAAAAGAGAATACAGCAAGACATTGGCTCGACTTCAGGTAAGCAAATCTTACTCTCTCAAATTGAGGTGTTACAGCACAAACTACATATAAACAGTTCTTTATAATAAGCGTTAAATTTTTTTCTTAAGTTTCTTAAATTCCTTGAGCTGCTTTTGTTTTCTTCAGCGTGCACAAAGAGCTGAGAAGGTTAAGAATTCTATCAAGAAAACAGTGGAAGAGCAAGATTGCTTGCTCCAGCAGTCGATTTCACCACAGCTCAACCACTCAGGTAAAGCAAACCTGTTTGCTGATGCTTGCTTTGTTATTGATTTCTTAGGTATATTTGACTGTGATTCTTTTTCTCACACCCAGACAAGAAGCACTTTAATTGTAGAATCAACAGTTCTTTGTATATCCAAAAGATTATACAATCATCATCACGACCTAAGTCCACAGCATTTTTACCACCCCCAATAGAAACTTCTACCCTTCCTACCCTTAACCTCCAGCAACCACTAATCTACTTTCTAATTTCTGACTTTAAGTATTCTGAACATTCTGAATACATAGAATGAAACAATATGTGATCTTTTGTGACTTGCTTCTTTGGCTTTGAATATTTTCCACAGTCATCTTTACATCCATTCATCCAAGCATGCATTAGCACGTCAATCTTTTTTGAAGCTGAATATTCCATTGTATAGATAGACCATAATTTGTATATACATTCGCCAGTTGATGAACATTGGGTTTTCCCTACTTTGGGGCTGTATGTTGTTATGTATGAGTGTTTATGTGGACATGTTTTTACTTTTCTTGGGTATATACCTAAGATTGGAATTGCTGGGTCATGTGGTATTTCTATGTTTAACTTTTTGAGGAACTGCCAAACTATTTTCTATAGTCACTGTACCATTTTACATTTCTACCATGATGAGCAAAGATTCTAATTTCTCCACACCTATCAATACTTGTAATGTTCCATTTTCTAAATTATAACCATCCTGGTGGATGTGAACTGAGATCAAATTGTGATTCTGATTTGCATTTCCTAATGATCTGTGATGTTTGTATTTCTTTCTTTTTTTGAGATCAAAGGAATGTTTTTGGAGAAAAGTCAAGTTCTTATTTTAATTGGGTTTTGTGTCTGTTGTTAAGTTTTAAAGATTCTTCCTATGGCCTAACTAATAGACACTTATCAGATAAATGGATAAATGGTTTATAAATGTTTTCCCTCATTCTTTGAGCAATAAGCTATGTTTTCAGTTTAGATTGTTTAACTTATTGTTCATTTCCCCCTGCACTTTTAGAAATTATATTTCTAAATCTTGGAAAAGTAGTTTTTAAAAAATTAAGTATCTATACATGCACAAAGTTATTCAGTTACTCTTTCTTATTCAGTTACTTTCAACTTATAGAAATTATATTTATTGTTTAAATACTAGAAAAGATGATTTTGTTTTAATATGTCAGTATTTATATATGTACAAAGCAGAGAGAATGGAAATACTCTAAAAACGTAGTGGTCATTTTTAATTTTAAAAGTCATGTCATTGATATTATAAAATTGGAAGCTATTGAAATAGGAAAGTAGTGTTAGAGTTACCCGAGCCAAAAAAGAAAAAAATACATGATATAAGGAATGAGATGAGATATGGGGAGCTGGGAATTGTGGGTCAGAGGATACAGTGTCTCAATTGTACAGAATGAGCAAGTTCTGTAGATCTCAAGTACAGCATGATGACTATAGTTACTATGGGTAATCATCCTGTATTGTGAACTTGAGATTTTTGTTTTATTTGTAGTTGTTGTACACTTGAAATTTGATCTTAAATATTTTTGCTATGTACAAAAAATCCATACCTCTGTGAAATGATAGTTATGTTATTTAGCTTAATAATAGTGACATTTCACAATGTTTCTGTCTCTCAAAACATCACACTGTATATCTTAAATATGTAAATTTTTTATCTGTCAATTATATCTTAGTAAACCTAGAAAGAAATTAAGGGGTATGACTACAAGAAAGAATAATTTTTATAGTTGAAAAGCCTCTTTCCCCCAAATAACTTTACATTTAATGTTAAAGTTATACTTTATTAGATTATTTTTTTAAAGTTTTAAAAATAGATTATTAAAAAGTTGGATCTGCCTGACTGAAATACCATTGAGTCTTTCTTAAATCAATGCTTGTATATAAATAGTATTCATAGGTAATATTTTACAATAACTATGAAGTTTTTGTTTTATTTTGAAAGGAAAACATTGTAAGTATATGCTTTTTTTTCATCCTCAGAACCTAAAAATAAAACATCTCCTTGTGATATATTACAAATAAATGGCTATCTCGATGAAGAAACTGGAGAGAAGAAGACACCTCTCACACTTGACATTGAGTGTGGCTCCCTTAGCCCTGGGGATGATCCAGAGGAAAGGTTACATTTACTAAGAGCAGATGTCCTCCATAGAGTCCCTGGCTCTGATGGTGAGAAAAGGCAGAATCAGCTGACAGGAAGAAAAAATAAGCAGCAGAAGAGAACATTTGCTTCACAGGAAAGAGAATCTTTCTTAGACATGGATATACTCATGCTCTCTAGGAAAAGGCTAAAGGAACAGGAAGAGATCAACAGAGACTATCCTAGCACACCTGTAAGTGAAAGCCCTAAATCTGACATTCCAGATTCTCCAGTAGTGCTTACAGAAACTTATGAAGAGAGTGAATTAATTCCACCAACTGCCAATCCACAAAGAAATGTTGATGTACATTTACGAGAAAATCATTTTTCTGTGTTGACTCCAGTTCCTTTGCATACCCCATCAGGTACCGGTAGTCATCAACACCTAGATCATAACCCCCCTGAAGGTAACCCTGAACTCAGTGCTCACAGTTTAAAAAACATTGGCCCTGCTTCACCTGTACACTTAGGGACGCAAGACAAAAGAGTGACTATCTTTACCAATACTCCAGAAGTAAATAAAGCTGTAAATACAGGTGACCAGTTGCCTGTAAGTCCTAAATTAGAGGCACATAATTCATCTATAGATGAACTCACTTACAAAGACTTACTGGCCCATGAAAACCAAAGATTAAAAGAAGAAAATCACACAGAGAAGTCTTTTGAATCTCTTGATGCTAGCAATGAAAGTCTTCAGGAAAGTGAACGTCTAAGTCAGTCTCAGAGTGTTAGCCTGGAAGTAATCTCTCCTGTTTCTGCAGAAGGTCAGATACATTCTTGCACAATGCTGGAAGGCCTTCTGTTTCCTGCAGAATATTATGTTAGGACAACTCGCCACATGTCAAATTGCCAGAGGAAAGTAGCCCTGGAAGCTGTAATTCAAAATCATTTGGGTGGCAGAAAGAAAGGGTCTAAAAATAAAAATAAGGAAACAAATAAAAATGTAAACCCTTCCAATGAAGAAAAGGACCAAAGTGAAATTAGAACGTCTAACACATGTACAGAACTATCAAGTTCAAGAAGTCCATTTCTGAAACTTTTTTCATTAACTGGAATTAACTCTTCCTCTGGAACCACTCACCATGACTTTTCAAGGAAGGTGGTTACCCAGCCATCTGCTAGAAGACACAGAGGGAAAAGGAAGTCAGTCTGCACCCCGGTATTAGATTGTCATGAACTGCTCCTGTCAACTTCTGGCACAGCAGGTGTTTGTAGGACCAAGGAACAAGTCTCCTTGCACAAAGAACAGAATCAAAAACCAATTATTCATGACAAGAAGAGAATTAAAGGTAAACTAAGGTGTGGTTCATGATGACAGTGATGATGATAGTTAATGCAGTGTACCTCCAGTTTCTAGATGTCATGCAGACACTGTTAATTCACTGAATGATCACAGCAACCCTCCATGAGGTAGACATTTTTTATCCTCACTTTACAGATGAGAAATGTAAGGCACAAAGGGCTTAAACTGACTTTTGATAATTTAACTACAATAGCCGCCAGGAATTAAAACCTGGCTGTATGGTGCCAGAGCTCATTACTGTGGTTGAGCAAGCCAACACTAAGAAAGGGAATATATTGAATATTTACCTAAAACAGGTATTAAAATGACATAATTTTTTTTTTTAAAGATTTATTTATTTGTGCATACAGAACTGGGGTACAGGCCAGAGGCTCAGGGGCGGTGAGAGGCTTCATCAGAGACAGAGCGGGGAGCAGAACAGGCAGATCGAGGAAGTACACTGCTGAGGGGAGCAGCGGGCGGGTCAGGAGAGGTCTGCCACGCCATGTGGTCACCTCCAGGGCAGGGGGGAATCGAACTCATGAGGAAGCGGCTTTAGATTCTCAGTGCTGTGCTTTAACCCGCTGCGCCACCAGGGAGGGCCTAAAATGACATAATTTTTATTGGTAGGTAGAAGCTTTATTGCTACTATAGGAATTGTTTTTAAGTACAATGAAATGTCAGGGTAAGAAGTCACTGACTCATGATATAATACAGTGCAATCAGTCTGGGCAGCCTTTTTATTTTTTTGAAGTTGTATTTATTTATGCATACAAGAACTGGGGTACAGGCCAGAGGTACAAGGGGTGAGGGGAGCAGAATAGGCAGAATGACTGAAATATGCTGCTGTGGGGAGTGGTGGGTGGGTCGGGAGAGATCTGCCATGCTATGTGGGTCCCCTCCCTGATCAAGGTTGAACTAATGCTGCAGTAGCTTGGAATAGCTTCACAGTGTTGTGCTTTAACCCGTTGCACCACCAGGGAGGGCCCTGAGCAGCCTTTTTAGATTAAATAATATAGTCCTATGGTCTATAGGACAAAAGATTTTGAAGGATAGCAAGTGACATGTTGTGATTTAAATTGTTTCATCCATTTACTCAAGAGTTCTCATGTCAGATAATGTAGATTAAAAACTATCAATAGATAACTCACGCTTCTATACTAGAGCTTAGGAAACTTTCTATAAAGGAAAAAGTTTTGTGCTCTGTTACAGCCTCTCAAATATGATGTGGCAGTAAATAATATATAAATGTCACTGGGTTTCAATAAAATTTTACCAAAACAGAGAGCCAGCCGCAGCTAAACTGAACACTACCATTGATTGCAGGCTTTAGTGTATGAGCTATAATTAATTAAAAAATACCAATCATTTTGACATTTGATCATCTCTTCAGCCAACAAGAATATAGAGAAATCAGAAAGCAGGCAATCATTTAATAATAAGAGAAAAATATTCTTTTGTATGCTTTGAAATAATTTATGATTATTTGCTTTATTTAATAACCCACAACTACATTAAAATCTTTTTCCCTTGGGGTGACATTTACATAACAAAATTAAACATTTTAAATTAAGTGAACAATTCAGAGGCATTTCGTCCATCCACATGTTTTGCCACTCTAACTCTTGTCTAGTTCCAAAACACTGTCATTGCCCCTAAAGGAAACTCAATAATTGTCCATCATATGTATGTGCTGTAGTTCCTTTCTCCATTCACTAGGTGATAGATGCAGGTGCATTTTGGATGTACAGATTTCATTTGCTTCAAGAGAAATAAACTACTCTGCTTGAAAGGGAGACTGAGCTTTCTTAAGAGCCAGTGTTTTGTAGACCATGCTCTGATACCCTGCCGGAATCAAGGTGTTACAGGGGGAGGACTTGAGAGATTGGTAGCCCTATTCCCTTTATGAGGCACAAGGGCAGGCGAAATGAATTGGCCTGCGGGAGACAGCACAGCACAGCACCCCAGTGGCACAGCTGGTCCTAGACTCCGTCTTGCCTCAACGTTACTGTACTGGTTTTGCAGGAGGAGAGCTGCCATGGGTCTGTAGCTGCTGGTTGAACTGTTCACTGAGACTTCCGAGTAATGCGTGGGAAAAGTAATGCACATTCTGTGCTGTGTTAATTTAAAAATTCACTCCTTGTTCGGTATTTACTGGGTACTGCTGTCTCTGGTCAAAAAGAGAGTTCTCTTCTAGTAATACTGCCTATTTGACTTTGAATAAAAATGCATTTGTTGTTCCATTTCATAAGAAACTAATTTTAAAGCAACTGTGATCTTTTCTCAAAATCACAGATTTTCAGTTACCTGATGAAGACTTTGGATCTCTTAAGCTCGAAAAACTGAAGTCCTGCCCAGAAAGGCTGCTTGAGCCTTTTGGATCAAAACTGTACCAAGAGAGACATCTTAAAGAGAGAAGCTGTGTGGATTCAGAGGAATTCACTCCTAAACAAACAGATACAGAAATGGAGGACTTGGAAGAAGAACTTGCTGTTCTACCAAGAAAAGCACATCTTAAAATGCCGAGCTTCAAAAGCAAGCCTCGAGATAAGGGCCTTTCTTCATCCATGTTACTTTTCACTCCTGTAAATACTGTTGCAGCCGATGATGAGGGCAGACCCACAGCAGACATGTGTTCGCCTGCTTTCCCCATCTTGGGCCCTACTCCAGCTTTTGGTTCCCAAGCACAGGGTGGAAAAGCATCGGCAGAGGTTGGAAAAACTTGCTCCCAGCTCTCCCACTTGAAAGTCACAGTCAGTCATGATGGAAAACAATGCACCCGTTGGGCCAGCCCGCCGAAATCAGATAACCTGCCTGTTTTGGGTGGGGGAGGACAGCCTGCTGGTGACTGTGATTCTGGTCCTCAAGTGACACCTCTTCCCACGGACTCATTAGCTTTCAGAGAAAATCAGCTACATGGAGATACATGCCTGGAGTCACAGAAACAGTCTATTGAACAGGTATAATCCAATTCTTTGTGAGATTTTTTGTCTCTGGAGGAGTGAAATACCTTAATAAATATGAAAACATGACTTTTTTACACATTTAGGAATGTTTTAGCTTGTTACTTTGATATCATTTCACTGCAAGCATTGAATTCTGGATGGGAAGGAGGGGAATTAGGTTAATTTAAAAAATTGATTATGGAGGATCATCTTTTTACTATCTTCCATGTAATGTTGAATTTGGAGCTTTGAGAGAATCAAGAACATGCGGTAAACATTTTGATGAGCGATGTAGGCTAGATGCGTACATAAAGCATAGATTAATGGTGTGACTTTTGTTTCCACAGACTGAAATAACAGACCTTCCTGCCTGTGATAGCTTAAACCCAGGCAACCTACAATTGGTTTCAAAGTTAAAGGTCAGAAGACTATTCCCTTACAGTAAATGTGTCTTGTGTCTTACATGTGAACATTTTAATGGATAGGAAACATGAAAACTTGGGTATAGGCCAGAGGTGCAGGGGCGTGGGGGGGAGAGGATTCACCAGAGACAGCGTGGGGAGCAGAGCAGTGAGATTTAATGAAATACACTGTGAGGAAGTGGGAGAGATGGGAGAGGTCTGCTGTGCCATGTGGATCAGTTCCCTAGCTGGGGATCAAACTCATGCTACAGTGCCTAGATAGTGCTGAGACTTTAACCCCTGCACCACCAGCAAGCCCCATGTAGTGCTATTAAATAAACTCAGTAAAACTGATTAAGGAAAACAAATTTAAATCCTTTGTTTTTCATTGATATTTACATTTTTGACATCTCCCAAAGAAGTTGATATGTCAAGCTAAGCTTAGATCTCAACTTAGTATCTAAATTTAAAGTTAGGCATTTTGACAGGAAGGAAAACAGACATCGTTCATGGTTCTACCCAAATTGTGTGACATTTCTGGAGGAATCACAAGGAAGGGTAGCAGCTCTGGAGTGTGACAGAGAGTGAACGGTTAACCTTTCGTGTGCTTTATGATATGTGTGATTCCGAGAAATATAAATTGTGATGTTCTGTTACTACTGTTTTTTGTAAATCCTGAGACGCGGATTACACCTCTGGACATGTTACTGGAGTAGCATTGTGGGGAGCAGGGTTTCTCAGTGGCAGTCCACTGCTGTGTCCAGCTGCATGATGGTCTGCAGGGCAGCAGGGGCTTGCCCCTGCACTGTAGAATGTTCAGCAGCCTCCCTGGCTTCTACCCGCGTGTGTCACCGGTGCCCACTCCCAGGTTGTCATAACCAGTAATGTCTCCAGGTATTGGTATGTGTCCCCCAGGGAGCATTGCACAGAAACCCCCAATTGAGAACACTGGTGGAGAAGGAAGCAAGGAGTGGAATGTACCCTAAGAAACTGTTTCTGGCGAGAGTTCTTTCACCTCTGAACCACAGATTCCTTTTCTAATAAGTTTTTTTTTTAATCTGTTTATATGCAAGTAAGTTTCTCTCCCCTGAATCCCCTATTTCTAAGTTAGATAGTTTGTTTTTTCCTACATCAGACTTAAGAGATTTGTCCAATCTGTTCGTCTTCCAAAAACAAACAAGCAAAACAAACCTGATAATTTGGGTTATATTGATTCTTTCTTTGGAATTTTTTGGTTCCCATTTTATTTTTGTTCTGTTTTTAGTCTTAATAAATTCTTCTGTTTTCCATTGTGCAAAATTTGTTCTTTCACTAACTTCTTGAGCTGCTTGCTTGCTTTATTTTACTCTTTCATGTTTGTTGACAAATGCCTTTATGATTATAAATTTCTTTTGGAAATATTTCTTTGGGCACACTCGGTGTTTGGATACACAGTGTTCTGCTTGCTGTTTGTTTAGAAATGGTATGTCAATTCAATTTAATTCCCTCTATCCATGGGTGGTATACCAGGATGTTTAATTTCCAGGTGGCAACGTTTTTATTGACTATTTTCTGTGGTCAAATCTGAATCTGTTCCATTCTGGAGCAGGATATTTATAAATCTATCATGATATAAGTGCATGTAGGCAGTTTTTGTAGTTATATAAGGCCCACAAAGCTCAGTGTTTTGACCTGCATAAAACCATAGTTACACCCAGTTTGTATTTCATCTTGTCCTTGTAAGCTATCGGTCTTCCTATTTAGTCTTTTCAGAAAACACACCCCAAGTAACCCATTATGTAACTGTTGCTGCCATTCCTTATCAGAATCCTTCAGGCTCCTGTTCTGTGGATGTGAGTGCTGTGTGGTGGGAAGTAGCCGGCTTCAAAGAACCGTGCATTATAACTGCTTGCGAAGATGTAGTTTCTCTTTGGAAACCTCTGTGTGCTTGGCAATGGGAAAAGATTTATTCTTGGCACTTCACAGAGGTAAGCCCGAAGCTTAGAGATGTAAGAGAGTTTTGCAATCATTTGCATGGTGATACAGATGGGCAGCTCACCTAAAATGGTTCAAGGGCAATCGTGGCAACCGAGAGTTGAGGTTTGTTCCTGACAGTTATTACTGGGATTTTATTCCCAATGTTTTATTTATTCCCAGCATTTCATTATGAAAAATTACAAAGCAAATTGTACAGTAAGCACCTGTATACCTGCTGTGTAGACTCTGCTAATACTGTTGGGTTATATTTGTTTTATCATGTTTAGGCCCTGATGGAGTTTTATACTAGACCTGTTGAGGGAACTTGGAATTTCATGTCTATTCTTACTTCTAAACTTACTTCTAAACTTGGTACCTATATTCTTTATTATTCGCTAAAACATTATTTGTGTTTCTTTTCCAATATATACTTTCTTCTAATCCTTGTCCACCTTCATATATCACTTACATGCTTGCAATCCTAGTGTGTTTAAAATTTTTTAATCTTCCTTTCCTCACCTTTTAAACATTTTTCCTTGTTTCTACATATTCATCTGTTTTGAATTTTATGTATTTATTTTTCCAGCTTTAGTGAGGTATAATTGACAGAACTGTACTATATTTATTGATGCACACAAGAACTGGGGTTCAGGCCAGAGGTGCAGGGTGTGAGAGGATTCACCAGAGACACAGTAGGGAGCAGAACAGGCCGACTGACTGAAACACACTGCTGAGGGGAGCAGTGGGGAGACAGGAGAGGTCTGCTGAGCCATGTGCATCAGCTCCCTGGCTGCCGATGGAACTCGTGCTGCAGTGGCTGCGGACAGCTTCATAGTGCTGCGCTCTACACCCTTGTACCATCGGGGAGGGCCCAGAACTGTACTATATTTAAAGCATATGGCATGATTATTTTCTATATGTACACACTGCAAAAGGATTTTCATGGAAGTAATTGACACATCTATCACCTTACATAGTTACTTTTTCTGGAGGAAGGAGAGAGTGAGGATATTTAATATCTACTTTCTTACCACATTTCATTCTTATTCTGTAGCATATCCCAAACTTCTAACACTACGCCTCTACTGTGCAGAGAAGTGCTTGATAGTGGTTCAGTGAATAAACTTGCCTAAATGTCTGTGTAGTATTTCTTTTGTTCACATTCTAGAATTTACTTACTTATTCCCTGCTTGTTAGAAGTACAGACTGCGTGAAGTCAGTGCTTCAGTAGACACTACTGCATATGCAGCTTTCCTGATTTATAGCTTACAAAAAGGGTGTTTGTTCAGATGTGGAAAACTGTCCTGGTACAGTCAGAATAAATAGCAATGTGACAAATTTTGGAAAATTTAGATGAATTAAGAATGAAACAGACAAAAGTAAATCTCGATTGACAGTTTTGTGTTATTTAGGTTCCAGTGTTACAGATAGTTCCAGTGCCTGATGTTTGTAGCCTTGTGTGTGTGGCTTTGGGGAATTTGGAAATCAGAGAAATCAGGTATGTCATTCTTAACGCATCATTTTTTTCTTTCCCTTTACTTTTGTCTTAACTTGTGAGTAAAGTTTATAACCTAGGCATAAATATTGAAGGAATCTGAATTAGATCTAAAGAGATACTTATAATATTTTTTAAAAAGCAGAACAAAACACAACTTAACGATAGAATGAGATCCCTGACTGTGGTTTCCAGTTAAAATTTGAACCTAATCCTTTAATATTAAAGGCTTGCTCATTTCTCTGCATTTTTCCCTTATATTTGGTTTAGGACATTACTTTGTTCCTCTGATGGTAAAAGTGAAAAGCAAGTACTACTGAGTTCTGGAAATATAAAAGCTGTGCTAGGCCTGAGCAAGAGGAGACTAGTGAGTAGCAGCGGGGCCCTCTGTGATCAGCAGATAGAACTCGTGGCGCTGGCCGCAGATGGCGGGTAAGGAGAGCTGGGTTGGCTTCAGCTGTTAGCTGAGGAAAGACTGTATCGTGGGGCTTCAGGGATCGTTGGAGCACTTGCATCTTATTTTTCCGGGCTGTGGGTACTGCCTCCACACTGTAATGCAGAACCAGTTTAGAGGGGTAGAGCTGGACATGGCAGGGAAGAAGTCAGTGGAGTAAAAAGCTCAGCAAATGCATTTTGTTCTTTCTTCAGTCTCCAGAATCTCTGTGTGTCCCTTAAGTATTACAATCACCTGACGATCTTAGACCCTTTTCTTACTCCACATACCTGATTTCCATTGCTTCATTTACCACCTAAAGGGTGACCACTTGCAAGCACATATTTGTGGGTTGAACTTTCCTACCCTCTAGACCTGCATGCCTCTTTCTCAGGAGTGTCACGGACCGTATGCTTATTACACGGACAGTGGTTACTGCCTGTCTTTCCCAATAAAGGGCAGGGGACTGACTTCTCTGATGTACTCAAGACCTATTGCAGCAGTCTAAACAAGAGACAACTGATTGTTGACTTAAATTAAGAACGTGTTAGTGAAGCTAGAGGGAAGCAGATAGATTTGAGAGGGATGTGATGGTAAAAGGCGAACGGAGAAATGTATGATGGCGATTTCTGAGTTGGTCCCCTGAGTAGATGTTGGTACAGTCCGTTGAGATGAGAATGCAGAAAACAGTTTAAGAGAAAGCTAGTGAGGGTAGTTTGGGATATGGGGAATTTGAGGTGCTTGCAATATATCCAGGTAGATTATATGAAAATAATATGAGGAAAGCTTAGCATACACTTGTTGACATTTTTTTCTGGTACAGATTAGTGTTTATTGTGCATATATCAATAATTTGTAGAAAGACATCTTGGTTCAAAATACTGATTTTTAATGTTGTTTTAAATGCAGTAGCAAGGAAAAGCAATTTTTGATGCCCCCTGAAGAAACCGTTCTAACCTTTGCTGAAGTTCAAGGAATGCAGGATGCTCTGCTTGGTAGCACTGTAATGAACAATGTCGTGATTTGGTGAGTTTCCCTCAAGGTCTTCAGTTTCCTTATCTGTAAATAAGGAAACTTTACTTGTAAGTTCATAAGGTTGTTACGATTAGGTTAGAGACTAACTAGGACTGTGGTTTGTGTGTGTGTGTGTGAGAGAGACATAGTATATTTAACAGGACTATAACATTAATTCAGACATTGTGAAAAATATGTGTCTGGGTTAGACAATTTTAAAATAAATAGACTTTTATTATTGTCAGAAATATGTGATTTTGCTTCTGGTTAAAGGCTGTGTAGTTTCAATCAGACCAACTCTCCCACCTTAAATAACTCTAAAACAAAATATAAAACTGCCATAAGGCACAGGAAAATGAGAAAAAGGAGAAAGATCCTAAAGGTGGTTTGGCACTTAGAAGAACAGAATGTCACTGGGCAAGCTTCCTGTTCTTAGAGCTTTTAGCTGGCGGGTAATATGAATTCAGGGAGGACCATGTGGGGCTGGAAACCTCTATGGGGAATTTAGAAGCTACAAACAGGGGTGCCTTCCCAGCTTCAAGTTGCCTTGTGATCCATCACACAGAAAATGCTGGGGACAGGGATTAGTAAAGGACAGCGGGAACTGAGGACTGCGAGAGCAATGGGAGTGAGGATCATGGGGTAGGTGGAGAGGAAGTTGTATTAGAAAATTTGGGCAAATGAAAGCACAAGAAAAGCAAACATGGTCACCACTGAAGGTTTTATTAGGGGTTGCGAAGGAGGGATGGAAGTCTGTTGATAAGGTGGTAATGTACAGGATGATCTGCAGGTTGGACATTGATTGATGGCTAGGAGGCCAATTACTAGTCATATTAGTAACTGAGGAGTCAAATATTGAAGGCTTTTTGCCCTTCTTTATATTTACCTTTGCTTTAACCTCTCTTTTCTCATGTTATCCTTCATCTAATTTTCACTTCTCTCTGTTATATTTGGCTAGCTTTGGTATAAACATATCTTATAGAGACACAATTCTACCAGTTTTTTCCCTTGACCGTTGTCTTCGTGGAACATTTAGGCAAAACAAGAAGAATAACAAAATCAAAATGATAGTGCTACATGTAGCATGTGTCTGATCGTGTAAGCAATTACATGAGATGACAGAGAGTTTTTCTCATGGAATTTGGAAAGACTTGTTCTTCTTGGCATAGGAGGTTCAGTCTAACCAAAACTCAAACTACTGGCATTGGTAACTTAAGTTCTGTTTTTAGCTGAATCCATGGTTCTTTGTCCCTAAGTTTCTCCCTTGGTCACCTAAGGATCCTGTGATGAATAATAGAATTTTATATGAAAAACATTTTTCTGGAAGATTGTTTTATTTATTTGTTTTATTTTATTTATTTGTTTTTGGTATCTAAGGAACTTAAAAACTGGTCAGCTCCTGAAAAAGATGCACCTTGGCGACTCCTTCCACGCTGCAGTCTGTCACAGAGCCTATTCTGAGATGGTGAGTGACGACCTGCCGGGCCCCGTGTCACTGCCGGGCTCCCTGAGCGAGTGTGACTTTGTGAGCTGGAATGAAACACCTTCTCCCTGCCTGTTTTTTGTCTGTTTTTCCAAATTGGACAGCAGTTTTCCTTCTTGAACATCGATGGATGTTATTGATACAGCATGATTACTTGGTAAATTTTCTGGCTAACGTAAGGGCAAACTTTTGCTTCTAGCAGGCCATTTGTACTGAGAAGCAAGCCCGTGGTAGACTTGGCACAGCAGTAGGTGCATTATGTGACTGAATACCCTTAGCGAGGATGGTCACGGAGTCCTGGGCGTATCCTCTTGGGCTTAGTGTTCTCAGGTAGAAACAAAAGTTTCTTAGTCATTGTGTGAATAGACTTGATTTACAGTCTTATTCTGATGTCGGAGTAGGTTGAAGGCAGCTGGCCAGGAGTCCGGTGGCCGATGCCACTGGTGAGCCAGGGCAGTAGCAGCCGGCTCAGCACTTGTGTGGAGACTAACTTGCCCTGGAGCCCTTGCAGCCCCTCAGAGCTCAGCACCCACTTCCCTGCTCAGCGCTCTAACGTCGTGTGATTTCCTATCACCTTACCTCGAGGCCATCCTCTTCAATCCTAAAATAAGAGGATTGGATTTTTTTTGAAATTATAAAATTCACCACTAGGTATTTACATCATTTCATGCCCTTATTATTGTAACACCTATTTAAGTATTAAGACATTTAACACAAATATATAAAAGAGTAAGTGAAAGTCTCCAATAAGTCAGCCTGTAGAAATAACAGTGAGCAGCTTAGTTTGGGGGTCAGCAAAAAAGATCAGGTGGTGAATGTTTTCAGGTTTGCAGCCACCTGGTCTCTGTTACTCTACTGTCTGCCGCATTGCCCCTAACAGTTGCCACAGGTGATATGTAAGCCAGTGGATGTGGCAGAGTTCAGTAAAACGTAGTAATTGAGACCACTTTCTGAAACTTGACTTCATATTATTTCACATGTCACAACATATTCTTATGTTGATTTTCCCCCCAGCCATTTCAAGTTGCAGAAGATACTCTTAGCTCATCAACAGTGCAAAAATAAATATTGAACCAGATTTGACCTTGGGGCCCTCGTTTGCCAACACCTACTTAAGTTTATGGTACTTAACCATTTTTGACACTCACTTGGTTCATAATTCTAAAAGTTATTTATTCTCACTTCAAAATTTAATCATTCTAGAAATGTATAGAGTTATTAGTCCTAAGATGGCACAATAGTTTTCCCTATTTTACCCCCAAAGAAAATGACTTCTACCATGTAACACAGATGTGTCTGTCTGTATGTCCGTGTGTGAGAGATATATACATATCTACACACAGTAATATTATTAGAAAATGTAAATGTAAAACTGAGAGCACATTTTTCACAGAAA
Source organism: Condylura cristata (assembly GCF_000260355.1). Taxonomy (NCBI): domain Eukaryota; kingdom Metazoa; phylum Chordata; class Mammalia; order Eulipotyphla; family Talpidae; genus Condylura; species Condylura cristata. Next base: position 8,514,222 of record NW_004567133.1, read on the forward strand.
CAACCGTGGGTATGATGTCTTTTTTTTTTTTTTTTTTTTTTCTGCTCTTACTCTGTAAGTCCAGCTATTCTAGACTGGCCTAAAAATCCAGTCACCACTTACAAAATTGATTTTGTTGGCAAATGTTTTCAGAATTTTCAAAGACCAACTTCCCTAAGCCTTTCCATTGTGAGGCCTTGTCCATGGGTCTATATGCCCTCTCTCCCTGAACAGCTTTACCCCAGAGGGATAGCGTGAGATGGTAGTATAGCAAAGTGGAGGAAATTGATGCGTCAGCTATATTCACGCCTGTGAGACTGGCTGGAAAAGCCTGCAAGCTCTGTGCTAGAGGAGCTGGAAGTCCAGCTCAGTGGTCATCCCCAGCAGCTCCCTAGAAACAAATGAGCCAGAGATTACCTCTGGCTACTTAAAGAACCTGAGGATCATTCATGTAATTCTCTGGTTCTATCTCTGCCAATCTTTTTTTCTCTTCACTTAGGGGCTCCTGTTTGTGGTTCTGAGTCATCCTTGTGCTAAAGAGACAGAGCCTTTGGGAAGCCCTGTGTTTCAGCTGATCGTGATCAACCCCAAGACTGCCCTGAGCATGGGGGTGCTGCTCTACTGCCTCCCTCAGGGGCAGGCTGGAAGGCAAGTGTGTGGCAGTTATTTAGTGAGTGAGCACACAGCAGATGTTCCTGCGTCACCTGGGTGAATGAAGAACATGAAACCCTAGATGATGATAAAGATGGTTAGGAAGTCTTCTGAAGTGTGAAGTTTAGTAGCTCTGAGTCAGACTCTGATGCCCTGCTTCCTGATCCCCACCAATGTGAAATTGAACATAACTGTATTTATATATATCCCAGCCCTGGTTTTTTCCCATCATGCAAATGTAAATACAGACTTAATGTTCTCTACAACAATTTGTGTTCTCTCCCTAAGACTTAAATATCCATGAGGAAGACATCTTTACTTAGAAATGTGACTGAGCCTGTATCAGACTGATAAATATTTACCTAGTGACTGGTGAAAAGGCCTTTTAATGACACTGTTATTACCACCCAGGTAGCTAAGCACAGAGCCCCTGTTAAAAGCAACCAGACTTCTGGTTTTTTTTTTTTTTTTTTTTTAAGATTTATTTATTTGTGCTTACAGAGCTGGGGTACAGGCCACAGATGCAGGGGCGGCGAGAGGCTTCACCAGAGACAGAGTGGGGAGCAGAACAGGCAGATCATTGAAGTACACTGCTGAGGGGAGCAGCGGGCGGGCCAGGAGAGGTCTGCCACGCCATGTGGTCACCTCCGGGGCAGGCAGGGATCGAACTCATGCGGAAGCGGCCCTAGCTTCTCAGTGCTGTGCTTTAACCCGCTGCTCTACCAGGGAGGGCCAGACTTCTGTTTTTTGATGTGCACGTTTTTGTGGGTGAGATCCTTACCTGCATGTGAGTATGATAATCTCACATGGGGAAGAGTGCTTAGAAGAGAAAGCAGGTAATGTGGGAGAGGGAGTAGAGCACAACTGTGTGCCCTAGAAAGGTAGGGACGACCTTTCTGCAGAGATGACGGGCCTGAATCATGGCAGAACCAGCCACGCTATGGCCTCTGGCTGAGACCTGCCAAGGAGAGGGGAGAGCACGGGCAAAGACAGTGAGGATGCTTTGAAGAGTGGGGAGACAGGCCACTGTGAGCTGAGGTGCAAAGGGTATGAGGCCCAGCATCTCCATTGGCAGGGTCAGGATAATCGATGGTGCCCAAACTGCCCCAGCAGCCGATGCAGACATCATATTGCAAACCCGAGTAGACACCCGTGTTTACAGTATCTTTGCCCTTCTCCTTGCTTCAGGGAACATGATTTCAGCCTACTTTAAAAAAAAAAAATAAGTTGTAAGTTAAGTTGTCTCTTGTCTGTTTGACATCAGGTTCCTGGAAGGTGACGTGAAAGATCATTTTGCAGCAGCAGTACTGACTTCTGGAACAATTGCCATTTGGGACTTACTTCTAGGGCGCTGTGCTGCTCTCCTTCCACCGACCTCTGGCCAAAGTTGGTCTTTTGTTAAATGGTCAGGTACAGATTCTCATTTGTTGGCTGGACGAAAAGATGGAAGTATATTTGTATATCGCTACTAAGAAGTTGGAAAGTGGAAAGCATGTGTTCTGGTTCTACATGACCACTTGGTACTTCTTGGCACTGTAACCATAGGAGAGATTCTGAATGACACTTATTCATTCAGACAGACTTATTTTTTATTTTGGCAATGGTGTACTACTGATCTTGAATGTTCACTTATACTTTGGGGGAATGGATTTTAGGTTGATTTTTATAATTCCTCAAATTTGCACATTTGCTTTTAAAGATACACAATAAGCTTCATATGTTAATAAATATTTATTTTGATACATTCTGCTTGATGCATTATTTTTCCCGTGCTGTTGGGATCATTTTCATAAACAAGGACCAGTTACCTTACAACTAGAGTATTTAGTCAATGAGGCTTGCACAGTAAAAGTTGACTCACTCTCCTAACATGCAGTGTGCTTTTTCAAAAAAGTTTTACTTATTTATGCATACAAGAACTGGGGTACAGGCCAGAGGTATGGGATGGGGGCTGTGAGAGGATTCACCAGAGACAGAGTGGGGAGCAGAACAGGCAGATCTACTGAAACACAGTGCTGAGGGCAACAGCTGGGAGACAGAAGAGGTCTGCCAAGCCATGTGGGTCAGTCCGGTGGGACTTGCGGGTAGCTTCATAGTGCTGCACCCACCACCAAGGAGGGCCCTGCAGTTGGGTTTTATGCTATTGGGTTGTTGAAGAAATCATGACACATTTTTGCTTGAAAAATAAAAATTATATCATGACTTTTCCGGTGATCCTATTTATAATATTTTATTTCCACATTAAAGTAATACAGAACCTATTCAAATATGCTGATTTAGCAATGCTGCTGTTCTCTTTCTGTTCTCATGCATCTTTGATACCAGCACCTGCATTACCATAGTCACGGGAGCACCAGCACAACCATATAGCTTCACCTTTGCCTATGTGATTTGAGAGACAGAGCTTGTTAAAGTACTAATCTGGTAGTAGAATTGGAAATGTTATCGCAAAGTACAAGTATTTGCCTAACATTCTTACTGAGAGTTTATAGTAAGAGCTACAAAATATTAGGATTTGTTTACTACTTCTCTTTTAAAGATACTTTACTATATTTACTGTAGTAGTTTATGCTGACTTCATTGTTACACTGGATGCATTTGCATAAAAAATTCAGTTTTCTTAAACTAATTCTGTTCCCACTATCTAATCTCAAATGAGAGGTACTTCATTTGCTAGCACATCATAGATAAGATTTAACTTTGACTCAGGAACCCAGAGAAATACATACTATTGTTGATTAAAGCAAACAGTAGACTTAAGCAGTAATTCCAGTTCAGTAACAGTTGACCAAACACTGAGCACAGTAGTGAGACAGTGATTTTCCTGAGGCCCCTGCCTGTCACAAGTCCAGAGTCAGGCGAGGGAAAAGGTAACGGAACAATAAATGACATGTTAAGTTTTATTAAACTTAAAGGGTTGAGGGGCCCTCCCTGGTGGCACAATGGATTAAAGTGTAGCACTATGAATCTAGCTGCAAGCGCTTCAGCAAGAATTTGATCCCCACCCAGGGAGGTGACCCACATGGCACAACAGACCTCTCCTGTCTTGCCTGCCGCTCCCCTCAGTAGTGTACTCTGTCAGTCTGCGTGCTCTGCTCCTCACTCTGTCTCCAGTGACTCCTCTCACCCTCCCTGCAACCCAGCACCTCTGGCCTATAAACCAGAAATTAAAGATTGTGTCCAGAGTGCTCAATTGATGGCAATTTCTGCATCAGCCCACATGTAGCATGGCTATTTACTCACTGGTCATTCCCCAAAGGTGATCCAATTGCTTTCCCAGTTATTCAAGTAGTAAAGTGGGGAAGATGAAATTGAATTGCAGAAGAAGCCTGCTATTAATTACCATACTGACTGAATGGTCATCCCCAATAGCAGGGTGACTGGGAGATTCTTTTTTCCTCCCCAGATTGGTAAATCCAGGACTCAAATCTCACCTCTCGTAAGAGGACCCTTCAGGGAGCTTTTCCTAAAATAACATACCTCCTGTACTTCCTCACTATTTCCTTCCTGCTTTATTGCTTAAATTAGTCCCTGGAGTTGCAGGAATTTTGTTTTTGAAGGGGAGTGTGTAATTTTATTGTTGGTCTGTCCACCATAATATAAACTCAGAATAGATTGCCTGTCTGACTCATCTCTGTGGTAGCCTGGCCTCAGCACTTAGTATGCAGAGACTCAATTTTTGAATGAACACAAATAATTCTTACAACAGTGGGATCGTACTATGCATTCTATTTTAAATTAAAGGTATCACATTTTATTTTACTTAAATGTAACAAACGTAAAAAAATAAACAGCTAAAACTGAAGGCACTGTGCGATCATCCAGGCAGTCTTCAGAGTTTGGAGTTGTTTTCTACTTTTATTTCAATCAGTATCTTTTAGCAGTTAACATACCTGCACTTCTCCCTACTTACCCATTTTTGTGAGCTGTAATCGAACACTGTTAAGTTTGAAAACATGTATGCTGATTTAGTTGTAGTTCTCACATTTACTAGTCTTAGTTATATATTTTTTATTTATGCATACAAGAACTCTGGTGTAGGCCAGAGATGCGGGGGGGGGGGGGAGCACGGGTGTGAGATTTCACCAGAGACAGAGCAGGGAGCAGAACAGGCAGTTCGACTGTACACTCCTGGGGGGAGCAGCGGGTGGGACGGGAGAGGTCTGCCGCGCCATGTGGGTCAAACTCACGTTGCAGCGGCTGGCGATAGATGGCTTGGTAGCCTGGTCAGGGAGGCCTATATGATTGATTTTTATTTTTCATTCTTACTGATACTTTTTGGTTTATGAAATAATTTTAATAGCTGTAGGAGAATCACGGCATCCACACTTTCAGAACGTACATTAGAAAATAACTTCCTTTCTTGTGCTAATGGTATCGAGGGGAAGACTGCAGCTATCCGAAGCTAGTAACCCTACACCTGGACGTCCTCACCGCACGCCTCTAGGGCGCGGCGCCGCCAGGGGCCGCCAGGGGCCGCCACCGCCGGCGGAGCCCGACAGTGCCGCTCTCTCCTGCTGGCAGCGCTGAGGAAACGGGGCCGGAGGGCGCCGCGCAGTGCATCCTGGGCCGGTGTAGCCATGGCCGCTCGTGTCCTTTGCGCCTGTGTCCGCCGCCTGCCCGCGGCCTTCGCGCCGCTGCCTCGGGTTCCCACGCTGGCCGCCGCCCGGCCGCTCAGCACCACCCTGTGCCCCGGGGGGGCCCGGACGAGGCTCGGGGCTCCGCAGCCCGCCTTCGTGCTCGCGCAGGTGACTCGCGGTGACTTTGCTGGGGCTTGGCAGGGTCAGGGACCGGGCTCGCTCCGTGCGGGGGAGGGGCCGGGCAGCGTGGCCGCGCCGGCTGCGGGCGGGAAGGCCCGGGGTCGTTGGTCTTTCCCCCCTTCCCACTGCCCAGCGGTGCGTGGTTGACCCCTACCTGCAAGGCAGGTGACCTAGAGATAGCAGCAAGAGCGCTGACCCGTCAGACACCCCTGGACTTGGTTGCTCTTCACTGAAACTTTGCACAAGTTTCGTGACCTCGCCCAGCGTCAACACGAACCGTAAGATTGGGGGATCGAGTGTCTCTTTTATGGGGTTGCAGCGAGATCTGCCGGAGATACTGTACGTAGAGCACCTTGTGCGTTGCTTGGGAAGCTCTCAAATAGTGGTCCCTGTTTGTCGTAGTGATAAATGCTGCGGTGGCTTTCTAGGGGGAAACCAGTGACGGTGCAAAGTGGACTCCACGCCTACAGTCAGTTTTCTTCCTGGATTGCTGGATGTTGGCATAGTTTTGCCGGTTTGCAGCCCTCCTGGAAGTCAGGCGAGGAGACAGTATCTGTCAGTAGCTTTTTTATGGATAAAACCTTTGTGAGGCTGAAACCTAGGAGGTCAGCGATTTTCACCCCTAGCTGCCTATCAAGTCACCTGGGCAACTTGAAAAAGAAGAGAGATCTTTGGTCTTAAAGACGCTAAGGCAGATCTCTTGGGTATGAAGGGACAAGATAACAGAGTAAAAGTCAAGAAAACGAACAGACATGGAGCGTGGAAGTCTTACACTTAACCTAGGCAAGCTCCGAATCTAAACTATCTCACAGCCAGAGCAGAAAGAGAATTTCAAGCTAGTTCTTTGGTGTGTGGTACCCGGATGAGGCCGAAACACTTGTGCAGGGAAAGCCCCACTTTTCCTGGTGCTGGAACCAGTTTGCCACGCAAGAGAATGATGGATTGGCTGAATGATGGCCTGTCTGTCGCTCACATCCCAGGAAGACAAATTTATTTCCCCCAGTCTCTGCCACACTGCCCCTTCGGCCTGAGCCTGGTCCTTTACTTGCCAGCACTGTGAACTAATTTCCTGCACATCTGCCGCGCTCTCACACCCTTTCCTTGTCTGCGCGTCCCTCCTTGAATGATCCACCTGGTTCTTTTCCTAGCTCACTCCCAGCCTGGTGTCTTCCCCTTCACTGTCTCAAGGATTGAACAACAGTTTTTCTTACTGAAGCAGCCTGCAAAAACCTATTGTCATGGTTCCTGCCATTTTTTTATTACAACTGAAATGAGCTGGTTGGGTTGGCCTTTTCCATTAAGCCGTAAGCTTCCCTGAGGTGAAGGTCACATCTTAGTCATTTTGTAGTGCCAGTCCATAACAAGTGCTTAGCACAAGGATCAAGAGGGGCTGCTGAACAGGCATGTGAAAAGACAAAGACAAGACTTAGCTTCACGTGAGGACAGGTGTGTGGGGGGGAGGGAAGTGGAAACAAGAGGGACTTCACTAACTCCCAGAGTGCGAGCTAGCGGTAAGCAGCGCCTTGTCCAACAGTTTCCCAGCTGTCTGGGCCGGCCATGAAGACACATGCAGGGAGGGAACTTTCCTTCCAGTGGGCCAGGCTGGGAGGCAGTGAAGGTGAGAGGTGGGAAGTAGAGTTGGCACCGGAGTCCTGGGTGGTGGAGAAGGAATGGAGGTGTGCAAGCAGGTGTTTCGGCGATAGGTAAGGAGTCCATATCCGAGCAGATGGAGGTGTCCTATGGGGCAGTTTGTGGAACTCGCCTTTAGAGCCTCCGCCTCAGGCTCAAGTTTCCCTGAGTCGGGGAGAAACCCCAGAGGCAAGATGGGTTCTGGTAGAGGCTAGTTAAGGTTGATTTGTTTTAAACTAGTGTGGGGAATAGTTGGTGACTCCACACAGAGCACCTTCTCTGATGTCTGTGGGCGGTGACTGAGGCTGCATATGATGAAGTGTGGGAGGGCTTAAAGGACATTAACACTGAATAGGCTGCGCTGGCGGCAGGTGCACATTTCAGAGGTGCTTGCCCACTCGGTATCCTGTTTGCAGAGGACTGCGAAGGTCTCCAGGAGACCATGTGGGGAGGCCTGGGTCAGATGCCTGACCTTTTCCTTCCTCAGTTTCCCCAGGTGTAGAAAGGGCGTGACAGTGCCGTGCGTCTCGTGGGGTTGTTTGGAAAGTGTTTGGGACAGTGCTGTGGCCTGATTTGATAAGAAATCAACAGAGGCCAGCAGGAAGGCGGAGAGGGAAAGGTAGTGTCAAGTTCTTTCACCAGAGCCTCAAGCTTAGCTTTAGGTCATAATCAAACTCCTCAGGTGATTACAGTCCTGATCCCCTCATAGCCCTGAGGCAGCGCTTGCTGGGAGTGTGCACAGCCCCTTTGCATTGTCTCACGGGTGCCGCACAACGGCCCAGGACCATGACGCTGTGCTCTCCTCCTTTTGCAAGGGAGCAGAAGCCTAAGAAGATGAAGTAACTTGCCCAGTGCCAGAGAACCCTTAAGAAAGAGCTCGTGCTGGGGTACAAATTGTTCCTTTCATAGTTTCTAGGTTCTCGCACCATGCCTGCCAGACTGGGCCTGCTGCTGCCACCGCTTCAGAGTGACCTGTGGCCCTTTAATTGAATCACAGCTTGTGGGCATGGCCCTCGGTGACCCTTTTAGACACAACCAGTGGGCCCCTGGGCAGCGGTGTATGCACGGGCTCTCACCGCCGCCCCTTCTCAGCAGTAGCCGCCCCCCACCCCCACCCCAGTCCTTTGCGCACAGGACTCTCCTGTCATTACCACTGTTAACCCACTTCTTCCTCTTCTTGCCTTCTCTGCTTCATTTGTAGCTTAGAAACCTCTCAGCCATTGTTGATAAGAAGGCCTGGTGCTGTTCCCACAGCTGCAGTTTCCTTAACCCGTAACGTATCAGAGAGGCCAGAAGCACATAAATGAAAAGCACAGGTGCCCTGGAAACACGTTCTCTGTCTTAGGCTTGCTGGTCACACCTGATTTCAGTACCTCCTGATTATAAGATAAATGTTTCTTGCACTGAGGTATCTGCTGGTGTGGCTCACTTGACAGTTTTCATTATAACTTATACAGACCTGGGTGATGCTTAAGAGACCAGAACCCCAGTCAGCGAACCAACTGTCAGTGTGAAAATGCCTAAGAACTCAAACCAGACAAGCCAAGGTGTCTCCGTGAGCAAAGTCAGGCAGCTGTTTTGTCTTCTCTTGCCCCTTCGTGGCATTAACCCCTCGCCGGTGTGTTGAACTAACGCCATCATTGGCTAGGGGGTCCTGTCAAGACCCTGAGTTCGAGCTGAGTATCAAGGAGGCTGAGAGCAGAGACTGGAGCTACTGCTCTGTCATGGCGAAGAGGGGGCATGACTGGGCTGTAGCGGACGAGGGCGTGGTGCCGTCTCTCCCTGGGTTGGTGGCCGCCTGCCTCTGCTAGCTGAGGCCGGCGTTGTTAGCGCGGGTGGCCAGTGAGACACGTCCAGTGTGTTCCTTGGTGTGTCACCTCGCAGCCTGTCGTGATGGCTCTCCCTGTGGGCTATTTAGACAGAGGCGTAGCCGTTAAAGGTGGCCGTCCTGGGCGAGGCAGCGGGCTGGAGAGGCCGTGAACACCAGCTCTTTGCAGACCCTCCATGATGTTTGTGGCAGCGAGCCCCACTGAGCGCGACACCTTCCAAGCCTTGGGCTGAAGAGAATAGCCGGGCCTCTGGCTGCCCAGCATCCTGATGGTGTGTTCTAGTGACCAGAGTTAGAACCAGGTGAAGCGGGCTCTGAGGCCTTGAACGCTTGGTGTAAGCTGTCTGTGGACTGCGTTTATTTAGTTGGCTTTCTGTTAACCCGCCATGCTTGCTTCCTGCCCCGTCTAGGCCGCAGGCAGAACTACACAGCCGTGCCGCCAGTACAGTGATGCGCCCCCTCTGACGCTAGAGGGGATCAAGGACCGAGTTTTGTATGTCCTGAAACTCTATGACAAGATTGACCCAGAAAAGGTAATGAAAGGGTTTTTTGGTTTATTTGGGGGGTAGGGGGCGGAGACATTAGTATCCCAGCCACCAAAGGACATTGGGTCGTTTCCCCGGCTCCCAGCCACCCGGGCCGCCATGGGAGGCCGCTGGTGGGGCCAGCTGGTGCGTGTGCAGGGACACTCGGTGCGTAGGTCAGGACTTGCGCAGATAGCGCGTCGCGGGACTGCGTACAGCCACCTCGCAGAGATGCACTGGTGTGGTGTGATCTTAAGAATTTGTCCTGGTGACCTTGAGGTCTCAGTTCAAGACAGGGTGATGACACACACTGCCTGCGGTTGTGGAAGACAGGAATGACACCGCTCAAGTGAGTGGCTGCTTGTCCAGAGGGCAGCGAGGAAAACCAGACTCTGAGGTGGGGTCAGAGCAGTGCCCAGGACGCCACTGAGATAACGCAAAGTGGATCCCCCGTTTACTCTGTCGTCCTGTGAACCAGTTCAAGCAAGGTCGAGTCAGAAGCAGACCCAGTGTTGTTGCCCACACAGGGTAAATGAATCACACTCACTGAGGCTCTTTCCATTTTTAAAATTCAACTTATAAATCCCTTCCATATAATGACTGAGTGACATTACGTACTGGCTTATTCTGAGAAGCACGTGCGGGCTAAGTCGTGTTTGCTGTTCCTCTTTTGCAGCTCTCAGTAAATTCCCACTTTATGAAAGACCTGGGCTTAGACAGTTTGGACCAAGTGGAAATTATCATGGCCATGGAGGACGAATTTGGTAACACTCGTGGGCTTATTAGTCTTGGGGCGGCATATTGTGGCTCTTGATTCAGGGAGACTAAACGGAAAGCAATTTTGGGAGTCTGATTTGGGGTTTGAATCAGATACAAAGAGTAGTGCCCCTGACCTTCCCCGCCCCCCCATGCACACCTCTGTCGGGGAGGTGACTACGAGGAACAGCGCACTTGGGCAGATGGCACCTATGCAGGTTAGGTCGGCAGGGCCTGGGGCGGGTGGGACTGCGAGCCTTGAGCGGGGCTCCCCAAGAGGAAAGTGCCGCCTGTGGAGGAGCTGGGGCAGGCTGCGCGGGGCCCCCCTGCATCCCTCGTGAACACCCGAAGTTATCCTCGCTTGGGGCAGCTGTGCAAAGGGGGCCTTTGTAAGGACAGCTTATTTTGGGGGGTAAACTGCCCAAACGAGAAACCTGTGCCACCCTACAGAGCAGAACTTCAAAGTTCCTAACTGGGAGAACCGAGTCAGTGGGGTGGAGTGGGTGTCGAGGTCTCCTTCTAGTGTTAGAGTTGTACAACTCTGTGAATACTGTTGAATTTTACACTTCAGATGGGTGAATTTTCTAATACATGACTTAAAACAAAAATGCTACAAAAAATAAATGTAAGGAAAAAAATACATTGCACTGTAACCTCAGCGTGTCCTAGCACCTGAGCGCAAACGCACATTTTGCCCCACACGGTGGCTGCTGTCCAGAGCACGACTGGCACACGACCGAGTCTGGCTGCTGGGGCCTTGATGTGCTTGTGGCTGTTACAGAAGTTTTAGGGGCTTTCAGACCTGCTGGGTTCCCGATTGCTACATTCATGCATTGCTGTGATTTTACTTTTTAGGGTTTGAAATTCCTGATATAGATGCCGAAAAGTTAATGTGTCCACAAGAGATTGTAGATTACATTGCAGATAAAAAGGATGTATATGAATAATATATCAGGTAAATAATTTGACTTATATTCCTCCTTAAAATCTAATTTCTCTGGTTCTTTAGCCATGTAAGACATGGGGAAAATGGGGATGCTTGGCAGATTTTCATTGGTTATAAAATGCAGGCCCCTTCTGGCTCTCTGCCACTCACAAGGAACCAGCCTTGTGGATCATCTCTGTCCTCAAGGGCGGCTGAGAACAATTCCTAATGCTTTTAAGAGCTGGGGTGTAGAGATGGGGGGAGGAGAGGATCAGTATTCACAAGAGATAGTGGGGCGCAGGACAGGCCAACTGACTGAAATCCACTGCTGAGGGGAGCAGCGGGTAAGACAAGAGAGGTCTGCCTTGTCCTGAGGGTCAGTCAGCTTCCTGGCCAGGGATTGAACTCAGGTCCCAGTGGTGAGAGCAGTAGAATTTAACTCCTAGGCCACCAGTGAGGTCCCTGAACACTTTTAAAATAAAAGTTATCTTGGATTTAGCACCTAAAAGATGATCACTTAGTGGTAGCATACCCACCCCTGCAAAAAAAAAAAAAAAAAGGCAACCCCAAAACTGAACTCATTTTGTCTTTGCCAGGTCCCCTTTCTCTACTGAGAGAAGATTCAGAAGATGCTGGCGGTGTCTGCAGATGAGAACACAGTTGGCATCACTGCTGACTTTGACAGAGTAACTCTGTTTTGACTTGTATTTAAATTGTCTGTTTTTGCCCTTTGAAAATAAATCTATAAAACCAAGATTTTTCTCTCGATCTTCAGTTATTCAGTGATGTCTGTAAAATGCTTTTTCATATTGGTATTGTTCGCTATTTTTTAAACATTCATTAGTGTTCATAACAATAGTGACTTTTCTAATAGTCTACATGAAATAGTGTGAGGAACCAGTATGTTAGTAATAAAAGAACTTTTTGCCTCAAAAGTTTGCTTCCATTGGTTTGAGGTAATTTTTCACCTGTCCTTCCTGAATCGATAGAATTTAATAATCTGGAGGGTAGACATGTCTTCTCTGTGGTCAGTCTGGCATTGTCCCTCTGGCACATATCAGGAAGTATCGAGTTGATATTCTTATGTGTTAGGTCTTTGGGGTACATATTGGCAGTTGCCTTGCTCTCCCCGAATAGTTTGAGGGGGATGTCAGTTATGCTAATAGGAAGTAGTGTCCCAGAGGTGAGGACTGGTGGAGGAGTGTTCTCAGCTGGCAGAGCACCTCCCTGAAGGGGGAGGGGAGCCCACCTGGGGCCAGGTGTGGTGGGGCCAGGTTGGCTGGGCCACGCTCCCAGCCGCTTCCCCTCCAGCAGATGCCCACTGCTGCCAGCCCCTGGCAGTGTGGCTGTGGCAGGATGCAGCATATCAAGCAGACAGCTTCCTTAGCAGGAAGCACGTGTTGTTTTATGCGCCCGTTTTTGTTAATGTTCAAGCTATCTTGGGAAACTGCCAAACTGGTGGGTGTGTGAGGCGCTTCCTCTCTTCCACTACATTTATTCACCAAATAGCTTGAGTCCTTCCTAGGCACTGGAGACCCAGCAGGGACCGAAAAAGGCCACGTGTACTGCTTTGGAATGGACCATAGCAACACCTGGGCTACAGGGTCTAGCTAGTTTGACCCCCAGGGCAGCTGCACTTTGCCAGAAACTGCCTCTAGTTGTTTCTGCTTGAGATGAAGTCAGAGTACTGCTGAGTGGTTGCTTACCTGTGTGTGCCGAAATGACCCATCCAGCCTATCTGCATCACTTGGCAGGTAAGAGCTAGAACAAGGAGGAACATTCAGTGAATCATGCAGATAGTTCAGTGGACCTGGGTGTTCAAACAACAAAGGCCTTTTTGCTCCAAGAACTTGCAAGAAGGTTCCTTTGAGAGACCTGTGTACCACTGTAGGAAATTTGGTGAACTGGTCAAGTGTGTGAATTAGAACAATACAGGACTGTGTGCATGAAGCTTAAGGGGCTCCACAACATGCCTTCAGGGGTCTGTGTCCGAGGCCTCACAACCAACCTGCTTCTGGCACCGCCTCCAGTTCCGGCACATCACTCTTCTCACCGCCCCCTAACAGCCAGTGCATCCAAGGAGACTGCCGTGCCTGCCGTGGGCCAAGCTGTGGGGCAGGTGGGCTGAGCACACACAGGTGAAGTGTGTCTGCTCTCAGGGAGCTCCCTAACCGGGGTGGGGGCGTTAGGAGTGCTGGGGTCAGTTCGGCATCCCTACTAACAGCAGGAGCATGTGTTACTCAGGTACCATCTGAGGAGAGTCAACTGGCCTGCCATACCTGAAATAACCTTTACTAAACCTGAGATACGATTCAGAAGCAGGATACGTCCAAAAATATTCTCTGTGCAGAAACCTCTAGGTGGGTCCAGGCCAACATACAGCCCTGTGGCAACCCCACCCCATGCCTTTCCCACTCAACAGCTCTTTAAAATAGTGTTGCTTGGAGATTATGAGGCATTAAAACCAGGAAGAGTTGGGCAGTGAGACCAGAACCTTCAGGAATGGCAGGAGGGACCCCACAGGAGTGGTACTAGCAGTTATAAGCCCTCGCCATGCCCAGGATCATCATCTTGCCTCATGTCTGGGTACAGACCCTCTCCCCTGGGTCTCTGCGGCTTGTAGTGAGAACTACAATCCCCAGCTCCGTGTATTCTAAGTGTCCAGGTGAAGCCCCATAGGCACCAGTCTGCGGGGCCTAAGGACAGGGAAGCAGTGGCCCAGGCGGAGGGACCAGCAACGTGGCAGACTGGCGAGATGGTCACTGACGAACACAGAATAAACCAAACCAGATCCCCCTGAATAACCATTTTCAGCAGGAACAAACTGGATATACTTAAGGCCAAAGAAGACAGTAATAAGTGAGACCACAGCTAGCAGAAAAATTGGCTCCGGTCCCACTTCCAAATACTGATCAACTCCCAGGTACAGATTTTAAGGCGCATGAAGAATTGGAAGGAAAAAAAAGACGCAATTAATTATCAAACTTTAATTGATAGACTAATCTTACAGGATAAACAATGAGACAGCTAGTCAAGGTTACACTTTAAAAAAAAAAAAATCCAGCAGCGCAAATCTAATAGACTAAATACGTTCATCTCCTCCCAAACAGGCATTAGATTTAAAAACAGAAACCAGAACATAGCGCACGCCACAAGGAGACACGGTTTTTACGTACATTGTCAAATAATTTTGCAGAACTCTTGAAGAAAAAGGAAGAGGGCCCTAGGGATTGAGAAAGCAGTAGACCCCAGCCTGGCAGGTAGGTTCACCGGATGTTCCACTCATCAGAGGACTCCTGACCGCCTGTTGCCTCAGGAAGGCCCCAGGGCCCTGGGAAGAGGAACCAGGTGTTGACCCAACTGGAGACATCACACAAGGCCTTAAGACACAGGGGCCGTCCTTTCCCCAGACAACTGGCATAAGCAGAAGCAAGGTGTGAGGATGAAGTCTCCCTCAAAGATGGGGTGGAAAGCCCGGCCCTTAGCACACAGAGTCCATCCCTGGGCCTTCTCTGCCCCAGGTAAAGAAAGGCGGGCCAAGTGCAAGAGGCCAGGATGGCTCCTCCAGGCACATGGTTCAAGTACGAGGAACACAAGCCCCTTCCGGCTGAACTACGGCAACTCTTCAGAGATGCAGCTATGTGGCAAAGTTGGTCTCTTTGGCCGTCTTAAGGGAAAGCAGCAACTAAGGAGGCTAACAAGGGCCTCTCTTGGGCCCCTGCCACGTCAAGATTACAGGAAAGTGCGACCTTAGTTCCGTTCAACTTCATGTAAAGACAACTAACACTGGCAAAAGGACCGTCATCCATTAAAATACACTAATACTGAAGAGTTCCAGCCACTGGCGGGTTGGCCAAGTCCTCTAAGATGGAGCTGAGAGGGCCCAGGCCGCCGCAGGAGCCCCTCGTCAGCGTCCTGTCAAGTTGCCTCAGGGAGGGAAAAGAGGCATGACGTCTGTGGGCAAAGTCCAGCAGGAAGATCGCTAGCTGATTCCAGCGGAGCAGCTGCCCACCGGGGCTCAGAGAGCCAGGCCTGCGCCTGAGCGCTGAGCCGCACCAGGAACCGGCTCCTCAGCAGCCCTGCAGGCTGGTGCTCTGCCCAGGGAGGGAAGGTCACGACCCCAGGGAAAGAGCTAGCTGCTCTGCCAGGGCAGGCCTGTGCGGAGAGGATCCTGAGGAGAGTAACACGACGCTACCGAGGGCTACCAAGTGGGAGAGAACTCCCGCGGCTCACAGCTTCGGCACGCTCCGTGAGGCAAGGAGAGTGGGGAGAGACCGCTCACAGGACTGAGGGACGAGAGTGAATACTGCCGGGACCCGGACGTGGGTCTCACTGAATACTTCTCCCCGGGGGCTGGTGCTGTCCACCTCTGCTCTCCCCAGGGCTTCCGGCAAGGACTCCGTGCAGACGGATAGGGAGCCAGAGCTCAAGATTGTGCCTGAGCCCACTGAGCGAGCTCTGTAAAGCAACACTCAGACAGCTCTGTACGAAAAGGTGTCATTTACAATATTATTTATATATATTATCTCAAAGTAAGGAAAAAAGCACCATTTTACTTAAAATAAAAAGATTCACACAGGCTTTGGTCCTGTCTTAAAATGACACCAGCCTGAGTGGGAAGCAGTCTGGCCCTCGGGGAGCAGGGAGATGCCATCAGCCAGAAGATGGGGTAGCAGGTGGCGTGGCGGCCACCAGACGGGGGACAGGAGACCTGGTGGGAAGGGCCTCGGAGCAGCACTGCCTGGGGACAGATGCCTGCGGCCCCCGTCAGGACGCGTTCCCCAAACAGGGACACTGGCCAACGGAAGGGCAGGATTCAAAGCGAGATGATGCTCTACCCGCTACCTGACCATGTCTTCTGTAGACCCACCAAGTGGAGAGGCTTCCAGGCAGCAAAGCAGCAGGCTCTTCTCCGTGAACTGCAGGCCCATGAGATCAGAAAGGCTGCAGGTGCTGCTCCTTTGTCAAGGGATGAAAAACAGTTTCTTGGATGCTACGCTTCACATATGTATGATGCCCCCAAAGAAGCAAGAGTCGATTTTCCTGCTCAGATGCACAACTTGGCAATGACTAAACCACGAAAAGCAAGAGTCTGTCTACAAGGGCTGGATTCCTGAACTACGTACGGCTTAGGAGGGGAAGGTGTAGAATATCACCATGAACTGGCTCACAAGGAACGACTGTCATCTTAGGCGAACACATGCTAACACATTTCACAGGATGAGGGGAAACAGCCTAGAATCCAAAATGTGAAGTTTGGAAAATCACCTTGTCAAACCTTACTATGAGCCTGCAACCAGGGAGAGGAGAATCGCAAAGACAGCAGCAGAGAAACAGCAAACAGCACAAAGGATATCATTCACCAAGAGACTTCCCCATGGCAGTCAGTCAAGCCAGAAGGAGACAACAGAAGTTCACGTGTACGAAGAACGGAGGGCTGAAACCAGAAGAGGGCAAGCTAACCACGAAAAGCAATGTATCCCATTTTCGATGTCTAAGTACATCGGCCAACCCGCTAGGTCAGATGTCTTCTTTTGGAGAAAGGCAGCATCTCTGAACCCTGGGATGAAGGACACTTGAACATAATGCATGAGCATAAGAACCAAAGGGAGACGCGTAATTGAAGTCATCGTTGGACTGCTGAGGGATTCCTCAAAATTTCCAAAGAAAGAAGATACTGTGGCTCTATGGCTCAAACTGTCCCCCCGGCTCCTCCAAGGGACTCTGCTGACGTGTGGCGTGGCGTTGCCCAGCTCAGCCAGAGGGCGGCCGCCATCAAGCCAGCAGTGGGACCCGGCGGAGACGGGGCCTGAAGGGCAGAACGTGCAGACAGGAGTCACTGTGAGACTCTGCTGCTGACAGACACCACAGCAAGTGAGAGCGCTCCCTGCCCAAGACCACGGCTCCTCCCCTCCCACCGCGTGTTCACAGCAGCAGCTTGGCGGGAGGGAAGCCAGGAAAGGAAGTATGGATGAGGTACAAAAAGAGGAACTGACATCTTTGGGTTGTTAAAACAAAAACTAAAATCTAGGAAGTGAGAAAGTAAAAAAAAGGGCAAGAATTAAAATGAATCAAGGGACAGAAAAATATGGCTTACTAACCCCTCCCCATTTTGCATACAATTTTATATGAAAAAGAGAAAAACAAAACACCCAACTCATCACAATGCAGTCCAAATGTTTGCGACCAAATATTTATGAAAAATTTCAGTTCAAATCATTGGGGGAAAAAAACAGAAAGCTTTCGATCATTCCTTTCTAAACAAGATGAGCAGACCTACTCTCAACACACTTAAGAGTATTCCACACAACATGTTCGGAATTCAGATTTATTGATCTCCACTGTATCGACTTTAAAAATGGTATGAAGCTGACTGCAAGAAAGGGAACCGGTGATTTTAAGTTAAAATTAAGCTAATGGTGAAAGTCCATCACCTCTGGCTTCAGTCACCACATCGCCTTAGATTGGATATAGATTTTTTGAACAAAGTTCCAGAACTCTGAAATCCAGGGATGCTGCAGGCCTCTCCCAGCAATGTCCTTCACTTTGGGTCAGTCTCCTGGGCCAGAGGTGAAAGTGCTTTCAAAAATACTGCCACTTCCCCAGCACAGTGTCTTTGATTGCATCCACATATTGAGTTGGAACCCAGTACACCCAGTAGTAAGAGGCTTCCGTGGGGCCCAACTGAAACGCCTGGAAGGGAAAAAGGAAAACCAAGCGGTACTTCAGCGCTCAGACGCCAAGCAGCAGCACCACACACGTGCACGCGGACACGGACACACTGGGAGGGCGCGAGGGAGCGCATTCGGGAGGAAACACTGCAACGGGGAGGGGCCATTCTCCTGTCGAAAGCAAAACCCAGAGGGGGGGAGAGTTTAGCACAGCCAAGCCTAAAGCAGTGGTTCCCAAACCCGGGCGTGCATCAGCCCAGCGTGAGGGCTTGTGAGGAGACCGGCGGCTCCGCCCAGTCAGAGCTCCTGACTGGGGTGGGGGCGTGGGGGGTGGGCTTGGAGACTGGCCTTCTAACAACTTCCAGAGACACCAGTGGGAGAACCACCGCCCTAGGGAAACTCAACACATGCGCGGGGCAACAGACGTGAATGTCCGAAGCAGCCCTGACGGGAACACTAAGTCGGGAGCCACCTGTGTCCACCAGCAAGGGAGCGCAAGCCTAAAAGTGACAGTGGCCTGTTCACCTGCATACTGGGTTACTTTCCAAAGGTGTGAGCTACAGCTAGGTGGATCTACAGCTAATAAAGAGATCATAACGTCATACAAAAAGCCAGTTGTAGAACGATACAAATCGTGATGCCACTTATGGAAACTGAAAACACAAGTCCTATGTCTTGCGCATGAATATACATGAAAATGAAGCATAGACAGATGGGAGGGAGCAGATGATAAGTCAGGGTGGTGGTAATGGGGGGGAAGACAATGGGGACATATTCACTGTTGCCAAATTTTCTTTTATTTAAAAAAAAGATTTAAAGCAAGTTACAAAATATTTACAATTATCATTTCTTGAGGGATTTATGGGCTTGTTGCAGTTTTCTGTTATTTTAAAACATTCTTAAAGTGAAAAAGCACAGCTTCCCTTTGTTAATAGGAACTAATACCTGATCTAACTAGTGAAATGGCACCTGCGAAAATATTTTAAAATAGCTGTATTAGGACAGAGGTACAGGTACAACTTAACGGGTGTGGAGAAGGGAGCTGTGAGAACCATCGCTGCCAGTGAGGACTTCAGAGAGAAATGCAGATTTAAGCCAAAGACCCATTTGGGCACCAGCCTCCCACACCAGTCCTAAAGATGTTTAAAATGATCCCCATCCCTTGCTAACTGGGGCTGCAAATGGGTAAGATACATGGTTCATAAGGGCATGGCCCCCAAAATACTGAAGTCCAACTTTAAAACAAACAGAAAATACCTGGGCAGGAAAAACAAAACCATCTGCAGTCATTCAGAGACCAGGAGACTGGGGGCAGGCCCTGAGGGCCTCAAAGAGCTCCCAGGCCACAGCCCTCATGCTCCCAGCAGGGGAAAACCCCAGAGCCCTGCAGCCCACAGACTGCAGCCCCAACAGGGCAGGGGCGCTGTTTCCTAGCGTTGAGATCTGCTGTCTGCCGGGGAGCAGCATTACTGCTACAACCCCTTTTCTGTGGTGGCTACCTCTGCCTTCTACAGTGGACTCAGAAGCACCACCCCCACTCACACCACTAGCTGTGTCTGCTACACACGGAAAACATGCCACCTCAAACAGAAAAGCAGGAATCCCCACCCTCGCCACATCACTGCTCAGCTCAGGTTCCTGTCAGAGCAACTTGAGTCAAGGCAGCTAAACTTCATTTCTAAAGTGGCCCCTCCAAGAGAATGGAGAAAGGGGGTGGGGGAGAGGGTCTGCGTTGCTCCACTCATGGCATCCCTGAGTTCTGCTCTGCAGACTGGGGGTGCCCCCAACACTGTCTGTCAGCAGAGAGCAGCCTCTTTAGACTGCACAGACCTGGCCTCCTCACAGGGCCCCTGACCACTCAATGGCCGCGGCATGGCGGGAGCAAAGGCAGAGAGGGCTGCTGGAGCCCTCATGAACACCAAGCTGGGGTTAGGTCTCCTTTCATACACAACAAAATTAAAAATGAAAACCCACAAAAGCCATTCCTCCTCTTTATATTTATTTTCCTGGCTAAAAACAAAAGTATTATAAATAAGGAGGCAAAAGAGTGAGAACACGCGCCCTGCAGGCTGCTGGGAGTGGCAAACAAACAGCAGTAGAGGAGCCATGGGCTCAGTTCTAAGAGGATGATGGGAAAAACACAAAAAAACAGTGTGTCTTCTGAATGCTGAGTTTTCTCTCCAGTGAAGAAAGCTCAGTTAAAAATCCATTCCCTGTCAGAGAAGCAGAAGCAGGAGTCGAGCGAGAGGCGGGGCTACTTACCATCATGTGGTAGTCCTCGTGTCCTTCGATAGGTTCACTGACCACATTTTTAATGGAGCCCATGGGCAATTTCTCAGTCCGCTCTAAGTTGAGAGGGATTACAGTGGTTATTCAAAGGCCCTCCTGTTCTACGCCTGCGACCCAGAAGCCCCGCATCAGGGCTAGTTGCAAACAGCTCCCATCCAGGGCGGTGGGAAACCATCTGATCGGAGCACAAAAGCCTCCTGGGGGATTGGGGGCGTCTTAGGACCAAAAGGAGCCCACAGCTAGCAATGCTATAGCAGGTACAGAGATGTATCTTTGCTGGTCTTATTTTTAGAAGTCTGATGATTAATAAATACCCAAGAAATTCCTCTCCATCCTCCTGCCCAAACCCAGCACTGACTGAGGTGTCTGACAGCTGGGAGAGGAACAAGTCAAGAGAGCCAAGAACAGAAGCAGCACGCCCCCTGTGGCCCTCAGAGGAGCCGCACTAAGGCCCTGAGGCTTGTTTCTGTCCCCAGAGCCAACAGACCAGCCTCCCACCTGTCCCCTTCCCTGCGCCGCCCCCCGCCCCCCCACACACACTTGTAAATTCTCTTAAGACAGTCATAACCTCTCAGGATTAACAATCAAGACCACCACCTATTCATGAGAAGACACTTTGCGGCACGTTGAAGGATGCAGGTAAGAGGGAGGAGGCAGTGAGGGATGCCTGGAGTGAGATGAGACTGGGGTGAGCCAAGTGAAGCGGGGAGGGAGAGGAGAGGCTGTGCCTGGGCACAGGAAGCCCCCGCCCAGAAGCAGCAGACACCTCAGGGACCGGAGGTCTCACAAATAGGTAAGTCCAGTTGGTAAGAATTATACAGCCTTTGTGGGGGGAAATTCAGCAAAGGGCCACACTGGAAATAGCTGACAAAAAGGAATTTAGAGACCTGAGTTCTGGGCTAGCAGGTGACCTGAGACATTGTTTTGTTCTGTGGGCCCCAGACTCTGAAAAATAAGGGTGGGGGGAACAGCCTTGATGATGCAGTTCAGGTTCTGACTTTCAGTGACTCTTAGAACAGTGCAGGGCGTGGCCAGGAGCTGCCTTTAAGATGGAAATGTATTAAAATACTAGTCATCTTGAAATGTCCAGAGATTTCACACAAAAAGATTTCTGGCTTCTCTTGAGGACTCAGAAGATTTACCAGCCCTGGGCCCATATTCCTGAGTGACGGCCGTCAGCCAGCTCAGAGGCTTGACAGCCCTGCCACCAGGACACGTGCTCCCCTGGTCCCCTCTCCCGCCTGGAGCTCGGTCAGGCGAAGACTGTGAGTACTGCCTCCTACACGAACGGCCACAGAGTTTAGGCTGCAAGAGGAGACCTGAGGGTCATGTGGTAAGGCGCTCATCAAGCCCCCAGTGGCTGCTGGGACGGTCATGGCAGCTTCTTGCCAGCAAAGACAAAACCAGTGGTTGGTAGCCAGCTTGGGAACAAGCTGCCTTTCTAGGGGACTATGTGTGACACTCAGGCCAGGACACCAAGGCAAGTGAGTGAGACGAATGCCTGGAGTAACAGCTGTGGAGTCTGGGTGTGGATGTGAAGCTCAACCTTGGCCTACCCTTGAAGGTTCGACCACTTGGTGGCCATGCTGTGTAATGAGGCTGATGAGTAAGGAGGCTTTTGCCAGCTTGGTCGACAACACAGCCAGGTTCTTCTAGAACTTTATGCCAAAGCATAAAGAAGCTGCTCCTGTGAGATGAAATAAAAACCCCAACACAGGTACAGAAAGTTCTCAAGAGTCCCTGCAGTCACACAACATTTCTCACAGAACCTCAAACAGGAAAATACTCCCCCAAGGGGGCTGATAAATACCTCCAGACTAGTGTTCAGACTTTCTGCCTGCACCCACCCTCCCGGCACCACAGACCTTGTAAATCAGTCTTAGCAATTGCCTTCCATTAGGATGCCCCTAGGTGAAAGTGGGAGGCTGGGCAGAGGGGCGACCCATGCACATTAGCACTGTGATGAGAACTCAGCAGGTCACCTGCGAAGTCTTTAAGAAGGCTGACAGGGGGCAGCTTTCAGCTGAGCAGAAAGGGGCACGAAGGGATGGACTCCTGGGGAGAAGGGCCTATCTCGGCTCAAAGGCCCTGGGAAAATCTGGTATGCTTCACACCTTCTGTGAAACACTCTGGTGAGCAGTTTAAGTCCAATGGGAAATGCACACTGTGCCAAGTTATGGCCAAATTGTCAGAAAACTCAAGTGTGTTTTAGCATTTCGGTCTCTAGTCTGAGAACCAGGAGAGGACTGGGAGAAACTTATCTTTGGATTTTAGGTGACAAAATTCTCATTCCTCACTGCCCCTTGCCCCAGCTATTTTCTTTAAGAAGAATATCCATAGGCCCATTTTACTACATGGCCTGTCCCTGAAACCGATGAACCTCAGGTGACGGGCCCCTATACTCTTCCTGAGCATTTACCTCGCACACTGAATACCTACAGTGCTGGCCAGAAACAGGTGAATTAGGCATGTTCGGTCCCCTCCAGGAATCTAACGGGACAGACAAGTCAGAGAGTGAGTAACAAGTGCACTGGGGCGGAGGGAAGTGCTATGAACAGAAGCAGCAGCAATTCTTTGGAGGGCGGCGAGACACAGGGAAGGCTTCATCGGGAGAGGACATTTAAGTGGGACCTTGGAGGATCTTATTAACAAGGGACAGGAAGGAGGCATTCGGCTCAGGGCCTAGCATGAGCAAAGACGTGGAGCTGTGCAAAGCATGTCGGGAAATGGAGGAGGTGATGCCGCTGAGAGACAGGGCAAGCAGGGCAGGACCAAGTTCAAAAGTTAAAACTGTAGCCCCATTTTTGAGAGCACTGGACACTATGTCTGGGCATTTGAACTTGGCCTTAAAGAGCCAAAGGTGTTTGATTTGAGCACAGAAATCTGTGCTGGAAAACCAGTACAGCAGGTGTGTGGGACAGGAAAAGCACCAATGGGCACAAGGTAACAGATTACCCTGCTTTAGTGGGCCAAGTTTAGAGATGGCGGGAGCCCTAAGTGGCACCGCAGAGGGGCAAACAAAGGGACACAGGTCATTCTAGAGGGAGACTCGCAAGATCTGATGCATCTGGATGAAGGGAGAGGGAGGGCAGTCACAGACATTTTCCAGAGAACAGCACACAGCATGCCTGGCCCACCGTGCACGGGCAGGGGTGGGTAGCCGGGGGCAGGCAGGGACAACCAGGCAGGAGGGGGTCCCTAGTACGGGGCAAACTCTGACCTACAGGGGCCACCAGGAGGCGTAAATGAAGGAAGCTGGGGACATCTGCAAAGAGAAAGGGGGCAGTGCGGGCTGCAGCGTGCCCACCTCCGCTACTCCGTCCAGCAGATCGCTGCCACGTGAGAATTGGATCCAGAATGGCTGTTATCTTTTGACTTTTCTCAAGAGAAGCCAAAAAAACCAAACAAAAACCAGACCCAGTGAAATCTCCCCATTTTTAGAGGCTGTGTATAAACCACCGACACCCTGTGTGGGGACCAAACCTGGCCTCAGGCCACACGTTTGGTACCACTGACTTGGGTGCAACTGTAGAGCCGACATGTGATGCACTGGCCCTGACAGCAGAAGGGAAAGAATGAGGGAAAAGGGTCCAAACAGGTGAGCGTCTCAAAGCAGAGTGAAAAAGCCAGGAGCACGCAAAGCACAGCGAGAGAGACTCGGAATGAGGAGCGGAGCAGAACAGAACAGAACAGAACAGAACCGAACCGAACCGAACCGAACCGCACCCAAGCCCAGAGCTGCTGGGTGCCAGAGGCAGCGAGCCAGGGAGGGGCCCAGAGCAAAAATGTACCTTTCGTGCCGATCCACAGCTGGTCTTGCTCGAGTTTAAAGGTGAGCCTCACTTTTCCTCCGGACTTGTTGTACATGCCCGATAAGGGGACCGTGGGCAGGCGCTCCTGGAGGCACAGGAGCAGGGTGAGGGGGGTGGGTGGTGCACAGACCAAGCAAGAGAAAAGGGACAGCACCCCAGGACTGGAGTTCAGGCGCCGGGGCAGTCAGAGGTCTGATTCCTGTCCAGATCATTCATAAGGAGTCCAGCTTACCTGGGCACCCTTAACAGACGGCATCACATCTTCGGGTTTTCCTTTATCCAATACTTTCCTGTGTTGCTATAACACAAGTCAGAAAACATAAATAAATGACACAGAGGACTGCATTTTAGTCACGCTACTACTTCTCTGAAGAGGATGAAGAACGCCTCAAAGCTCGGGTTCAAAAGCTTTCGTTTACAGATTATGCTTTATTACTAAACGGCAGAGATGCCCGTGGAAATGTTTGCCTTATCGTCCAAAACAGCAGCTACGTGTGGCGATGAAGCATGTGAAATGTGGCCTAAATTTTTCATTTTATGTAACTTTAATGAGCCACCTATGACTACTAGATCAAACTTCTAAAGTACCTAGAATTTTTCAGACTGTTAATTCAAATAAATCTCACACCCTCATCACTCAAATCACTACCGAAAGATTAAACACCACACCAGAGCCACACAGGGCGCGGCTCTGCAGGCATACTCAGATTGACAACCGTTTCCATCAACTCAATGCCCAAAGAAACCCCCAGCGATGGCCTTTCTTCAACAAATGGAGGCTGTGAAAGACCTTCCCCTCCCCCCACCCACAGCCCCAGTCATGCAGAAAGCTTAGAGACACATTTCCAAAGAGAAATGCTGATTCCGCTAGTGCCTGATGTCAACAAGCCTAACCCCACCCCAGGCGCTGAGGTGGCTCATGAAGGGTTTCATTAGGCTCATGGTCCCCGGGTCTGGCCTAGACGACGACTGCATCTGCTTTCCACCCCGTGGCTTTACAGGTCCAGTCACTGTTCGGTAAAGCCAGCACCATGGGGCAAATGGGTGAAGGGTAAAAACTTAATCAAATCTCAGTGTCAAGCGGCTCTGAGCCAAGTGGAAAGCTCACTGGCATGACAGAAGCCCCAGAAGGGATACAATGCTAGTAAGGAATCACATGTGTGTCAGCCCCAGCCTCTGGAAGAAGCCGATAAAGAGCCTGGGCACTTGGTCCCTCTCACTAGGTCATGGCATGCCTCATGGCATGGAATCAGAAGTGTCATCTGAATCAAAACTTGAAAGTTACCTCTGGAAGAAATTCCCTGCACTATGGCAAACAGTTTCAACAGTTCCAAGCTAAGCGACTCTCAGTGACCTGGAGCCTGGATCTAGAGGCAGGCTATGTTCCATGGCAGGACCAGTGGCCATGCACTCACTTCGCACATGCTTGTATGTGATGGTTTCTGACATGTGGCAGAGGGGGGTCGGGAAATAGAAATGCAGTCTATTTTTTGTCATTATGACCTCAAATTTGGGGGTGAAAGTGTTTAAGAGAACACTTTAGAGATGTTAATACAGATTTACCATCTACCCTTTATCTGTAACCCCATAGATGAGTGGGGTTTGTAAGCCTTTTATAAAGTCCAAACATTTTAGGAATTTTATAAAGGTAATAGTTTAACAAATCATGGGGCAGCACTGTCACCAAACACGTAAATATTTCTACAGCAAAACATGAACAGACACACCAATTCTGGTTGGGTTTTGCTGCCAAATTTAAAAACACTTTTGGTTTTCAGATCTTTTTGGGTCTTGGAAGTATGCATGTGGAAATGCAGGCGTGGGACACAAATTTATGTCCTCACACTGCCAGCCATATGCCTTGGTGCCCACGTCACTCAAAATGATGTTCGCTCAAGTTGGTAAGGACAGCAGTTTAGTTAAAAATACTATTTTCCTGGAATACGACTAATAAAGAGTGGCCGTGAGGCCCCATAGCAACAAGTGGGGTTCACTGGTTGGTCAGACCAAGTTCTCCCAACCAGTTCCTTCTGTGTGAGCTACTTTCCCTACTTATAAAGACTTTTAAATGGCTAAAATGAGCATGAGACAAGGCAGAATCTGTTCATACAAAATAAGCAACAGAGACTGGGAAAAATCAAGTCCCCATGTAACAAATCAGGAGAGATTAAAAAAAAAAATCAGTGTAGCTGTCTTTCTAGTCACTTTCATTTGGCTTCCGGAAGCAGTTTCAGAGGAAGCTCTAAAATGTCGATATCCATGCCTATCCAGACATGGGCTTGTGACATGGCGGAAGCCACAAACCAAAACATAATGTGTAAGCACTTGTATAAAACGTAGTGGCATGTTTCTCTGGCACTGAACAGGAGAGCACCCCACATCTGAAGCCTTTCAATACCTGGTCTGAAGCCTGCCTTTACAAAGGCCTTATCCTAAAGTAGGTAGACTGGAAACACACTGACCAGCCAGATGAGACAAAGCTGCAAATCTCAGGTAGTTGTCACCTCCACTCAACAGCCAGCCGCACCCAACTGCTGCCATAAATTTCCATCATGGGCCCTGTCCGAAAAGGAGCTTATTCTAGGGAGAATACAACCAGCCAAGGTTTGAGAGGACAAAGCCTCCAACTTCCCAGGACTGATAATCACACGACGGACTCACTTTCTGTCTGCAGAGAGGCTCCTTCTTGTTCTCTTCCGCCTTTGCGTCCTGCTGTGCAGCATCTTTGGGTGTGTTTACGGCTAAAACATCATTTATTGTGGAGCCAACCACCATGATCTTGGCCCCACTGGTCACTTTTATTTCTCTCAACGTCTTATCCTCAGGGACCAGTCCCTTATACATGACTTTCTGCATGGCAGGCGGGAGACCTTGAGAAAAGGTAAAGAACAAACAATGAAAGGAAGGATAACTGAATCTGAACCAGAACACTTCAGCAAAACACTTGGAAACGAATACTGTTCTACCTTTGTAGAACCTTTGGCCAATTCACAACCTCTCTGAGCCTCTGTTTCCAGAACTTTATACCATAACAGCGACCGTTTCTTCCATACAGACTTGTTTTAAGGATTATGACATAACACGAATGAAGACCACCTAATACAGCAGCTAGGGTTCGGTAATTGTTCAGTAAGTACTACTTATGATTCATTCTGAATTGCTCCTCAGTCATCCAATCACTCACTCAATTATTAAACTAGAGTCTACAGGCTTCAGGAATACCGAAACCAGTAATGTCAAAGTTCATGATTTTATGGAGCTTCTTGTCTACCTAAAGAAAGTGCTAAAAAGAAATCAAATCAGATGACAAGTGCTGTAAATTGAGATAAGGTTAACTAATATAAGCATCTGTGGAAGGATCTGCACGATCTTTGACAAAAGTGTTTCCCTCAAGTTCTGAAAATTACCTAACATATTTGCTAAGTATAAATTCGTGACCATTCCAGAACAACTGAATCAAATGCCCAGTGAGAAGAACCAAGGAACTGCAAATCTAATACCTAAGTACCTCAGGTGATTTTTATTAGATGCTTGGGCAACGCTTGTTAGAAGATTAGACCTAAGCTTCAGAATGGACCCAGCCACTTACAAGCTCTATGATCTTGCATCTTCCCCATCTGAATAATGGGCATACCAGTACTTACTTGGGAGGACTGTTTGAGGATTGAAGGAGCAGGTGTCAGGAAAGGAGCCAGCGCCGTGCCTGGCACAGTAAGCACTAGGATCGGCAGACGGGACGGGGAAAGCTGGCAGTCGCTGTCAGTACCACGGAAATTACCTGTAATCGAGTGAATCTTCTGCTTTAGTTCGGAGCCTGTGCTGTCCAGGGGGAACTTCACGTCGTGCTTGGTCTTGTTCCAGATGATTTTCAGGTCCACCAGCTCTCTACCAGCGCCGCCACCCGCGTCCTCACCGTTGCTGACCGAGGCCTGGGCCGCGGGGTCCCCAGGGGGCTGGGCCGGGGCCGGCTGGAGGCTGCCCGGAGGGGCGCAGGAGTCCTCGACCGCCGCTCCCGCCGCGGCTTCGGCCTCCACGCAATTAAGGGGCCGCGCGGGGGCCTCGGTCGCCACCGTCTCGGCCTCCGTGTCCATGCTAGGCTCCTCCATTCCTGCAAGGGGGTTAGGGGGTGGGCGCTCGCCGCAGGCTGGGCCTGAGGTCGATCTCTACCCGGGCACCGCCGGACCACCGCTCCCAAACCAGGCTACTACCGCACCAGGGGAAGCCGCATGTCCCGCGGAGCGCCCGCCTCACTTCGGCCCAACCCCGGCACCCGCCATCCCCTCCACACTCACCATCCGGGGCTCCGGCCGCCGCCATGATGATTGTGTACAACACCCACCGCTCCCGCAGAGGCCGCCGGGAAAAGGCGAGCTGGCTGAGATTGGCCCCGGTAGCAGCCCCTAATCGCGCACAGCCTGGCCGGAAACAGGTGGAGGTTTCTATGGAGACCCGCCTCCTCCGCTTCCCCGGTCCGGCCCTTGCCACGCTTTAGTTTTTGGGAGCCTTGGGAGGGTAGGAGAGAGGGGGGCGGGTCCGGAAAATGGTCTGCTCGATGGGTTCCGCCCCCTAGAGGCCCACTGGGACCACAGTCGTGCAGAGGGGGCGTGGGCTTGCAAGCTAGGAGGACTGCGACTTTAAGGGGCGGGGCTGTGCTCGCTGTGGCGAAGGCCGATTGGTTGAGAGCAAGCCCCGGAAGTGATGCACCTGGAAGTGCACGCGTGAGATTCCGCTCCACATGGCGGTGCTCCTGAAGAGATTGCTGCGGGCGGGGAGGCCCCCGGCGGCCTTTGGCCGCTCAGTGGTGCGGCTGGAAGCCAGCCTGGGCACTGATCCCGGGGCTGCGGTGCGAGTGAGGTTCGCCCCCAGCCCCACAGGTAACTTTGGCGGACGTGACGCTGCAGGCTGAGGCCCACCGTCCCGTCCCCGCCCCCGAATGTTCGCGAGCGAATCCCTTCCGGTGGGGTCAGATTGAGTGGGCAGAGCGACCCCATTTTACAGAGGCGACAAGGGTCAGCTGTCGGAAATTGTGCACGTCTCCGGGCCTCTCTTTGTGTTTGCTGTAGTATTCCGTTTCTTTCGGTTTCTTTTCATCTATTCAATAAATGTGACTTGAGTAACAACTGTTGTCTTAGGTCCTGTTTGAGGCGCTGGGATGCAGCGGTCAGGGGGAAATTGGGGGCCCGCTCGCGTGAAGCCTGCACTGTAATGCTGCCACAAACGCGTATACAAATAACTGATTTTAGTCACGTGCTATTCGGGACGTAAAGCTGGATAGGGGGCATTCAGATTAGGTGGGAGGCTCTAGAAGGCCATACGAGAACATTTGAGCTGAGAACCAGATGACAAGGAGCTAACTGTGAAGTCTATAGGAGGAGCTTCCTGGGCAAAGGCACATAGTTGCAGGTACAAAGGTCCTGTGGTTAATACTGTTGGCGTTGAGAACAGGGAGAGGCATGGGCCCCGTCCACCCTAGGAGCGACCTTGTAAGGGCCACCCCACCCGTTACCACAATTCCTTGGTCACCAAACGTGTCTCCAAACCACTCGTTCTGCCTCTAAGTCTAGGTTTATGGCAAGATCTCACTGCAAAGAGTAAGGGCTTTCTTGACAGGACGTATAATGTCCAGCAGTGCCTCTCAATCCATTGTGCAAGGGCTGCCATTTAATATACATTCAATAGTGGGTCAATATGGTTACAGAAATCAATGTAAATAAGTTACTAGAAAAAGGAGACTCAAGGGCATACAAAATAAAGCCGTGTTTTGTTCTATTAGCATCAACAGATTTAAAATTCTTTTATCAAGTTGCTCTCAGTTTCTAAACAGTTATGCTTAATGTCTGTGCTTGCTTGGTTTTGAACTGGAGACAGCACTAGTCTGCACCCCAGTTGAAGGACCACTTACGAAAAGTTGGGGACCACTGGTTTATGGTGGCCTTGCAATAACTAACTGAAATTTGCATTTGCAATCAGTGTTGAACTGTAGTCTGCCTGCCACCCTAAGAGCTTCTTGTCCCTGCTGCCTCCTGTAGACAAGCAGATGAGCTCAATGCTGAAATAGGGCTGTGGGCTGAACCAAAGAAGGAAAGATGAGAGGAAAATGGTGGCCCTGAAAAAAATCGATCATTTCAAGTTTTCAAGTGGGACTGATAAAGAAGTAAAATGTTAAGATTTTAACTTCAAATGAAGAGGAATACAGGACAGTCATATAATACTTTTGGTTAGTGTCTAAAGCCAAAACTTAAGGTAGAAAACTCAAGTAGACAAGATTCAAAATGTATAATGTGGGTAGCAACATACTGTGCATAGAGAAAATATGTGAAATGTAATTTTACAATTGAATTTTTTTTGGCCAGCCACATCATTGAATTTGTGTAAATTAAGCACAGGTGATGTGACTTCAATGCATAATCCTCTTATGTCTCTTTTGGGTGAAAGTTGGCCTTGAGGCAAATATCAAAATAGAGTGGCAGGTGCAGTTGGGGAGAGTTGGAACCTCCAGTAGAATGATGTAGGTAGTCTTCCACTTCCAGGGTAAGGGACTCATGAGTGGCCACCCCAGTCCTGTGTGTCTGGGTTCGAGCTCTTGATGGGCCCGAGGTCACAGCGTGCTAGGCTTTGACCTTCACGGGAACACTCTAGCACAAGAAGAGTTGCCTAGCGGCTCAGGTGAGGCTCATCGGCCATGGTCTTCTCTGAGCTGCTCTTTCTTCTGCCAGGCTTCTTGCATCTGGGCGGCCTCCGGACTGCCTTATACAACTACATCTTTGCCAAGAAACATGGAGGAAGCTTCATCCTGAGGCTGGAGGACACGGACCAGACCCGCCTTGTGCCTGGGGCTGCGGAGAACATCGAGGACATGCTGGAGTGGGCAGGTGAGGTGGGCGGGGAACAACCCTTTTCCAAGGGAGGGGCAGGGAGGTCAAAGTCTAGGGCTTCTCTTGGAGAAGGCTCCTGGAAATATGGGGCCACTTGTGCTAGTAGGGGTGGCTGGTTCCACCGGAAGAGATGCTGAAGCTCTCTGTGCTGGGACTCTGAGGCTGTTCCGAGATTGCTGTTCTTATGTCAGAAACTCAAGTCATTATCTCAGCCTCAGTACTGGGAGCTGATAGTAAACAGCAGCCAAGTGTACCCGGGAACTGGATGCCACAGGCCTGTGGGAGCAGGAGAAAGTGCCAGCTGCTTGTTTCCAGGTGGAATGCTGGCCAGATCATCGGATTCCCAGGAGGAGCCAGAACTCCAGGGTTTTTGCTTTGTTTTATTTCATGAATATGGCCTATTGTTAAGTCTGACCTTGGATTTTTTTTTTCTTTAACCATATTGCATAAGCCAAACAAAACTCATGTGGCCTCTGAAGTCAGTCTTCTTGCGGAAAGTTTAATCTGAGGACAGCTGAGCTCGGGGAGAACAAAGTGTGTTTGTGTTCCCTGGGTCAGTAGTTGCCCACCTGCCAGGACAGGTATGACTAGTTAAGCTTCCCAGGTGCAATAGCCAAAATATCAAGATGGCTCTGAGACTCCTGGTAAATGATTAACTGGCCTCTGGGTTTTTAAAGATAGAAAGTGATTTCACCTGTCTTCTGCTGAAGACGCTTTAGCAGGTCTCAGGACTTCATTCAGCAGTATCACTAACGGTAACCCAAGTTGCCAGCCTTGAACAGACCTGTGGGAAGAGGGAACAGTTTCATGCAGTCACTATAGTCTGCGGTGACAAGTGCCATGGAGCAGCAGGGCCAGATTAGGGAACCAGTGTGGGGGTGCATGGATTTCTGAGTAGGCAACCTTAGAGAAGACTTGAAGTGAGGACCCAGCCACATGGCTGCTAGGGGCTTGGTGCTAAAAGCAGATGCAATGGTCCTGTGGAAGAAATGTGCTGGGTCGATTAGAGGAGCAGCTGGATGGCCTAAGCACAGTAGTGGCCAAGATGGGGGTGACTGGCTGACAGGAGCCGGTCCTGCTGTGCCCTGCAGGCTCGGGGGAGAGCATCCATTTCATGAGCACCTGCTTGTCAGGCGCCAGGGATAGGTGACGAACAAGACTTCCTGGTGGGCCACTCTTGTGGAGCTCCAGTGTAAACCATTTGTGTGGTGGGCCTGTGGCGCCTCAGCAGAGCTCTCCTGCCCCAGCGTGTTGGGGATGCAGAGGTCCTGTATCGAGGTGCTGCTCGTGGCAGACTTCTGGAACTCCTGGAGTCATGCCTGCTCAGGTGTAATTCATATAGTGTGGAGTCCACCAACTCAAAGTGGACAGTGTAGTGTGATTTCTTGTACATACTGGGTCGTGCAGCTGTCAACCATGTTGAATTCCAGAACATTCCCATCACTCCAAAATGAATCCCGAACTCATAGCAGCGACTCCCTACCCTCCAGCTCTCGCCCATCACTCCGCTGCTTTCTGATTTGCCCATTCTGGACATTTCATATGAATGTGCTGTGTGGCCTTTTATGGCTGGTTTTTATGTGGTGTAAGGTTCACCTATGGTGTTGCATGTATTACGGCTTAGTTCCTTTTAACAAACAGTATCCATTATATGGAAACACCATGTTTTATTCCACTGTATGGAAATTACCACATGTATTCATTCGTGATGGAGGAATATGTGGATTATTTCAACTTTTTGGTTGTGAATGACAAAAGGGAAGCAGAAGCTCTGAAAGGTGACTGGCCCAAGATTTTGTTGCTGGCCCGTGTGTGTGAATTCAGGCATGTCTCTGGTGAAGCAGGGCTAACCATACCCTTAACTTCCAAAGTCATTTGAAAGCTGTTGGAGGGCAGAAGGGCCAGCGTTCAGTTCCCCTGTGTCCCTTCGTCTGGAAGCCATTAGAGTTGAATCTGTCCTTTGTGTCTGGAGGAAGCTGGGTCTTGGGTTGGGGTTGGCAAACAGATTATATCAGCTCTAACAGCTTGCATGCAGCTGTTCTGCATGTCAGCTGTTGGGCCGTTGGCTCAAGCACTCTGGAAGCATGGATGGATTCGGTTCCCACAGTCACTCTGCATAGCAGACCTTTGGCTCCACTTTTCAGAGCAGGAAACCAAGCCCCAGAAAGGCTGAGGAACATTGAGGCTGTACAGTGACCGGTCAGGCACTGGCCTTCTAACTCTCGCAGGACTCCTTATCCTTGGCCAAGGCACAGAGCAGAGCCTCTCTCTGCCTCAGCTCCTTACTGACAGGTGGAGACGCTACTCCTGCTCAACAGCTGCCAGGTGGGAGTGCTTCTCCAGCTTCCTGAGATCCTGGCAGGTCCCTACATTCTGGGGCTCACACATCCTCAGTCAGCTGAGGCCTGGGCTAGTTCCTCTCTCCCCAGGGGAAGGGTGGATGGAGAGGACGTGCAGCTGAGCATGTGGACTGTGGTGCCAGTACAATCTGAACGACTCCTTACCCACCACGCATGCATCCTGGCATGCCTCCTGTGCTTTATCTCCTCACCTATAAAAGGGAAACTCACATCGTGGGCTGCTGCAAGAATTAAAAGCTTTGCTGTATATGCAAATCGTTTAGACTGGTGCTGGACTGAACGCTGTGTACGTCCTACTATTATTTGGTGACTGTTTTCTCTGCCTGTGTTCCAGGCATCCCCCCGGATGAGAGCCCCCGCCGAGGAGGTCCAGCTGGGCCCTACCAGCAGTCTCAGCGACTTGAGCTCTATGCCCAGGCCGCTGAAGCTCTGCTGAAGACTGGAGCAGCATACCCCTGTTTCTGTTCACCACAGCGGCTGGAACTCCTGAAGAAGGAGGCCCTGAGGAACCGCCAGACACCCCGGTAAGAAGCCAGTGGCTGTGTCCCAGGCGCCACCCCAGAGTTCGGTGTATTCATTAGCTGTTGCTATATAACAGATTGCCCCAAAACTATCTTCTTGTCTCACAGTTTCTGTGGCTGAGGAGTCTGAACACAGCTCAGCTGGGCACTTTCTCTTGGGGCATCTCTCAAAGCTGCTTGCCTCAGAGTGTGCAAGAGAGAACATGCTAGAAGCTAGAGTGTATTTGTAACTTAGGTGTGGAAGTGACTTCTCATCATTTTTGTTGTGCTTTGTTGGAAGGAAGTCACTTGGTCCTGCCCACACGTAAGGGGAAGGGACACACAGGCAGAAACACTAGAAGTGGGACCACTGGGGCCATGTCAGAGCTGCCTCCCACATTGGGTGCCAGGCAGTAAAGATAGTAGTTGTATATATTTTCTCATGCTCCATATTTAGAAGATCCAAAGAGCTAAATACACGAAAATCTCTGTCCTAACTCTGACCTCAGTTCCCCTCTGCAGAGACAACTGGTGTTAGAATTTTCTTACCTCCTCCAGAGACATTCAGTGCCTCTGTGATAAACACACGTTACCCTCCTCCCCCTCGCAGATGGCAACACAAAATGTACAGTTTGTTCTTGCCTATGTCTGAGGCCCCCTCTGCCACAGTCCCTCCTGCTCGTAGGCTTGCATAGCGCTCCACTGTGTGGCTCTGCCATTGTCACCTTAGGTAGCAAATTATCAAAGAGTCTTGAAGTCATTTCCAGTCTTTCATTATTAGAACAGAGACTTGGGCCTCCCTGGTGGCACAGGGAACACAGTCTCAGTGCTGTCAAGCAATCGCCAGCCACTGTGGCCTGAGTTCAGTCCCCGGCCAGGCTGCTGACCCACGTGGCACGGCACCTCGGTTCTTGTATGCATAAATAAAAGTAAATCTTTAAAAAACAGATCTGTCAGCGATGACACAGTGGGCACTGTTCTGCGCATGTGCAGTTCCCTGGTTGATGTACCTCCTCGGCAGGGTTGGTTTGTAGATGCTGCCTCGTGGCCCTTGCTGACTCAGCTCACATCAGCGGTAGCATTATCCGTTCAATTCTAGTCTCAATGTATTCTTTGGACAAGGGATCTGATATTTGTACAAGGTCATGACCTTCACTGAAGCTTTGCCTTATTAGGAACGTCGCACTTGACCCATGGCAGTTTCTTTATTACAGCCAAGATGAATCGTGGCCTCCGTGCAGCCACTGACTGGTGGGACACATAGCTCCCTGTCAAGGACACACTCCAGGCATGGTCTTTGTGATTCGGCCAGGGTATATTTTTTTCCATAAATATTTTATTGTAATAATAAACAATTATATTATTTTTTAAAATTTATGCTTTGTAAAAAGCATATCTGTTTAATCTGAAATTACCAGTTTTATATACCTTATTTACCTTTGACTGCTAGTGTGTGAATCTCTTCACTGCAGTTGTCTTAAATATAAACCAAAGTGGCTCAATACAGCTATAGAGAATTTAGATTCATGTGTAAGGGTCATGGGTGAATCTTTCAGTTTGTTTGAAATTTTCAAAAGTTGTTTTCAATAATTCCTTCTGTTTCTGCTCTTTGTTTATAGTAGTTGGTTTTAAGCACAGCGTAGCATCTTGAAATCCATGATTTAAATCTAGTACCTTCTTGAAATCATCAGAATTTCCCTTCCATCCAGCATCAACCCTTTGTTGTAACATGGAACTGCAGACTGGACTGGACGCTGTGCAGAGGGTGGCCACGGCCTTTCAAAGTGGCCCCTGCGGTGGCCACATCCCAGCGTTGGCCCCCAGAGCTGCTCCCACAGAGGCTGTGCTGTGCGGGTGCACTGTGAATAAGCAGAGAGCTGCGCCTCCACATTCTCATCAGTGGGGGAGAGGTGGATCCTGAGAAGCTGCACCCCACAGACTCCCGAGTGAGGCTGAGGCCAGGCATCCACAGCCACATGTGAGAGGCTGGCGTCTAAAGCACACAGACATTTGTCACCTTCCCCAATTGGAAGTGGGGACACCAGGACAACAATGACAGCTTGCAGATGTGGGGGCTCTGTTGTGTCTCCTCTGTCCCTCTCTTGCATCCCCCCACAAGTTGAAAGTGGTCTAGTAGCTCCAAGCATTCTCTCCTCGGACAGCAGGGGAAGGTAGGAAGTTTAAGAAAGGATTTTCCTCCTGTGTTCTCTTCCTCTTGCTTAGAGACTCTTCCAGAACTTAACCCTCTCCTCCTCCCCCAGGACACTTCTGAGTTTTGGTGACAAGAATGGGCTTATTTATCTGGACTGCTCTCTGGCGTGCGGGCGTGGGGTTGCGTGACATCCCGCCCCTCAGACTGGGGTTCCCCGCTCGCAAGGGCTACGAGCACAGCCTGGTGGGGCAACAGACGGCGGCGTCCCCTGCGTTATGTTCTCTCACTTGGTTTTCCACATAACAATCTCCTTAGCATGGCCTTGGAGGCCAGGAGATAATTGAAAGAGGAAACTGCTGAGGTCATACAGGCCTCAGAGGCAGAGGACTGATGCCTGTACTCTCAGCTGCTCTTCTGCTCTGCTTCCCTTCAGGTACGACAATCGGTGCCGGAACCTAAGCCAGGGGCAGGTGGCCCAGAAGCTGGCCAAGGAGCCCAAGCCTGCCATCCGTTTCCGCCTGGAGGAGGAGGCACCGGCCTTCCAGGACCTGGTGTATGGCTGGAGTCGGCATGAAGTGGCCAGCGTGGAGGGGGACCCTGTCATCCTGAAGAGCGATGGCTTCCCCACCTACCACCTGGCCTGCGTGGTGGACGACCACCACATGGGCATCAGCCATGTGCTGCGAGGCTCCGAGTGGCTGGTCTCCACTTCCAAGCACCTGCTTCTCTACCAGGCCCTGGGCTGGCCGCCACCTCGCTTTGCCCACCTGCCGCTGCTCCTCAACCGGGATGGCAGCAAACTGTCCAAGAGGCAAGGGGACATTTTCCTGGAGCACTTTGCAGCTGCCGGCTTCCTGCCCGATGCCTTGCTCGACATCATCACCAACTGCGGCTCAGGCTTTGCAGGTACCCACTCAGCTGTGGGCACGGTGGGCCCACAGCAGGCCTCCAGGCCACCTACCAGCTGCATGTTCTTGGACACGTTCCATCCTCTATCCTGCAGCAGTCCATTGAGCCGGACACTGTAAGTGCTAAAGCTACGACAGTGAGCAGGATGGACATCCTCCCGGCCTTGAGCAGCTCATGGGCTCTCAGCCGCCTCATCTGTGAAGTGGGTCTAAGTGTCTACTCCTAGGCTGGAGTTAGGAGTCACTGAGCTCAGCACAGCACGGTTATGTGCTATACTAGCAAACCAATGATGGAGCCCGTGGCCATCAGTTATATTACTACTGCTGGTACACGAAGGTACTCTTGGAGTATGCTTAGTCTTACCAGCACTCTAGTTTATCCCAAGCTGAGCCCTTCTCTTAGGCCCAAGACTTAGAGCCAGATATTAAAGCAGGACCAAGTAGGATGGCCTTTTGTAGAAAGGATTTCTGAAAGCGTGGCAAGAATAGTCTGCGTACTGTTACTTTGTCGATATGTCACATAGTCCTTAAACTGTTCTTAAGAAACAAAAATACCCAGCAGCTCTTATCCTGAGACTTCCCGCCTGCGACTATGCAGGCATCTCTTTTCACAAACCTGTCCTTTCAGAGACAACTGTCCTTTTTTTATAATAAACCTGCCCTTTTGGATATAAAAAAATATATATCCTTAAGAGCTAGATAGCAATTAGGCCTACTATTTATGAGGCCTGTGAGGCTCAGAGAGGTTGAGTAACTTGCCTGAGCCACACAGCGAAGAAGGACATGCAGAGCTCACCTTAGGCCTGTGCCTGGCCGTGATGTATACTGCTGGGGACAGAACTGGTGCTCATGGGAAGCCCAGCTTGCTTGTCTCTGGCTTTGGAGTTACCCAGGCAGCCAGTAAAACATACTGGTGCTCAGGCTCCATTCAAAACCAGTCAACAGCAGAATCCTGGGACACAGCTAGAGAGCAAGTGTGCTGTTTCCGAGCTCACCTCTGTGAGAGATCAGTGCTCGAGCCTCGGGGTCTCCATGCATACTTTGCCTAGTGACAGACAGACCCCTTTCTGCAAAGGCAAGCATCTCTAGATCCTGGATATATAAAATGGCTGGAAGTTGAATCCCTTTGGCCAAAGTGGAATGGGAGGCCCGGGGCATGCTCAGCCAGCCTCCCAGTGTCTGGAAGCAGAAGCAGGCAGACAGGTGGTTGAGTGCCTGAGCTTTGCTCCCTTGCAGATAACCAGATGGGCAGGACCTTGCCGGAGCTGATATCACAGTTTGACCTGTCCCGGATTACCTGCCACTCAGCCCTGCTGGATCTGGAGAAGCTCCCAGAATTCAACCGGTGAGTGGAGACCTGAACAGCCCCTGGTAGGAAGGGCTCTCTTGCTGCTGAACAGTCCCCTTGACAGAGGGTATGTGGGCCCTCAGTCACATACCTGACTTTGGGCTCAGGTGTCTAAACACTGTGTGCCCGCAAGTGAGTCATCTGGCCCTTTCATCTTCTCTAAAACAGGGCCATAACAGTACCAGCCTTGTTTAATTGATGTCAGAGTTCATTTAGTTAGATGTTGCGTCAAAGTATCTTGCACAGTGCCTGGCACACAGGTAGTGCCCGCTGTGTGGTAGGTATTGTTTCCATCCTTTCCATTCCTAAACCAACTTCTATTAACATCCGTGGCCTTACGAGGGACACCTTTATTTCACAATCACCCCATCACCACCCAGAAAGAGCACCGCCTCTCCCATCATCCCAGGTGTTTCAAGTCCTTAATCTCTGTGAAACCTTCCAATGCAGTGACGCCTCAGATCGTCGTTGATGTGTCTCATCTGAGGATGTAACAGTAAAGGCAGCTGACAGCTTGTTCTTAGGGGGTGAGGGACTCTTGATGCTTCTCTTGAATGCTGGTCTGGCTGCCTTCCTTGCTTGAGCCCAGGGAATTCACATCCCCTGGCTTCTTTGCAGTCAGATCTAAGTTCCCCTGAGAAGCCAGAAACTGCTTATTCCTCTAGTTTAAAATACCAGCTACGTATTTACAAACCCTGCATGTTTCCAGGCTGCCCTTTCCTTCTAGAAGTGTAAGGAAAATTCTGCTTGTGGGCCTGCGGAGGGATGTCCCTATTAATGTGTCCTTCTGCAAAGCCTTTTCCACCCCCACCTCCCGGGGAGAGAGAGCTCGGGAGGTGTGGAGGTGCCTGAAGCAGGAGGCTCCCTTGGTTTCTACAGACTGCACCTCCGGCGGCTAGTGAGCAGTGAGACACAGCGACGCCGGCTGGTGGGGAGGCTGCAGGCCCTCGTGGAGGAGGCATTTGGGAGCCAGCTGCGGGACAGGAGCGTCCTGGACCCCGCCTACGTGGAGAGGATCATTCTGCTGAGACAGG
The DNA here is from genome assembly GCF_000260355.1 of Condylura cristata. Lineage (NCBI taxonomy): Eukaryota > Metazoa > Chordata > Mammalia > Eulipotyphla > Talpidae > Condylura > Condylura cristata. The sequence continues at coordinate 8,553,223 of NW_004567133.1, forward strand.
TGTGGGGGCTGGGAGCCCCGGGACATACAAGGTGGCACGGCTCCTGCCCCTTGTGACGTCTCAGAGCCCTGTCCGCAGACCACTCAGTACCTGCCTTTTCCCCCAGGGTCACATCTGCCACCTGAAGGATTTGGTCTCCCCGATGCACGCCTACCTGTGGATGCGCCCCGCTGTGGGCCGAGCGCAGCTGGACACCATCTTGGAGAAGGTGGATGAGGTCGCCACACGCGTGCTGCGGTGAGTCCCCGTAGCCGGCTCAGGCGTCTGTGCCCTCCTCCCCTCACCCCCCCAGGCGCCTGACGCAGGGCGGCTTGTTGGGCTAGTGAAGAGGCGCCTGGTGCGAACACGGCTCTGGCTCTGTTGGGTAGGAGGACTTGTGCAGAGGCACCTGGGCCTCTTGGTTCAGGCGCAGGAGCAACCTGGCTCCCGCCCAGAGCCGCCACTTACTCACCTACCCAGGTGGCTTCACTCTGGCCAGATTATCGCCCCTCTTTGAGGGCCGTTTCTTCATCTCTGAGGTGGAAATGATACTAGTTCTTGGTGATACAGTGACTCAGGACTCTTCCAGTGGCAAGGACGGGAAGCCCAGGATGACTAGCATGTAACTGCAAAGGCTGTGGACGGGCTGATGAGAGGCCCAGCCTCATGCAGGACCAAAGATTGGTCACTGAGACCTGCTTCTTCCTCAGTTCCCTTGACCTTTTGCTCTCCACCCCTCCACGCTGGCCACTCTGCAGAGGCCCTCTATGAGGTGCATGGGGTGGGGTTCTCTCACAGACACAAGCTCACCCATAGGGAAGTTAGTTCCCTTTGATAGAGTCAGGAGCCGGCAGTCTAAGGCTGAACAGCTCTTCTCCACATCCCCAGGGACCAGCCATCCCTGAGTTTTGCTCTTGTCCAAGGTGGCTCATGGGCAATCCGTGATCGAGTCAGAGGAGAAAGGCAGAAACGGGGAAGGGACAGGACATCCCAACTTCAGGGTTCCACAGTAACGTCCACCCATGCCTCTAGGCTAGAATGCCTATCTTTGGGCTACACCAACCTGCAGGGCAATCTGGTAAATGTTTTTTAACTTGGCAGCTATGTGTTCAGCTAAAGGTCTTGTTACTTCATACAGAAGAGAGAAGGACCCCAAGGAATCATTAGCAGCTGCCCTCACGGCCTCAGGTCTCCACCGTACTGGGAAGACAGCTGCGTGGCTCCGCACTGCAAAACCTCAGTTCCGGCTCTAGCCACGTCTTGGGGTTAAAGCGAAGGGACTTGTTCGGCCTGGGGAATGTGCTGTGCTGCTCGGCTGAGGCCCGAGCGGACCCTTCCCCAGAACACAGAAACCGGTAATCTCTCAGAGAGACCTGGGGCACTGATAACCAGAAAAAGAGGGATGGACGCCCGACAGCAAACCCCACAACTGTCCATTTTACTTGCCTTCACTTGGTTGTGAAGGTCAAATTAGACAAGAACAAACACATGTGCTCAGCTGACACACAGCCTGCAGTGTGCTGTGTTCTGTGTCACCCACTTCCGTATGGCTGGGTTTGTGCGGGTGTGCGTGCGCTTATAGCATAGCAGCCCCTGCAGTAAGTACTGTCGTCCCATTTTACACATGAGAAACCTGAGGCAAGGGGAAGCTACGTGAGTGTCTAAGTAATACAGTGTGTAAGGTGGTGGAGGGAGGATTGAAACTCTGATCATACCCCCTGTTGCTTTTACCTGGGGCGAGGTGCCTCACAGCGCCTGGTAGGTAGCTGGAAACCGTCAGTGTTGTGCTGTCATACCCGCTTTGAAGAGACAAGGATGTAAACACATGGCAGAACATAACAGTGCCACAGGGTCCAGTAGCAAGAGTAGGCCTTCCCTCACCCTCAGCCCAACAGACAGGCAGCCACGCTAAGCCGCTGCCTTTGGGGAACGTCTGTGTATTCAAGCACCTGTATGTAGCATTCTGTTTTCAAAAATTTTAAGATTTTAAATGCAGTATTTGATGAGTAATACATTCAAGTCTTTTAAAACTGGGTTAAAAGCTAGATATCATTAAAAAGGTATATTACAGGAGTCCCATTTTTTTTATCCTTGTCCCCTGTTCCAGAGCCCGGTGTATTACTACTATTTTTAATTGTCCTAAGTAATCCTTATTATGCCCCCTTTTCTACAGTGACACTGTTCTGTGCCTTTGGGGGTTTTCTTTTCCCTAAGCAGTTCGCCTTTCCATCTGCTCAGTGTTGAGAACACCTTCATTCTTTTCCATGGCTGCACTGATTCTGTTCCTGTGCACTTACTTGACCACAATTTTCTTATCAGCCAGTGAGGACATTGGATTGCTTCCACACTGCTGTTCACGCAGTGACGCACTATGGATGGGCCTCATTGTGTTACGGAGAGGTTACTGTTAATGATATTCTCTTAATTCAAGACATGCCACATTAGAATAGATAAGGGCTATTCTAATTTCCCAAGACTAAAGTAACCCCTCCTTCCTGCCATGGCATCAGATTTCAGAGGCTCTGGGGTTCCCCCTCAAGTCAGAAAAGCTGGCACTCAAGCTTTCAGAAGCTGCCAGATCTCTAGAAGTCCTTCCTGTGCCTCCACCATGCCCTGGCCGGCTCCCACATGGCCTGAGCCGCTGTGCACCAGCTCTTTGGCAGCCTCTTCCCCGCAGTGACACTGAGGAGAGTGTCTGTTTCCCCCCATGTCAGAGTTTCGTAATGTTGTACGTACAGTAACCATGAGGTCAAGTTCATACTACAGTAAGAACAATCTTTTTTTTTTATCTCAAATTCAGGCCCAGTTGCCCAGGTATGACAGTTAGTAGGGAGCTCCACGCTAAAAGGCTGTTTCTCCAGATTCCTTACGAGCTAGTTCCCTGAGCCGTGAGTGCCCGCTCAGCTGCCTGCAGGAGGCCACTGTCTGGATGGAGCAGGTGGTGTCAGAGTTGGCACCAGGGGTGGTCTGTACCACTGAGCTCTCCTGCCGCAGCCCCTCTCCACTGTGGAGTCTCAGGAGCGCCCGAGGGGAGCCAGCAGGTGCCCTGGAACTGACTGGCCTCGCCCTGCTCACTCAGAATCAGGCCTGAGGGACAGTTTTGCAAACCCTGCTGTAACTGCTGGGAATTTCTCTTGATACTCAAGCTTGCCTTTGGGAGAGGACCTCAACTGGACTGTCAGGAGATAGGAGGGCGGTTGTGGGCCCATTGGAGTTTTTCTTTTTCTTTTTTCTTTTGTATTTTAAAAGGACAGATTTGTTAGGAAAAGGAGAATAGAAGCACCTGCATCATCACAGGAGGGCAGGAGAGCTCTGGCTCGTTGGGTTTTAAATCCTTACATGCTTTCAGTTTGGGGCGGAGAACAGTTGCCGCAGTGGGTGGCAGGGCTTGAGCTCCTGCTTACTGCTACCTGTGCGACCCACTGTCTCTGCTGTGTTGCAGATCATTCCCCAGAGGGTGTAAGCTGTCTGGCCCAGGTCTAATCTAATCCTACATTTCTTGGTAGACTCTAAGCATTTTTTTTTTAAGATTTATTTATTTATGCCTACAGAACTGGGGTACAGGCCAGAGGTGCTAGCATGGTGAGAGGCTTCACCAGAGACAGAGTGGGGAGCAGGACAGGCAGATGGACAAAGTACACTGCTGAGGGGGGCAGCGAGTGGGTCAGGAGAGGTCTGCTGTGCCATGTGAGTCAGCTTCTGGCAGGGACCTGAGGCAGGTTGAAGCAGCTGCTGCTAACTTCTTGTGCTGTGCTTTAACCCGTTGTGCCACCAGGGAGAGCCCAACTCTAAGCTTTTTTTTAGGCTGAAAGTTTTGTTTTGTTTTCAGTAACCATGGAGCTGAGCCACTGCAGGAGTGAAGCAGCAGTACTCAGAGGAGCTGGGTCTCATTGCCAGCGTCCTGACCCCCAGCTCTTCACTCAGCGTCAGCACCTTTACGCAACATCTTTACCTGAAGATGATGTGGTCACAGCCGATGTGGTTTTCTAAGTCGGCAAAGAATAGTTTGATGGTTCAGTTAGCTCTTTGAGGAGCTTCATGGTGCTTGAGATATGCAGACAAGTAGCATGTGACCTCATGTTGGGGTTCAGACAATGGGGTTCAGTGTTTGTGCTTCTTGGGTCCCTCTGAGAAAGAATTCAGCAGATGTTCCTGTTCATCAACACATGGCAAATTTACTAAGGAAAAGAGAAAAAAATATCAGTGTCGCTACAGGCCAACAGGAGAGCTGCGGTCTCTGAGCACTTGATTAAATATTAATTTAACTTTTTATTGAAATACCAGATCTAACACTTTTGAGTACTTAGCAGTGTTCAGGCAACATACTTGTGGCTTTACAAGTTTTGACTTAGCCCTCCTTTGCCTCATGAGAGGCAGGCACTGTAATTATCCCCGCTTTACGGGTGAGAAACCTGGGGCATAGAGATCACGGGACAGGGAGGCAACAGTCAGGGAACCCTTGTTCTGGCGCCTCTTGGTTTCCCTGTGTTATGCCCTCTTGGATTCTCTGGTCAATGGTCCCTTGGTTGTTCTTTTGGCCCCAACTTAGTGGGGGTGGGGGTCATTGATCTGCCCCCACACATAGGTCGTGCACTTCCATTGCAGCTGACTGATAACCCTCAGCGGCTCTTCCTCCCACCCACTCGCCCTTGGCCAGTGCTGGCCCCTCACAGACTGGCCTCTTCTAGGCTCTTCGAAGGACCCAGTACAAGCTTAACTCAGGAGGTGCTGAATGGAGAACTGAGGAAGCTGTCAGAAGGTCTGGAAGGCACCAAACACAGTAACGTGATGAAGCTCCTCCGAGTAGCCCTGAGTGGACAGCTGGTGAGTGGCGGCCAGGCCCCTTCCAGCCATTCCTGTCCTGTGCATGTGCTCAGGGCAGCTTAGGGGATACTGAGATGCATGGTACCGGTCACATCCGTCCTTCAGTTACTCAAGGGGCAGCATTTACTCCCCACTCTCTACCTGATGCCAGGCTCCTTTACCTGCTGTCCTCATTTGAAAATGACATAGTCATCATCTACATGCAAGCATGTGGATACAGCTGTGAATGAAAAGTATACCCCCCTGCCTCTCAAGGGGCTGCTGGTGGTTTGGGGGTAGCAGATGTCTCAGTCTGAGGGAAAGAGGCATCCAGGGCCCACTCTACAGCCACAAAATAAGACAATACGCAAACCCAGCTACTGGGGAGACAGGCCATAGTGCGGGGCCAGCCTGGGCCAAGACTTCTATTTGGGGGGGTCTTAGTCCCCTGGGCAGTGGTTGGCAATAATTTCTTCTCCTGCTCCTAGCAAGGACCGCCAGTAGCTGAGATGATGGTGTCCTTGGGCCCAAAGGAAGTGCGGGAACGCATCCAGAAGGTGCTTTCCAGCTAGAGAGAGGCGCGTTCTGGGGGAGATGTCCCAGGAACCTGGACGCATGCAGCTGCCTGCAGAGAGGAGGAGCAGGAGACCTGAGCCTGTCAGGACACTTGAGGAGGGAAGCAAGAGTGGAAACAGACTTTGTGCCCATGAGCACAGCACGGCTCCACCACAGACCCGTCCTCGTGGGTTGGCCAAGGAGGTGCAGCCCCCCTCAGCTCCTTGACTCTGGAAGGGAGCTTCATGTCCGGTGACACAGCACACAGCAGAGGTTAGAAACCGGAGGACTTGTGCCCTGGTCCACGGGGGCTGCCGTAACAACAGCCCACAGACTGGGGGTGTAAATAGCCCAAAATTTCTCTCTTCACAGTTCTGGGGCTGGAAGTGCAAGCTCAAGGCCTCAGAGGTGGTTTTCCTTGAGGCCTCTCTCCTTGGATGAGATGTCTGCCTTCTGGCCGTGGCCTCACCTGGGCCTTCCTGCTGCCTCTGAGTGTCCTCTGGTAAGGACACCAGCCAGCTTGGCTTAAGCCTCCCTCCCAGCCTCATTTTAACTTAATAACCTCCGCAAAGCTGTAACCAAAATAGGTTACATTCTGAGGTGCTCTTAGGGCTTCGACATAGGAATTTCGAGGAGACAGTTCAGCCCATAACCCAGCAAGAACTGGCTCATGGATCCTGTTTTTGGGGTACAGTTTGGAGTTGGAGCCATGAAAGGCAGGACTGACACAAGCAGGGCTGACATGGGTGCCAGATTGTAAAGGGAGAAGCTGCTCACCTGCCCAAGAGGAACTGCTTTGCACTGATTGTCCTCCGGCAGCCTTTGTCTCCTTCCCCTCAAGCTCGTCTGTTCTCTCTTCCAGTGCTCCAGACTTGGTCCTTGGGCCAGGGACCTTCACCCCACCTGTCTTACCTCCTTCTCCATATCCACATGCTCCTTCCACCCATTACTTGAAAGGCACTCTGCGTATTTCTGAGTGAGGTGGTCTTGGGGTGAATAGCAAGAACTAAAGTCAATAGAGGATGATGACTGAGCCCAAGGCCCCCTGTGGGCCACTAAACTGACCCCCAACCCCCATGTGGCAACAGGATTCCAAGACAGCTCCCAGACACAGCGAATGGGGCACACGGCTCCCACCTAGTGCTGGGGTGCCTTACTCCCAGGAAAGCCAGTGTGCACATCATGAGGACATGCACACAGCGCTGGTGAGGGGTCCCGTGACCAGGAGCTGAGCCCTCCTGCCAACAGCCTGGGGAGCTCATCCTGACTGCGATGCTCAGGGAAGATCTTGAGCCAGAGCCACTCTCAGCCTGAGCCACACTCAGATTATGAGAATAAATGTTTGCTTATTATTTAGAGCTCTTGGTTTGGAGATAAATTGTTGCGCAATTAAAAACAAATACATTTACCTTGTCTGGGGGAGCGTGGAGAGGTTTGCTGAGCCACTTGGAGACTTTTGCGCGAAAGGGTAGGTAAAGTTCTCTGGCTGCAAGCCATAGAAACCAGCTCTGCCTAGCTTAGGTTTATCGGGAACTCTCACTTCATGGGGAGTTTCTTTATGAAAGTCGATACTCTGTGGAAAAGCCAAAACCAGGTCTTGGAAAAGACAGGAGCCAGAGAAGCGCACCTGCATTCTTCAGTATGGACAGCCTTGGAAAAGTATTCCAAGCAAAGAGGTGAAAAGAGAACTACACAACCTCTGACGGGGTCAGAGCTGAGGGTAGTTGGGGGAGCGGTAGAAGAAGCAGTCGAGAAATCCGACGGCCCGGTTCAGGGGGTCAGGTGCCATCTGATGCCAGTCACCAACTCCAGATTCAAGCCAGCTTAAGGAAGAGTTCGTGTCCTTCAAAACAGGAAGTGCAAGGTGGGCACCAGGCTTGGTTAATTAAGTGTGCAGTGACATCAGTGTGGCTGCTGGGTCTTTCCATCTCTGCTCTACTGACTCCACCATCGGCAACAGCGTGGAGTGGCCCCCTTCTGGTCACAGGGCAGCCCTAGCGGTTGGGGGAGCGAGGGGTAGAAGAAGTGGTTGAGAAGCAGTCGGCCTCTGCACACGCCCCTTCTTTGAGGCTCTCCCCCAAGGCGAGCAACTCTTCAAGCGCCCTCCTCCGCCAACTTCCCCCTTCTTGAACACATCAGCCTGTCATTCTGGGGCAGTGGAAGTTCCCCAAGAGCAGTCAGGCCCTGGCCAAGGCAGGGCCAGCTCTTCTGAGGGTCTTGATGGGGCCCACAGCGAGCTTTAAAAACCTAACAAAGCAGGGGTTCAGTTAGTGAAAATGAGTTGGGCCTTTTTTTTTTCCCCTTTATATTTTAAAGACATTTTATTGGGAAAAAGAAAGATAAGGAGAGGCACCTGCACAGACAGGTGGGCAGGAGAGCTGCTGCTGCTTTGTAAAGGGAAATTGTGGGGGGAAAACACCGTCACAATCATAGTTGGCCTGGAGCTGCCAACTTGGGTCTCTATAAGGTGCAAGGTCGGGAGCCATTGAAATGTTTTAAGTAGGAAGTGACCTGATCAGATTTGTTTTATTTTTTCTGAAAGACCATGCTAGCAGCTACACTGAGAGAGATGAGCAGGGCCAGAAGCAGGGCACCCCTATAGGAGATGACAGGCACAAGGAGGTTTCTTGTCATGGCTGAACCCCATTTCCTGTGTGTAGGCTGACCCCTGCCTGGCCTTCACTTCTCCTGTTCCTGCCTTGAACACACCCTTCTCTCTGTTCTGCCACCTGGGCCTTCTTGAGGTCTTTGGGCAAGTGGGGTTCCTTCTTGCCTCCTTGCTGCTCTGCTTTCTAGATTGCTCTCAGCCACCCCTTCTTTCCCTTTGCCGAATAACTTCTGTCTTAGCCTTCAGATGTCAGCTCCCCTCTCACCTCTGACTTTTCTTCTAGAAAGTCTTTGTCCTTAATCATCAGCTCCTTGTTCTCTTCCACAGCACACAACTGGAATTGTGTGAGTGATTCGTTGTGTGGTGCCAGGTGCAAGGTTGCATGAGAACAGGGACCTTATCTGTCTTGTTTACCACTGTCCACCGCCCCCCTCCCAACCCTGTGCTAAGAATGGGGCCTGTTAACATAGGAAGTGCTCAAGAGATACTAATCAACCCTGTGCTAAGAATGGGGCCTGTTAACATAGGAAGTGCTCAAGAGATACTAATCACAGAACATCTGTGATTAAATCGTGTGGTCAGGACATGCAACCAAGTGTATCCAGGCTGACTGCCACAGTCACTGTGTTCAGTTAAGTTTAGAGAAAAGATGACATGCCTAAAATGGAGTCACCTACGCTAAGCCCCATATCACCAAACTGACTGAATTAGAGCTTCATCTTCTCCAAAAAATAAAGTCTGAAACCAGTCAAGCAGGAACAGCCTGCTCAGACCCCTGCCAGCCCTGAGGAAAGCGACCTTGCCACACCCATCTGCTGTTTGCTAGGACCTCTGTGTTCCCACTTCGCGTCCCTTTGCTGTGTATGGCTCCTCCAACTCCTGTCTGCTAGACTTGAAGCTGCCTGATTTGTGAGTCATTGAATAAAGCCAGTAAGATCTTTAAAACTTGCTCATCTGAATTTTTTTTTTAACATTTTCATTAGTGACACACTTAATACCAATGTTTTTTCAATTCAGAATTCAGCACAAGTTTGACTTGGCACTTGTGCTAATTATGAGCCTTGGGCTCTGCAAACTGGTCCTTTATATCTGGGCAGGATGTTAACTAAGATCACAGCTTTTCTGTCCAGGCTGGAGCCCCCTTACCTCTGTCCTCTAACATCTTCCTCCCAGTCCTGACTCCATGGGCCAATCCAGCCCTGTTGGTGGGCACCTTCTCTACCTAGGGCCAAGCCACTCAATCCTGTCTTCACTCATCTGAAAAACATCTGATGTGTGACCTGTAAGACAAGGTCTCGACGGTGGCTGCTCAGTCCATAGATGTTTGTTTCATTCATTCATTCAGTTTGTTAATCTTTTAAAAAAAAAAGATGAAAAGGTTAACCCCCTTCCTCAAAGAGGTCAGTCACATGGGAGACAGACAACCACTAGTAGAAGTGTGGCTATGGTAGCAGAATGTCAAGCAAAGTGATGCGGGAATACAGATGTCCTGGTCTGGTTAGCCAGACAAGGAAGGCTCTGGCCAGACTGCGGTCATTGCTCCTTACCTTTTTTTCTTTTTTTTAGATTTATTTATGCATACAAGAACAGGTGTAGGCCAGAAGTGCAGGGGGAGGATTCACCGGAGACAGGGGAGCAGAACAGGTGGACCTACTGAAATACACTGCTGAGGGGAGCAACAGGGAGACAGGCGAGGTCTGCTGCACCCTGTGGGTCAGCTTCCCTGGCTGGGGATTGAACTCGTGCTGCAGCATTTGTGGATAGCTTCATAGTCCTGAGAGCCTTAACTCCTTGCGCCACCAGGGAGTCCCAATTGCGCTTTTGATTTCAGATAGTGAATAATTTTTAATGTAACTTTGTCCCATAGAATACTTGACACATACTTGTGCTAAAACATATTTAAAGGTAGGTAAGTATGGGGGAAATTAGTGAAGGTGGTCAAAAGTTACAGACCCCCAGTTAGAAGTTCTGGGGGTTCCTGTAGAGCATGGTGACTATGGTTAATGATACGGTCTTGTGTGTTTGAAAGTTTCTAAGAGTAGGACCCTCCCTGGTGGCACAGTGGGTTAAAAGACAGTACTGTGAATCTAAAGCCACTTCAGCATGAGTTCGATCCCCAGCCCCGGAGGTGACCCACATGGCCCGACAGACCTCTCCTTACCCGCCCGCTGCTTCCCTCAGCAGTGTAGTTCATCAATCTGCCTGTTCTGCTCCCTATTCTGTCTCTGGTGAATCCTCTCACTACCCCTGCACCTCTGGCCTGTACCACAGTTCTGTATGCATAAATACATAAATCTTAAAAAAAAAAAAAACTTTCTAAGAGTAGATCTTAAAACTCATCACAAGGAGAAAAAAATAGCTGATGATGGATAGTCCCTTACTATAATGATCATTTTGTGACATTTACAAATAGTGAGTCAGTTTGTTCTGAAACTGCTTCTAAAGCTATATGTTAGTTTTATCTCAAAAATTATTTGCTATAGGTCTGAAATTGATATTTCATTGGGCTGCCTATATTTTCAGTTGCTAAATAAATACCTCAGCCTTGAGTTAGTTTGACAGACAACAGAGGGAGGACACTGGAGGTTAAGGGAACAGAACTTGCAAAGGTATGCAATGGGAAAAGAAGGAATGGGGATGCAGCCAGTTCCCGCCTGTTACTAGGGAGGCAGTGACTGAGGATTCTGGTTCCACCATATCATTTTGTGCCTATGTTGTGCAAGTGTGTACAACAGTTCACTGTCAATTTGGGCAGAGTCCCAGAGCCCTTGACAGACTTTTAGGCCTTTAATGTTGGATCAGGGAACCAGGTACACAGGCGAGCCAGACAGGGCAAGCAAGAAGGCAGGTGTGGGCCCTGCAGCGGGGCTGGAAGGCAGTTGGCAATCGAGCCTCCCCGCAACCCGCCGACCTTTGCTCTCTTTCCTCTGGCCTCTCTCTGGCATTTTCTTGTTTTACCTCACAGTGTTGCCTCAGCTGTGCCGCCGCTGCCTGTATCCTTCCTCCTTTGGCATGGATATGAGCACCTGCACGGGGCATGCCTGTGCTCTTTGGGCCCAGGTGTCCATAATCAAAGGTGTGTGTGCCCCTTGCCCGTGTCCCTCGGCCCTGGGTGTCAATGCGAACTAGGAGGGCAAGACCTTAGGTGGTGGTCGTAGGGGCTAGCGGTTGGGAGGGCAGAACAAAGCCTAATAACTTCACTTACTCTACAGCCTATTAAGTGTCAGAACTAGGATGAATTAGACATGGCCCCTCCCCATAAAAGCACATGGCCCAGAAAGTGGAGACAGATCAGCAGCTGCACACTCTACATAAAGGAGATAGAAAGGCAGAGGTGACCTTGGACAGGAAGACCTGCCCAAGCACGGAAAAGGGGCCTAGAAAGGTCTCCATTTTGTCTGAATGCAAAGTGTACACACTGACCCTTACACTGAGTTGAACTGCTTTCTTCCCACTCCCTTACCCCAGAAGCTCTCAGCTGTGGTCACTACAGCAGCTGCAGGTCCTGGGGCCTAGTTAGAAAGACAGATTCTTAGGCCTCACTTCAGATCTACTGAAGCAGAGCCTGACTGGACCAGGCCCTGTGCTCTGCACTCTCTGCTGGTTTTCCCTGCTAAGACGACATTTTTGTTATTACTGAGGTGATGTTGGATTACCACACTGTATATTTTTTTTTATTTAAAAAAATTTTTTTTTATTACAAAGTTTATTTTTACATCATTTTGCACATTTTTTTTTTCCATCTCGATTGTAATCCCCACGGGTTTCCCATCACCAAATCACCCCTGTGCCACCATCATAGTCCCGTGCTTTTCCCCCCCTTCCCCCCCACCCCCCGTTTTTGATCCCATTCCCCACTCCACCCCCACAAAATGTCTCTGGTATATGGTTGTTCATTATTTTTGTTATTTTCTCGCCTGGTCCATTATACTCCTGCTATGAGTGACACCATCCTGTATTTTTCTTTCTCTTTCTGGCTTATCTCACTAAGCATGATCTTTTCCAGCTCCATCCAAGTTGCTGCAAAAGACATGTGTTTCTCTTTTTTGGTTGCTGAGTAATATTCCATTGTATATATGTACCACATCTTTCTAATCCAGTCATCTACTTTTGGGCATTTGGGCTGCTTCCATGTTTTTCCATTTGTAAATAAAGCAGCAATAAACATGGGGGTACAAGTATCTTTTTCAATCAGTGTTTTTGTGTCTTTTGGGTAGATACCTAGGAGTGGGATGGCTGGGTCGTAGGGAAGCTCCATGTTTAGCAGTTTGAGGAACCTCCAAACAGTTTTCCATAGTGGTTGTACTAGTTTACATTCCCACCAGCAGTGTAGGAGAGTTCCTTTTTCTCCACATCCTCGCCAACATTTGTTGTTGCTAGTTGTTTGAAGATGTGCCATTCTCACTGGGGTGAGAACCACACTGTATATTTTAAGGGTATATGTTGAAAGCTCATCAAGTATATGTGACCGATGTGTTCAAAAGATGGGGTTCAGTGCTTGGGGTTCTGGGTTGCTCTGACAAGGGTTTCAGCAGACATTCCTGTTCATCAGCACACAGCCAGTTTATTAAAGAAAAGGGGGAAAGCAGAGAAGCCTGCCCAGTCACAGACAGGCAGCCCAAAAGGGCAAGTTCTGCATTTCAGAAGGATGGGTTTCTTGTCTGTAGTGTATCTTCGGAGAAGTCTGATGTCAGCCTGATGGCTTTTCCTTTATAGGCAGAGGAAATACATTTTACATTAAAAAAATTTAAGGGTCCCTCCCTGATGGCACAACGGGTTAAAGCACAGTGCTATGGGGCTCCCCATAGCCACTGCAGCATGAGTTCAACCCCCGGCCAGGGAGGTGACCCACATGGCACAGCTGACCTCTCCTGTCTCACCCGCTGCTCCCCTCAGCAGTGTACTTTGTCAGTCTGCCTGTTCTGCTCCCCACTCTGTCTCTGGGGAGTCCTCTTACCCCCCATACTTGTGCCCTGTACCCCAGTTCTTGTGTGCATAAATCTTAAAAAAAAAAAAACAACTAATGTAGAACCTGGTACTCAGTAGGCAGCTCAGTCCCTTACCATTCCACAGCAGCAGTTTTATCCTAATTCCCATATGGAATGTTTTACAAGCAGCTACATGACAGAAGGCCAGCAAGACACAGATCAGGGGGCCTAAGTTAGCATGGTGGCTTCTTATTGTTTCCACTGCCCATTTGCCCAATCAACAGATTTTTACTGGCACTATTCTAGGTGCTGGGGGAACAGAAGTGTGAAGCCAAAGTCCCTGCTTAGCGGTGTAAGACAGGTAATGGAGTGTAGAGGAACTTGTGCTTCAGTGGCAAATTAGACATTATCTTGCTAGCACACCCTTCCGGTTTCAGCCCCCCTCGTCTCCGATGCGCCCTACAAGCTATGGTGGCTGGACGGATACAGCATTATCTGTGCATATCAGATACATGCTTGTCTGTAGCCATGCAAGTTCGTTCTGTCAGCTGGATGGTCAAACCTTGCTGATGGTATCTATCCCTTTGTACATTCCTTCCAACATTGCTCCGTTGCAATATAAATTTGTCCTTAAAAAAGTTTTTTCTTACATCATTGTTCGTTTTTGTACAGTATTCGGTTTCTCCCTCCATTGTCATCGGATAGTTCCCCCACCACAGTCCCGGTGCCCTCCCCAGCCGTTTTGACCCCTCTCCCTTGTCCTTCCCTGCGGTAGGCTTCAGACCCATGGTCAGCTTGCAACTTCTTTTTCCAACTCTTCTGTTTGGTTTCTTGATTTTTCTGTGAATATTTGTCCGTTTTCGAAATCTCTTGAGTTGATGATAGCATCTGCTTGTTTCTCTCATTGAATTAAAGAACTAAAGAAAATGCGGGAGGAAACGACCCTTTTTAGGGGGAAATTATTCAACAAAACAAGCCAGTAAATACCCATTGAATT
>NW_004567133.1:8567913-8575873 GCF_000260355.1 Condylura cristata
CCCAAGCCGCGCTCGCACCCCCTCCCGCTGCCCCACGCTCGGGGGCGTCGTGGTGCCGAAACGTTACCCACGCGGGGGCCGGCGCGGTGCAGCTCTGAGGTGCGGCGCGCAGAGCCGCCGCGTCCCGGCCTTTGTTAGTCGTCGCTACGACCCCGGAGGCTGCTTCCGCTGTTAGCCCGGTGTTGTCAGAGGTGGGACTTTCCGACCCAGCCAGCTGAGACGGACAGGCGACGCGGCCGTTTGCAGTCTCTTGGAGCTGAACGACCTGGGTCGGGCTGCCCGCCCTCAGCCTCACGACCAGCCCTGAGCCCTCTAGACAGAGCAAAGCTTAATTAGTGGGGTGACACAGGTGATAGCTTAAGAAACAGGTAGTAGAGGAAAAATTATACCTTTTGCGCTTGTTTACTCTGCCCAGGACTGGAGTGTATTGTCTCCCACTGGCTTCATGACACCCCCGGGGGTAGCTGTCCCCATTGTCCAGACTACTGTGAGTTTGGATGGACAGCGAGCGAGCTTGCTCCTTGTGTGTGGGTCTGCGGACAGCGAGCCAGCTTGCCCCTTGTGGGGGTCTGCAGGGTCCCGGGGGTACCTGTCCCGACTGTCCCGGGTACAGTGAGTGTAGATGGACAGCGAGCCAGCTTGCTCCTTGTGTGAGTCTGCAGGGTGCTGGGAGTGCAGACATGCAGAACACAGGGTCCTTGCTCAAAAAGCCATATTTGAGGGGGTCAACAAGCCAACAGCAACAGCACTGTGTATGGTGAACAGAAGTTCCGGGAGAGGCATGTGTTTCAAATGTGGCAGTCGGAGCTGGTATGTTTTCCTGAGGACTGTCACAGCAGAGAAAACATAACATTTGAGTGGACAGTGGAGTTGACAACATTTCAGCCACAGGAAATGCCATGTGCAAAAGCTGGGGGAGAGTGTGGAAGAAGCAACTTGGTCAGTAGTGCCACCTGCAAGAGAAAAGGGTCTGGGGCAGAGGCACATTTGGAGCAGGGTCTTCAAGGAGATGCTACAGAAATGGGTTTATAGTTTATTCTGTGATGTGGGGGAGTGTTGGTGTTTTAGCAACAGACTTTTTACCTGTTGAAAAAACATCCCAGTTCTGTATGCATAAATAAATCTTAAAAAAAAAAAAAGCATCCCCTGCAGCCATGCGGAGCTGAAAAGGTTAGGAGATGAGAGCTCAGGCCGGGGGACCAGAGAAGCTCGCTCCTGAGGGGGGCAGGGGGGTGCAGAGCAGAATTAAAGAGTGGGAACAGCCAACAGCCTTGATGTGTTGGAGTGGAGGCAAGAGATGGGGGCCTCTAGGATGGATTCTGGGGTTCAGGCTCAGGTCTGGTTTGGTCACACACACCTCCCCTGTGAGGAGCAGCTGGTTTAGGAAGGCGTGGTGGGATTGTGGCGTTTGAGGTGCTTGTGGCATAGTCAGAAGGAGACACGCTAGGTACTTGGTTCACTCAGAGGAGGCAAGAGCTGGAGCTTGGATCAAGAGGCTACAATTCGTGTTGGTGAGGTTGTCCAGGAGGCGGTGCATGTTGAGGAGAGCAGAGGTGTGCAAATGGGAAAGCAGCCTGAAGATGGAGCAGGCAAGGCAGGTGCGGTTGGTCAGTAGGTTTGCCAGTAAAAGGTGCAGTTGGATGACCAAGCAGAAGGGGAATCTGAATTTGGTAACTAAAAGGTTACTGAGATGTTTGAGTTAATGCTGGGGACAGATTAGGGGGCCATGGAGAACTGCAGGCTTGGTTACAGTGGCATAATAAAAGGCCCAGGGCTGGGCTGGAGATGGGCTAGTGGCTGGCCACACGGAGGAGACCATCATTGCAGAGGGGACTGCTGGAGGAAGGGACCTCTTCACTTCCCACTGCTTTGGACCCAGAGTGGCTGGATCTAATGGTTTCTCAGGTGGGGCTAAAACTTCGGTTTGCATGTGAAATCCGAGCTCTTCAAAGTTGCCAACTACCTTGAAATATAAAATTTGTCTGATTGGTTCGATAGAAAGACCCTGGGGGAGGTTGTAGCGCTGGCCATCATCCCCCTCCCTTTTTGTTAAAGGTGTTAGTGAATGGAGGGGAGAAGGTGCTATAGAGTTCAGGTGAGGAGATTTGAAAAGGAGGGAGAGACCAGGAGCCCAGGCCCTCAGTTCTGGGTCCCGTGCTCAAGCCAGTGGACTGCTGCAGAGTTCAGCCGGGAGCAGGAAGGGCTGGTGGGCTGGCAGCCTGGCGGAGGGGAAGGGCGCCTTTTCTCTGAGCATCTGGGCACGCAGCCTGAGAGGAGCCCACATGCAGGCTTCTTTGTCAGAATCATCCCTCCACCATTAGGGTCCAAGGTGGCACCAGGGGCTTGAGGAAGGTGGGAAAGTTTGGGGATGGCTTGTAAGAGAAGCAAACGGCAGCCCACCCGGACACTTGAGAACAGGATTTTGGCACAGCCTCTCTCGATATTTGAGCCTCATTGTTCTGTGTTGTGGGGGCTGCCCTGTGCGCTGCGGGCTGTTCAGTGGGATCCTGGTCGCAGTAGATGCCAGTTACCCCCAAACACCCCACTTGGCCTGAGCCTCTGAACCTGGCTTCAGCGTGCTGATGGGACATCAGAGATGGGCCTTGGAGTCTGTGGTGATGTGATTCCCCTGCCTCTCCCACCCCTGCCAGCCTCACAGAGAGGGAGAGCTCTGGTAGGAGTGGGTGGGGCTGGAGGAGGTCCCTGTAGGAAGGAGGTTGGGCTGGCAAGGACAGGGCGCAGTTGAAGGAATGTGAGCTCAGGTCACTGACAGCTCTTACCTCAGCATCAGGCAGCGGTGTCTGACACGGCACGGCACGGCAAAGGCATGTGCCGTGAGGGCTGAGGGCACCTGGAACAGTCCTGAGCACGTGGGAGGTGGTAGCTCCAACTGTTGTTAGTCTTCCTAGTTGTGAGAGGCAGAAAACTAACTTATTCTACTTAACCAAAAAAAGAAAAAGGAAAAACATGGGTCCTAGGATTGGGGAGCGCCGTTTCCGAAGGAACACCAGGAAGCCGTTACCAGAAGCTTATGCTTTTAAGAATACAGATTGTCACTGCTGTGCTTCCTGTGCGCCCTGCACCAGTCCCCCATCTGGTTCATGTGGTCAGTGCCCACGTGACTGCTTTATGGGCCTCCTTCCTGCCTCCTGGGCTGGTGCTGAGTTGGACTGTCAGCTCCCCACTGGTGGGCACTTTAGGTTGTTGCCTGTCTGTGCTATTAAAAGCAGCGCGGGGGTCCCCTTGGTCTCTGGGATTCTAGCTCTAGTAGATGCTAGCTGCCCTGGAGGCAGTACCTTAGTGAGTTTGGGGGCCTCAGGAAACTCCGATCTGCTACCACCCAGACCCCCACGCCCGAGATTTGCCCCGTCTTCCAGCCCCACCTTTATGCCCGTGGGGAGACTGGGGGTCTGGGTTGCAATCTGTAGTCTGAACTTCCCTGAGGGGTACATGTCTTTCTGTAGGAGCCTGGTGGTCTCGGGCTTTCGGCTTGGCCCACTCTGGACTGTAGGGGGATGGTGTCTCCCCTGCTGCAGAGGAGAGAGGGTCGCATGCTCCTCCAGCGCTGCTTCCCCTTGGCCTGTGGCTGTGGGCTCCCCCCCCGGCCAGCCAGGCCACTCCTAGTGCCCAGTCGTCATGACCCAGGTGGTTGGCAGCTGGTGTGAGGTGATTTGACTTCTGAATTAGTCACTTTTGGGGGTGTGCTTTGACTCAGCTGGACGCTCAGCTGTTAACTCAATGCCTCTCACTTTGGAACAAGCTTAAAATGCACACAAACACTGCTTTATCAGGCAGCTATATGGCAGCCATGTTACCCGTCCCGCCTGGTGCCAACTGAATAAGCTGCCTCGGAGCCTGGGCTGTCCCTTTCAGCACCCTGATGGGGCTGTGACAGTCACCAGACACAGAGCAGGAGTCTTTGGGCCTCCTCCAGCTATGTCCTGTCAGGCCTCTGTTCTTTCCTTAGGGAGATGGCCTGTCACCCCCATCTGTGGGTCCTTTGGGGGCCTTTTCTCTGGAACTGCTCAGGTAGCTGGGCAGGCAAGATTAGGTGTCTGGAGACTCAGGTGTTTAGAACTGGAATAGCGGTGTCAGAAGCATGTCCAGCTAGCCAAACTGTAGCAAACGATGGCTTCATTCATTCATTCATTCCATTCAGTAGAGACCTGTGTTGTGCTGGAGCAAGTGAGGATGGGACAGACCATTTTCTGCTTCAGAGAGATGTTAAATTAGTGGCAAGAAAGAGCCACCAAAAGAGGCCCTGCCTTTGTCTTTCTCCCCCATGGCCAGACAGACCTGGTACTGAATTTTTGTTTCTGTCATTTTCTAATTTGTGATTGCGTAGGCTTCTTGCCTGTGAAATGGGGAGATCAGAGTACTAGCGTCACTTGTCCTAAGGGCTCCAGGGGAAGGGATGCAGCGAGATGTCTGTCTGCAGTAAGTTCTCTCAAAACCAAAAACGCTAGCTGTTACTGCTGCCATTATTTGGGGGCTGTGATCGACCTTCAGTGACTCCTCATGGCACAAGATTTAGCAAGTGAAAAAGTAGTCATACGCTATATAGATCTTTTTGCTGTTTGGCTTGTTTAGGGGTTTGGAACGTGACTTATCTACCACGGTAGGTTTATTCTTCCTTTCTCTGGAGAAGCTCGTACCTGTCAGTACTTCTTCATGTGGTGGGCTGAGGGTGTTAGGGGCTGGATTCTGCCTGCTCTCTCTTTGTCTGGGCCCATCATGTGTTGAAGTCTGTCATTCAGGTGTCAGTCTTGTAGTAAACTGCAACTTCATGAGATAAAGGGCCTAGAATTATTTGAGATCAGCCAGACCCCCTTAATCAGAATCTCTTGAGAGTCACCATGTTAAATTTATTTCAGGGTATTTCTTTTATTCCTGTGGGGAAGGAACTGTGGAGACTCTAAGAGGTGTACGCATATTTTTAAATTAAGAGGTAGGGACTGTGCATTGCACTAAACAGTAACAGTAGCTATCTTTTATGCTTACTTAGTGTTTGCTGCCTCACCAGGCTTATCAGACACTCCTTTAAGCTCATGCCGAGGCCAGGAGGCAGGGATTGTTGTCCTTATTTCATAGTGCAGGGCTAACACGTATGCTCAGAGAGCCCAAGGATATATCTGCTTCTGGTGACTGTTGCAGCCCCACCAGGCTAGAAGGTGCCAGCTCAGGCACCGAGGCGGTTTATTTAGCTGGCATTTAGAGGGACAGATAACAAGGCTGCCATAGAGTTGCCTGATAAAGGCAATATTTGCAAGGGTTGGAGTTAGAGATCCCTTCATGGGGTGGGGGCAGGTGTAAGGAGGAGAAGTAGATGATGTCTGTATTCTGGGGTGGGAGGTGAAAAGATCAAGCAGGGTCTGTGAGGAAGGGCGTTGACTTGGGAGGGTGGGCGCACAGGGTCTGAGAAGGAAAGGCTGGAAGGGCCGAGGAGGAGGAGGGTGTCTGTGAACTGATCGTCTCATTCCTTTGCTGTCCTTTGTCTCCCTTCCTCCTTGGAATGAAGTTGGTAAGTGGAAAGGTGGGTGATGACTTGTCCTTTGAGACTCATGGTTGACCCGGGGAGACACATGACGTCCACATGACATGGTGTGGCTGCAGTCAGGAGTTAGCTCTCATTGACTGTAGAGACTTAGTAATCGGGAGGGAGGAGCTGGGTAATCTGCCAGCCTCGAAAAGTGGATGGGATCTGGAGAGGAGCGAACATACTGGCCAGGGGGATTGTGACATCAGAAATGCGACCTTGAGAATCATTGTATTTGCAGAGCTGGCCAGGAGCAGGAAGATATTTCACTGGAGAGGAGGGCAGGCCAGGGTGCTTTGACGGTGTGATGAAAGGTCAGGATGAAGAGGCAGCCTTGGCATGGTTCCTGGCCTGGGCATGGGTTGTGGTGCGGCCTTGTTGGCTTGCTAGATGGGCACTCTGGACCAGGAAAGATAATCCATAGCCCCTAGTTCCAGGAAGGTGGCGGAGCGCCCCTCCCTCAGAGAGTCTGGTCTCACCTAGGCCTTCTAATAGTCCTCTTGCTCCAAGTGTCTCCTGGCCCTGGCTGTGCGCTGCTGCCTTTGATGCTCAGTTTCCTCAGATTTTATCCAAATACAATTCTGGTGGGGGAGACTCTGGTGTGATTGGATCCTGGGTTCCTGGGGATGCTGATGGTTATAGAAAGGAGTTGCATTTTGAGGTGTGAATGAAAAGGAGGTCCGCTTATCACTTGGAGAAGCTTCTTGTACTGCCTGGTCTGAGAGGGTTCTATAATCCGAGCCGCAGAGGGAAGGGCGTTGCTTTGTGAAGATGTTGGGATAAATAAGTGGAGCCACCTCAGAGCCTCCTATGTTCTGGCCTTCCTGATACAGGCTTCCGGGCTAAGAAACTTGGCAGCCTCTCAGGTGTTGTGCTCACGCAGGGCAGAGGGGAGTCTTGCTTGGGGCTTGAAGAAGGCGCCTGCGGCTTGACCTGTTGACAGGAAATGGGGTGCCTTTTAGGACTGCAGTTTGTTGACTGACCATCCACTCAGCAAGTATCCCCTGGGGCATACCATGTGCCAGCCCAGGGCCCTGTCTGATGGTGGTGGTAGGGCACTGGTCCCTGTCCTGGTCACCTCTCTGCCCCTGGGTCTCATCTCCGAGAGAGCTGATGCTGTAGCCCTTGACTGTCAGGCTTTTTATAGTGGGCCAGTTGCTTTTTTCTCATGCTTCCCTTAATTTTTAAATTTCTTTGGCAGATAAAGCCACAGACCCAAGTATGTCAGAACAGGACTGGTCAGCTATCCAGAATTTCTGCGAGCAAGTGAATACTGATCCCAACGGGTAAGGTGTTCATTCATCCCATCGCACACATGCTTTTCCCAGAGATGCTCAGCTCAGGGCAAGCTTTTGCCTCCTGGGGCTGACACAGTTAGGCTTTCTTTCCTTCCCCACCCCCCTCCATTATGTACTGAGAATGTTATTTTTCTAGAAATAGCAGGCTCCTGTACAGAACAGTTGGCTTATAACTGGCTAATGTTATAAAACACCAGCGCTGAGGAGACCTGAATGTTCTGGAGAGAATGCATAGCAATATGAAGGAGATCAATGCATTTCCATCTTTTAAATGTAAATCTTTCATAAGAAAAAAGCAGAGAAAAGGGTGAGAACTTGTTGAATTCTGTTTCCAAGCATCAGGTTTACAATCGAAGAGTCAAGTCAGTCATCCGGGTGTCTAGTCATCCATGTGGCTCGGTTCTGAAATGGGCTAGCAGGTTGGCCACAGTGAACATGTGAAATGTGTCATATAATAGACTACAGGCAGCTTGACTTGGCAGAGCTAGCCACATTGGTTAGTTTTTCTTTTCCCCTTGGGTTCAGGTCTCTTTATTTTCCTATAGGCCAACACATGCGCCCTGGCTGCTGGCCCACAAGATCCAGTCTCCACAAGAGAAGGAAGCTCTCTACGGCTTAATGGTGAGTTTGGTTAGCTCCTTAAGCTGAGTGGTCCTGTCCTGGTGCTAGAGAGGGCTTGGCCAGGGCCCTTAGGGTGGGATGGAGAGTTTGTCTTCACCTGCCTGGGGAAGGAAGAGGTAGCAGCTCTGGGCTCAGATCGCCTCATCCTGGATCTCTGAAGAGCAGAGTTGCGCTTGCTGTAGGAGAAGGAAGGGAGGGTCTATTTCCTTTTACCCTTCATGGAGTGTCCCTAGCAAGTTCAAGTGCGCACAGAGCCAGAGTGGTCACATAACAGAGTGAGCTGCCAGCAGGGAGGAACCAAAATCCTGGAGCGCACACATGCAGTCTAGAGAAGGCAGCCGGAGCACTGGACAGATGACTGTTGCCAGACGTGAGCATGACTCAGTTGCTACAACTTCCTTTTTTTTTTTTTTTAATTATTACAAAAGTTTATTTTTACATCATTTTGCACATTTTTTTTTTCCATCTCGATTGTAATCCCTGCGGGTTTCCCATCACCAAATCA
>NW_004567133.1:8576408-8607390 GCF_000260355.1 Condylura cristata
ACTAGTTTGCATTCCCACCAGCAGTGCAGAAGAGTTCCTTTTTCTCCACATCCTCGCCAACATTTGTGCTACAACTTCCTTTTTATTAAGAGAAACCAGAAATCCAGATTTTGACATGCAGCCTCTGAATTTTTAGTGTCGGTGACTTGTGACTTGTGAAACAGCAGCGTGGACCAAAGCAAACGTGTCACAGCCAGCCTGCCACTGAGTGCCGTGGGGCCCCGGCACAGCAGTTCTTGAATGCTGGGTCTCAAATTGCTGCCTTGGAGGAGGAAGTGAACACGGTGTCCCAAGGGTCTCCTTAGAAGGGGGGTGGCCTCCGGGTACATAGCACACTGTGCTATTTCCTGGTTGACAGATACAGCAAGATCAAGCAGGTGGCATTTTTCTTAATCTGAAAATGTCACCCTTTTTCTAAAACTTCATGTCTTCAAAGTCCCGAAGAAACACCAGCCATAGTTCCAGTAGATGCTCAACGGATTTGAGGTGAGCCGTGGAGCCCATGCGTTTTCTGCTCATGGGGTCCTGCATCTATGCAGGTGCTGGAGACATGTGTGAACCACTGTGGAGAGAAGTTCCACAGCGAGGTGGCCAAGTTCCGCTTCCTGAATGAGCTGATCAAAGTGTTGTCCCCAAAGGTGAGTGCCCGGGACCAACCCTGCTCACGGTACTCACCTGTCCCCAACTGCAAGCTCCCCTATTTTCCTCAGTCCACAGGCTGGCCCGCACGTGCACAGGCCCTGCCGCCTGGCTCCGTCTGAGTGCTGAGAGAGACGGGCCTTGCCAGGGCCCAGGGTGACTGTTGGGCTCGTGAGCTGGCCCCCGCCCTTGCATTGTTAGCGTTCTCCAGTTCTCCCTTTCAAGATGGCCTTGTGAGCGGGAATCCCCAGCTTGTGGGCACTGTTTTCCTGGTAGAGATGGCAAGAGAGAACCTAGTGTGCCTTTAGGGTTCACATCACTTCTCCTTGTCCCCTGCAGCTTTCTTCCTGACCTGTTTCAGGAAGCCCCGTTGATGGGCCCTTCCTTGCTGCATCTCAACAGCAGTTCTCTTATTCCAGCTATGTGTCCTCTGATGTAATTCATTTCAGTTCTCACACCATCTCCCCAGAATTAACAAAGACTCTATATTTAGGGACTCAGTCCTACCTAGACTACACTTCCTCCAGGCCCTAACCACGAGTCTCAGGCATCCCCCAGCTACTTGCACTTTTGCCCAGTCAGTTACAAACTTGGGGGTTCCCATGACCTCCACCCAGATTCTGTAGCTCATTAGAAAGACTCACAGAACATAAGAAAGCACTGTACTTTCATCCTTTATAAGAGATATAAACGGAGAGCGACAGCACAGAGTCCTGGGGTCAGAGAGGGCCAGAGCATCTGTATCCTCTCCTGTGCCACCTGGGCACCCTCCCAGCACATCCGTGTGTAGGCAGGAAGCCTCCTGAACCCACTATTTGAAAGTTCTTATCTGGAGTCCTCTGTAGGCATGAAGATAAAATCGTTGCCATGTGTCCATCTGTTCCTGCAGGCTGCTGTCTTCTCCTTGGCCCAGGGCACGCTGCTCATTGTCTCTAGCCCCTCCCCTCCTGGGGTCTGGACGAGTCTCACTGTTGTGGTCCTCTGACCTGTGACTGGTCTTTCAGGAGTGACCAGCCCCTCTTTTGAGGCTGAGGAGGTCCAGAGGGAGGAGGGAGGCTGTGAATAACAAAAGACATTCCTGTTACTTGGATAATTGCAAAGGTATTTGAGAACCAGTGCCTGATAAGGGCCTGAAGACCAAATATATATTTTATTATTCTGAACTTGCTCTAGTCAAAAAATGAGTCTCCCCCATGGGCTGGTGGGCTTTAAGGGAAAAAAAAGCTTTAGGGGTTGACTCCTTGAAACTTGGAGCCTGGGGTTGGGTGTCAGAAAAGTTGGCCTCTAGTTGTGCCTCAGCTCTTAACCAACCTGGGGCAGCTCATCTCTGGGCCGCACAGCTATGCTCTGCCAGGGCCCTTCCTGCACTGTAATTCTCCTTTCATTTAATTTTCAGTACCTCGGGTCCTGGACCACAGAAAAAGTTAAAGGAAGAATCATTGAAATACTTTTCAGTTGGACAGTCTGGTTTCCAGAAGATATCAAGATTCGAGATGCTTATCAGATGCTGAAGAAACAAGGTCTGGTCCGCCGCTGCCCGTGTGCTTCCACTGTGCTTTCCGAGTTCTCGAGGACAGTAGTGACAGGCAGATCATTTTAACCCCTGGAATGGGCAGACATTTCCGTCTGGTGGACAGGAGCCAGGCTGATTTTGAGATGGTTCCACTGAGGTTATCCTCACTATATAGCTTTCTAACTGCTTGTGTTAGCTCATATTTCAGGTGGGACTGATAGAGGTTTTTTGTTTTTTCCCTCACAATCTGTTCCACTCTCAGCTTTGGGTCTTTTGTCCTGTACCCCAGCGAGGCTCTGATTCCACAGGAGGTGCTGGCTAGCTGAATTTATAAGGTGTTGCCTCTCCATAGAGGCCCTCTTTCCCCTTAGATTTCAGGTCAATTGGTTGCTGTCCTGTGATCTCAGCATCATGATGGATTCAAGAAGAGATGTGTGTGCCAGTGTTTATTGGCCAGTGCTGCCAGGGTTGGAGTGACCCTCTTGCTGTCTGTGTCCCTTGTCCAGGGGCCTGTCTAGGGGAGGGAACCTGGCTTATGTTCCCCGTCACAGGTGCTCACTTAATGTTTCTAGGACTGTCAGGAATCCAACAGCACTTGAGCGTCCTGGTTACACACCTGCATGAAATGAGCAGTGTTTTCATGGCATGAGGCTCAGAGATCGCCAGCTCTTGAGCTGGCTCCGCCTCGTTAGCTCTGATTCCCTGTCTTTGGCTGGCTCCTTGGGTTCCCTTGGGGCCGGTTCACTCCTGAGTGAATTCCTTTAAGGTTGCTGATGGTGTTTTCCTGTAGGCTCAGGAAGCAGGGTTTCTGGACTTTAGACTGCATCCTGCTGACACCAGCAAGTACCCACATCAGTGTCCTAATCTCATGAATTGTGTGTTGTAGGTATCATAAAGCAAGACCCTAAACTACCCATGGATAAAATCTTGCCTCCACCTTCTCCCTGGCCCAAGAGCTCCATCTTTGATGCTGATGAAGAAAAGTCAAAGGTAAGGAACAGCTCCCTGACCTGAAGTCTGATCAGACCTCTCCTTTTGGAGCCTCTCCCAAAATGCCCCTGGGTCTGAGCCACAGTGGGGAGTGTGGGGAAGTAGGTTGGTGAGTTCTCTCTGGAGCAGTCCTTAGGAGTGAGTTGGCCTGGTGTCTAGACAGTTGTGACACCCCAAAAAAATGGTCTCCAGACTTTACTAAATGTGCCCTGGGGGATATAATCCTCACCTCCCTACCTAGTGGTTACGGGAGAGTTATCACACCGACATCGTAGTGCCCTGTGAGCGTTTGTTGGTGGGATGATTGATGTAACATACGCGAGCTGTTGATTATTAGTGTTGATTCTCCTGCTGGGCCGCTGCTGCTTGGGCCATTTGATGGAGGATTCAGCTCTCTGCTCCTCTCGTTACCCTCAGCTTCTGACCAGGCTTCTGAAGAGCAACCACCCTGAGGATCTTCAGGCCGCGAACCAGCTGATCAAGACTTTGGTGAAGGAGGTGGGCGTTTTTCCAGTGGGCCTTTCTGAACCGGCCTTTGGCAGGGCTGCACGATGGCCGAGATGTGCTTGGGGTAGGGGTGGGGGGCGGGCAGCACCTGGAGGGAGCCCTGCACTGGGGCGTGGTCATGCTGCCCTTTGGCGGCAGCTCGGTGGTGACTGCAACAGAAACTGTACGTCTAGGAGCTCAAAGCACTTCATCCACGCCAGCTTCTGTCCCATGATGGGTATTGGTGTGGACAAAGTCCAGGTCTGGCAATCTGTTTTTCAGGGAGATTGAGGCTGGGGTACGAGTTGGCAGCCCCCCCAGACCCCCCTCTGCATGGTCCTTCCCCGAACTCTTCACACGCTTCGTGACCTCTGAGCTCTTCAGGCCTTTCTCCACCCATCCTTCCCTTTTTCCAAAGGAACAAGAAAAGTCAGAGAAGGTGTCCAAGAGGGCCAGTGCTGTGGAGGAAGTGCGCAGCCATGTGAAGGTGCTGCGGGAGATGCTGAGCGCGTCCCGCAGGCCCGGGCAGGCGCCCCCGGACCAGGAGGCGCTGCAGGTACGCTACCGTGAACCCGGTGTGAGTGACTTTGCAGGCGCTGCGTGCATTTAAAGTGCATCTGCTGAAGTTTGACGTGTGCATGTTCACGAGGCTGTCGCCACCGTCGAGGCAGCAACCTTGTCACTCACCGCCAGATGTCCGCCCTCCGTTTCATCTCTCTGCCCATCGCCAAGCCAGCCCCTGACTTGCTCTCCGTTCTCATGGGCTTGTATTTCCCAGTTTCACACTTGGGGTATCTGCGGCACAGTGTGCGCCTCCTTTCCTTCTCTGGCCCGTCTCCCCACTCCCCGCCCCCCGCGTTGCCAGGTGGAGAGCCCATGTTCTGCCGAGCAGTGCCTGTTGTGCCCGCGCACGGCACATGCCTGCCAGCAGCTCAGGTGTGCTTGGGCTGTTGCCAGCTTGGGGAATGATGAGCAAGCCGCCGTGAGCTATGTACGGGCTCCGTCGGGACACACACCCTCATTCCTCTTGGAGAAATGCTCAGGTCACGAGTGAAGTCTATAGTTCACTTTTTAAGAACCTGCCAGACTATTTCCGAAGGAGTTGTGTCATCTTAGGCTGCAGCCAGCAGAGGCGAGAGGTCCGCCTTCTCTACCTCTTAAACCTCAGAGGTCTTTTTTCATTTTTGTGACTGCTTTATCCAGAATACATACACCAGAAAAGCAACCACCTCTGCTGTCTGACTTGAACACGTTGAGCACCCCTAAAAGAAATCCAGTCACTCTCCTCTCCCCACTCTTTCCCCCATCGCCTCTGCCAACCTTAATCTATTTTCTCTGTGGATTTGCCTGTTTGGGTGTTTTATGTAAATGGAACTAACAACACAGGGCCTTTGAGTCTGGCTTTCTCTTACACAGTGTCTTCAGGCTTCATCCACCTGGTACGCATCGCCTCTCTCCTTCCACGGCCCGTGGCACCTGGTGTGGCCGCCCACACGTCTCTCCCGTTGCGCTCGTTTCTGCCCTTTGATGTGGTGAATGAAGTCTGAATGTCTGTGTTACATACAGATGTGAGATGTGCGTTTTGAGATCCATTGGTGAGGTGTTACGCCCGTTTGTCTTTCCACACTGCAGGGCTTCTCCCTCAGTTGTGGCAGAGTCAGTTTTCATTCCTTGGGTACATACCCACAAGTGGAGTTGCTGGGTTCTATGGTAACTCTGTTGCCTTTCTGAGGAAACTCTTTGACAAATAATTATGCCGTCAGTGTGTGAGGGCCCAGTTCTCCACATCCTGCAAACTTGGTTTTTTCTGTCTTCTAGAGAGTGGCCATTCCGTGGGTGGTCAGGGGAGGCTCCGGCTTAGGTTGTCCTTAGCTGGCTTGCGCTGTGCTTTCTCTCATGTGCTTACTCGCCACTTGCACGTCGTCTTAGGAGCAATGACTGTTCAGATCCCTTGCCTGTTTTTTATTTGATTCTCTCTGCTTCTCAGTTGTAAGAGTTCTTTACCTATTCTAGATACAAGTCTCTTGTCAGCTAGCTTTCTCCCGTGCTTTGGGTTATTGTCTTTTCACTGTCTTGACAGTGACTTTGGAGCGAAAGTTTAAATTCGGAAGTGTAACTTATCTGTTGATGCTGCTTTCAGTGTCACAGGAAGAAGCCACCACCTGCCGGGTGGATGCCCAGAGGCCATTGTGTCAGTTTCTCCTTGCACTCTGCCTCTCTCCAGGCTGAACCCCTGTCCTCTCTGTCTCTTTTCCCCCTTCACCTCCCCACCTTCCCACCCTGCCTCATTCCAGCTTTTATGCTTCTGCATAAGATAGCCTTCACCTGGCTCTTTAATTTACCTGTCCTTCCATTTCACAGGGTCAGCAGAAACAAACTAGCCTCTTTCTTAATTTTAACCCCCTGAGAGAATCTCTGCTTGGCTTATGTATCTACACGGGTCATTTAGCTGCGCACGGATTGGGTAATATTAGAGAGTGGAACACCCTGGCCTTCCTTTGTGGGTGTGCAGCAGGAGTCAGCAGAGTTGGTGGGCTTGGGCCAGGTGGACACTCCTCAGCCGACCTCACACAGTGAGATAGCGCCAGGGTGCTTCAGGAATATTGGCGTATTTGACTTTCAAACAGCACAGATGTTCCCCAGCCAGGATGGTAGCCAGCTCCCAGGTGGGAGCCATGCAGCGGGAAACAAAACTTCCTCTTTACACAGACCAAAATGACTTGGGAAATGTGGCAAGTAGACATTGGCAAGTGGCTGGCTAGCACCGTCTTGTCGAGTCCGGCAGGCTTACCTCCCACCAGAGGCAGTGCTGGCACACGCTGTCCCCCGGGACCTCTTCTGTTTATGGCAGGCAGGAGTAGAGCCAGGTGTCCTTACTGGCTCAGGAGCAAAGTGAGAGGAAGGGACCCTTTCTGGCGCCTCTCCCAGACTCACCCAGCAGCTGTGTCTTTTCACTAGCCTGTTTGGGGGCGTGGGGTGTTAGATTCATTACTTTTACTCCCTTGCGAGGAAGGAAACTAAGATATCTGGAGGCCTTAGCTCTTCCTCAGCATATATGGAGGTGGAAGTTGTCCAGAGCACTCCTCCGGCGTGAGCACAATGCCGTTTCTTTGTTGTTATTGAGGGGGATGAGGCTCGGCGCTGGGTGTCTAGGCAGTGTTGGAGAGGGGACACTAGCATGAGGAAAAGTTGGGGGGGGGTGTTTGGATGGTGGTCATGAAGCAGGAAGTACTACGCTTCCATGTGGGGTCTTTCTGTTAAGCTGTTCCATGCGGGGCTTGGGCAGTGAGACAATAGATTCTTTCATCTGTCTTTGTCGACTGTTTAAACCTTTTTTTGCTTATAAAACTTGTACATTTGTAGCCCGAGTGTTTTCTGAGACTGCCGTGTTACTTCAGACGGGTTTGGACAGACTAGGGAGCACCCCGGAAACACCAGGCCCTGCTGTGCTGTTTGCAGTGTGTGGTGAAACCAAGTCTTTCCCTAGGCGGTGTACGAGAGGTGCGAGAAGCTGCGGCCCACCCTGTTCCGGCTGGCGAGTGACACCACCGACGATGACGACGCACTCGGTAACTGTCTTCTGTCGGCAGAAACACACTCAGTGTGCAGAGAAGCCACCGAGCTTCCCGATGTGCCACTGCGGGGCCAGAAAGGAGTCAGAAGTTAGGCTTGGGAAGGGCATGCCTGAGTTGTTAGAGTAACTTCTGGAAGAATCCAGGCTTAAGACATCAGCATCAGGTTTGAAAACATACAAAGGGGCTGAAACTTACTGTGTGATTTGGATGTGAGGGAGCACGAAGGAAGGAAGGAAAGAAGAATCATGGAGGCGTGAAGAAGCTGACCATCTGTGGCAGCATAAGGAACAGCTCAAGCAGTGCCTCTCACTCACCACTTACACACCTTTGGGGTGAGGGGGCCTGAAAGAGGCAGGCAGGTGACAAGCGGAGACACCGGGGGACTTTAAAACCTGTGCACAGGTGTTACATCTTGAACTTTTTATTGTGGAAAGTTCTCAGAACAGAGGGTGAAAGTAGGATTAATCCGGCATGTTCCTCATGTATTGTTGGGAGTTAACCAGCTTGTGGCCGAGGTTTGATCTTGCTTTCTCTGAGGCGCTCCCTGCCACTCCCCCAACCCTCCATTCTATTCTGAAGCAAATTCTAAACATTTTTCAAGTGATCAAATAGTGTTCAGATTTCTAAGATCATTTCTCTCTCTAACCATCTCTTGTTAACCCTTTCATTTAATTTTTCACAGTTCCTTTGAAATTGGTCTCAAAAAGAAAAGCCATACTTAATAATTGGTTGATATTTCTTTCTTTCTTTTTTTAAAAAAAGAGCTGGGGTATAGGCCAGAGGTGCAGGGGTGATGAGAGGATTCACCAGAGACAGAGTGGGGAGCAGAACAGGCAGATGACAAAGTACACTGCTGAGGGAAGCAGCGTGAGGGTCAGGAGAGGTCTGCCGCGCCACGTGGTCACCTCTGGGGCAGGGATCGAACTCATGCTGAAGTGGCTTTAGCTTCTCAGTGCTGTGCTTTAACTCGTTGCACAACCAGGGAGGGCCCCAACTGGTTGATATTTCTTAAGTCTCTTCCAGTGACTAGGTCCCTGCTCCCTACTGCTCTTCCTCCACCTTTTATATTTTCTTGAATGAGAAACATGTCTTTCGTATATTTGTTTTTGGTGTTAATTTTTTTAAAGAATTATTTATATATGCATACAGAACTGGGGTACAGGCCAGAGGTGTGTGTGTGGGGGTGTGTGCGTGAGAGGATTCACCAGAGACAGAATAACAGTGGGGAGACAGGAGAGGTGTGCTGCGCCATGTGGGTCACCTCCCTGGCTGGGGATTAAACTCGTGCTGCAGTGGCTGTGGCCAGCTTCACAGTGCTGCGCTTTACCCCGTTGTGCCACCAGGGAGGGCCCTGTGATGTAATTATTATTGAAACCCATATTTTCTCAGATTGCAGTGAAGTCAAAGTTAATCAAATAAAAAAATTTAAGCATCCAAATAAAACACTTTACCTGGTGAATTTAACCCTTACTCTCCATTCGCAGCCTCCATCCACAGTTGAGAAACTGATAGACATAAACTGAGAAGCAGTCTTTTGAGAAGTAATCTTCCCCACTCTGGCTTGCTGTGTGGTAAATTGACTCTTGCCCAGTTGATCTTTCACTCTCTCCTAGGAGAGATTTTTTTTTGCAGTAAATCAAGAGGTGCTGTTGAAGTTTTTGAAATCCAGTGTGTATCTTACAGAACATTTCAATTTGGGTGCCAAATTTTCATTGAGAATACTTGATCTGTATTTAGATTTTATAGAATTTACAGGTGAAAAAACAAGTAGGTTCATGTAACCAGTTTGTTCTTATATTTTTAATAACTTTCCAATAAGTTAATTACCCAAAATTTTCTATATTTGCATCTATTTTGACGAAAAAGCTAAGGTTTTCACTTTAATTGGAATTAGGTAAGGCTCTAGTTCCTCAAGTGAAGGACTCACATTTCAATTGTTGGCTGTCGCATTGGACAGTGTGGGCACAGAAAAGAAAAAATTGCTTCCTCTTACCTTGGGTGAGCTGAGTGTTGGGGTTCAGGGGCTGAGTGACAAGTCTGGGGATGGGCCTGATATATCGAACTTGGCAGAGCCAGTTGGCGGCTGCTTTGTAGAATGGCTTCAAAAAGAACCTAAAAGATTGCTAGTGGCTAACTTCTCTCTTGTTTTCAGCGGAGATTCTCCAAGCAAATGACCTCCTCACCCAAGGAGTCCTGCTATACAAACAGGTGATGGAGGGCCGTGTCATCTTTGGGAGCACCGTGGCCAGTTCAGTAGGAGACATACCTGTCTCCAGAGGTATGTGCAGAGAGTCTCTCCCTGCCATTTATTTTGGAGTGGTCTCAGAAAAGAAATGGAAGCTCAGAATATTCCGGGCTGTGGTGTAGAAGTGAGAGAATTTGCCTCCTTTTCCCTCTCTGTGAGAACTGGTTCTGGAGAGCTAGCCTCTCTCTGCCTTCTGTGCTATTGTGAGCTGACTGCCAGCTGGACCCCAGCTCGGGCTGTAAACAGAAGCAGATGGTCTATCGCACCCGGCTGGATTCTGCTTCTTGTAGGTCCTTACCTTTGAGGACAAGGGGCCTAAAACATGACGACGCTTAGTGGCTTTTAGTGCCAGATGGGCTGCATCAGAATCTCCTGGAATATGAGCTAAAATGAAAATTCTTAGGCTTCTGGCCCAGCCTTCTGAATCAGGACTGCTTGGAGCTGGGCTTAGGGATCTGCATTTTATCAAGCTTTCCAAGGAATTCTGAGTATGGTTAGAAACCTCAAAAGACATTGGAGTTGGAGAGATCAGCTCTGCTGTTGTCCAGGTAGACTGGACCATTGGAGCAGATTCAGGTTGCCAGAGCAGGGAAGAAGTCACCTGGCTACCTCAGATTCCAGGTCCTTCAAGACCCTGAGCTGAGATAGATGGTTTTTTTGGCTGCTTTGAGAGTGGGATGATGTGTGTTGTCTTTGGGATGACTTTATGGGAAGTAGAGGCTTTGCTCTCATTTGAACTTTTTAACTTAACCCTGCTTTCTAGTCTTTCAGAATCCAGTGGGCTCCATGAAGAACTGCCCACTGATTGACTTGGATATGGACAGTGGGTCTGAGCAGTCTGGGACCGTAGCACCATCTTTACTTCACCAAGACCTGGCAGCCTTAGGTGAGTGTGGCTGTAGAGGAGGAACAAGCAGAGAGTGGTCCTGAGTGCCAGGGAGAGCAGCCAGCTAGTTCTGCTGGGGTGACTTTACCTGCCTGAGGGAGTCAGGTGGGCACTTCAGAGGGTCCTCTTAGTCTTGGATTTGTGATGGATGAGTTGAATTACTTCATTTTGATTTATCTCAGCTCTCTATTTGGTAGTGAGGTCTGTCTTGGTATGCAAGTCTAACCTGTGTCAGGGAGGGTTACTGGTGTTCATGTCTCTTTGCTCCTTCCTTACAGGAATCAGTGATGCTCCACTTACCAGCAAGGTAAGAAAGCTCTGGGGCCAGAGAGGAAGGGGTGCTTCTCATCCTGTTGGCCGAGGGCAGCCCTGCCTGTTGGGCGAGGTGCTGCCACATGGGCTGGTGGTGTTCATGGACTTAGAGGTCCAGGGTGCCGTGCTCTCCTCCTCCGTCTGGCTTCAGTCCCAGAGGGGCTTTACTTCTCCTGAGATGCCGTCCTCTTCAGCCTGAGGATCTATCTCCTTACCTTTCCTCCTCCCCCTGCCCGGGACATGTAGCGTCTAGGCTCCAGGGACTTGGGTGGGTCGGGAGAGCCATGTGCACAAGGTCTGTGGCCTTTATATTGTGGCCTGACTTTATCCTTTTCCTGGTTTGACAGGTTGCTGCGCAGAATTTTTGCAAGGAAAAGAATCCCACTGCCAGTCCCCTGCAAGGTGATGGTGTCGAGCGCTCTTCTGCGGAGAGGAACTTACTGGATCTCCTCTCCCCGGAGCCGTGTCCAGCCCCACTGTGAGTCTGGGCAGGTGGCGGGGGAGCGTGTGGCTACTGATGCAGTCACTGCTGCTGCTCAAGGACCAGGCAGGAGGCCTCGAGCCTGCACAAACAGACTGTTGCTGCTTACTGAAAGTGCCAGCTGGGCTCCCCGCTTTGCCATTATTCCCCATCCTGAGTCACAGGGAAACACACTCTTTGAGAGGACCTCCGAAGATGGGGTTATTTAGGGAGCAGCTGCAGTGGTGATGATGTTTTGAGTCTTGATTGTGTTTTTTTCTGCCTTGGTTACAATGAACAGATCCTAGAGAACAGATAATAGGAAAATTTGGTCTCAACTGCCATTTGAGTAAAACGTGTTCCTTCATTTGTTTATTTTTCTGTACACGTAGTGATGTTACTGTGGCTTACTCTCCACCAATGGGACCACAGTTTACAACCATACTTCACTGTGGCTTTTTTCACATCACAGTAGACATACTTCTACATCTGTTTATATAAATTTGATTCATTCTTTTTAACAGCTTCATTAGTTTGATCATTTCCCTCTTTTGGATATTTACATGGTTACCATTTGGACGCACTCAGGACTGTTTTTGTCATACAGATTTCTTAGGCTGAAGGGTGCTCTGGTGTGTGCCTATAACACATTTTCACCAGTCCTGCTTCTTTGTCATTGGAAAGGGCGAAGCAGTTTGTTCCCTAAATGGTCCCTGGTAGAGCTCGGTCCATGGTGTGGGTGGGATGTGCTTTGGGTGCAGCCGTAGGGGTCTGTCCATTTCGCCCCCCCAGCCACTGAACAGGCCAGTACACATTCTCATTTATATGGGTTACTCTGTCTGGAATTCGACCTGAATTCCAAATGGACAAAATCCGAAAGAAGCATGAATGGAAGGGGCAGTGGGGTTTGTGTTACCCGCCTCACTCGTTGTCACATATGGGAACTTCAGTGGCTGAGCTGCTTCTTAGGGACCGACGGACACTGCAGCGTTAGTAGCCATGAAAGTAACAGCAGCTCTGGATGGGCCTTGTCACGTGTACAACTCAACTATGCGTTTTCATACATTTTCTCTAGGGTTTCTTACAACAATCCTGTGAGGTAGATAACAAGGTTTATTCTCATGTTATAGGTAAACTGACATCGGTCCTAATAGTGTGTGTCAGTATCCTCAGGGGCTTGGTTCTGGGACCTTTCCCAGGGATACCAAAAATCCCAGGATGCTCAAGTCTCCCTTCGTTAAAATGCCATAGTATTTGCATATAAGGTACACACAGCTCTTGTATGCAGTGAGCCCTTCGTATTCATGGGTATCCCACGGAGGATTCACTCTTCTCTGCATTGAAAGTTGCACCCTGTATCGTGAGACCTTCGATGATTATGTCTTGTCAGTGCTCGATGAACAACTGTTTACATTGAGTCAGGTATTATAAGTAACCTAGAGGTGGTTTCAAGTACACAGGCATTTGAGCACAGGTTATGTGCAGATACTCTCATGTCACATGAGAGACTTGAGTATCCTCAGCTTTTGTGTCCTGAGGGGGATGCAGAGTGGGATCTGTAACCAGTCTTGTGGATGCTGAGGGGCAACTGCTCTTCTGACGCCAATGTAGGTCACTCCCGATGCCTAATACAACTTAAACGCCTTGTGAATATTACCACTCTGGACTGTGGAGAGGGATGACAAGGATAAAGAGCGTTTGTACCTGTTCAGTACAGATGCAGCCATTGGAGACTCTGCCCCACAGAACTTACTTTCCTCCAGGTGGGGTGACAGTGATTGTGGAGCCTGAGGTTATATTTATCAAAAGTCATTTTCTTCTAATACGAATAAATAGTATATAGTTGTATGTACATATTTTATATCAGATTTCCTGGAATTGTCTACAATTTTTGCTAGTCTTGGTATTTTTAATTTCTTTGCAGGAATTATGTCTCACAGAAAAGTTTTCCCAAGGAGGTGCCACCAGGTACTAAATCCTCTCCAGGTTGGTCCTGGGAGGCTGGCCCACTGGCTTCTTCATCTTCCCAGAATGCACCTCTGGCTCAAGTATTTGTCCCTTTGGAATCTGTTAAGCCCAGTAAGTAGTTTTTCTCATTCTCTTTTTCATTTGTTAGATGCACAGCTCTGTCCACACTGGAATGGTGTGGGTGGGCAGGCTTTAGATTGGTGGTGGTGAGTGAGCAGAGGGTAGGAGGTGGTTTCATGGGACTCTTAGCTAATGCCTTTCTTAAGTTTTTTCTGTCTGGGGTTGATACTATGAAGGATACTGGTGGACAGACAAATCCGGTTGCTGGAGCTGGAGTCTACTTAGGGATAGATAGATATTCATTCACCTGCAATTGTGAGGGGAATGTATTTAGGGAGGCCTGACATGATTAGGAAGAAGTAGAATTAGAAGGAAAGGAAGAATGAAGAATCCTTCAGGGACCCTTATCAAAAGAACATGGATATTACCTCTCTAAAAAGAGACAGGAAGCTGAAGGCCCACGTAAGCCGCTGGCTGCCCACAGTCAGCCCACTGGCGTGTGAGCAGGGAGCAACCCCGGTCCTTAGCACCGAGGCCTGGGCTTTCTCTGGCACAGCGCCCTCCTGTGACTGCTGAGGTTAGACTGCAGGGGACCCTGGAGCCCAGTGTGCGTGTCCAGTGTAGGAGTTTTAGCAAAGAGTGGAATATTAAAATCCACTGTGCCATTACACCCAGGGGTAGAAGTTCTGGTAACGTCTTCATGCATGTTGTGCTGTCTCGCCCATGTGCACATGTGCACACACGCGCTTTGCAGTAAACTGACACCACAATGTGTGTGTGTGTGTGTGTGTGTGTGTGTGTGTGGCTTTATATTCCCTTTTGTTCACTGTTACATCATAAGCCCTTAGCTTTTGTTCATGCTTTTGATTATTCTTCAAAATCTTGACTTTTAATGAATTTCTATATTATGGCACTAAGTGGATGGACCTTGATTCATTATTCAGTCCCTGCTGAAGGATGATTTGTTTCCGTTTGTTTGCTATTTAAAACAATGCCATCTTGGAACACCCATTTTAAAATAGTTTCCTGATTATTTCAGTAGGATATATTTTTTAAAATGGAAATACTGAATGTAGACAAATTTAAAATTTTGATTTGCGTTTCCAAATTCCTATCCAGAAAGATTTCCTTCTCCCCCATACCCTCATCACTGTATCTCATGGTTATTTTCAGTCTCTTAAATATTAGACAGCTTTGTTTTAAACTATAACTTTATAATGTTGATAAAAGGTGTTTGGTATAAGTATCTTCGTTAAGATTCCTTTGCAGAGGATTAGCCAGTCTTCTGCTACTCTCTGAGTCATTTTGAAATATATGTCCTTAACATGGTGGAGTCTCATCTTTAGTTCTGTTCTGCACTCTGCTTTACATACGGGGCTTGAGTGCAGTTTTATATGAATCTGTGTGTTAGTTAATGCAACTAGTCCTACCTTTTTAGTCCTCTTTTTATGAATGCTGGTTTCCTATTTATTTTTCCTATGAAGCTTTTTTCCTGTGAAGTTTCCTAGTATCACATCCTCCTAATTTAAAACAATCCCTTAGGATTTCCTTTGAAAGGTCATAAGCCAGGTAAAATTAAATGTAAGAGGCTGTGGGTGTGTATGTAATCTCACACAACTGGCCAGGCAGGAATAGCCCCATGTGTTAGCAGTACTTATTTCTGGGTAGCTAGGATATTTTTTGCTTTATGGACTGTAATACCCTCTTTCTGTAGCGTCTCTACATTCTTTTAATCATCTTTTTCATCAAAAGCATGCAGTGTTTCAAACCATATGGTTAATGTGGTTAAAATTTACACGTGTGGCATGGTGGGGAGAAGGCAGCTTGGAGCCTGAGGGTGTGGGCGAGGGTGGTGTGGGAGAGCTGCGGCGCCTGCCGGCGAAGGCACTTCTCTTGCAGGCTGGGCTGGCGGGGACTTTGTGGTGGTGCTAACTCTGTGCTCGGGTCCTTCTCTGCCAGGCAGCCTGCCGCCTGTTATTGTGTATGACCGGAACGGATTCAGAATTCTGCTCCACTTTTCCCAGACTGGTGCCCCCGGCCACCCAGAGGTGCAGGTGTTGCTGCTGACCATGATGAGCACGGCCACCCAGCCCGTCTGGGACATCACATTTCAAGTGGCAGTGCCCAAGGTAAGGCATCTGCTGGCTTTTCAATAACGGCTATGGCCTGTACACCAGGTTCTTTGCTGGGACGTTGTCTGTTAGGGCTAAGGGACAGAGTCTTCACTCAAAAGTAACTTAACACAAAATGAAAATTTTACTGGCTAACTTGAGGGTTCCTACATATTTGACTTCAGACGTGGCTGGGTCCTGGCAGGTTCTTAACTGACACCACAGATCTGTCTCTTGACTCTGCTTTCCTCTTGGGAATCTAACCTCATAGACTGTCCACAAGCAGGAAAGTGGGTACTAGCAGCCATTAGGTTACCTGGTCCTGAGTTGTGTTTTCCTAAAAGGATCACTCAGTGGCATGAGTATGCATATTGATACCCAGGAGAGCACACAGATGGGCCTTGGCGTGACCTGCATACTTGGGACCCACAACTTGTGTTTAGGGAGAGGAGGTGCTCTGACCAAGACGGGTCACTTCTTTTCAGGAGAAGTTAGACCCTAGAGCCTCATCAAACAGAATCACAGGAAAAAGGGAAGAGTTATGACCTGAGGGGCAAGGTCCAGGGCAGACAAAAGTAAAGTATTCTCTAATCTTGGGAACAACCTGGGGCACGTATTCACTACCTCCTCTGTTTTATAAATTATCAGTCCAAGATGCGGAAAGCTTAAATATTTTGCTCACAATTAATCGGGCTAGTAAGAGGTAATCAGAATTCAACCCAAGATGTGTCCACCCTCTTGCCTTTTGGAAACTACGTGGGACACACAACTTCAGATACGTTCTGTGTGAGGAGAAGCCTTTGGGCCCTTTCATCAGCAGGCGGAGGGAAAGCTCTCCTGTTCCTGTTGTCTGCTAGGATGAGTTACGTGTTGGCTTTGTCCCCAGTCGATGAGAGCGAAACTGCAGCCCGCATCCAGCTCCAAGCTCCCTGCCTTCAGCCCTTTGATGCCTCCAGCTGTGATCTCCCAGATGCTGCTCCTTGACAATCCACACAAAGTATGTTCTGATGTCTTGGATAGCAGGGAGGGAGGGGTCCTGGAGCACTAGTGGCCTCTTGGGAGGTAGGAGTAGTTTCTGGTTTGGTGGGGAGTGGTGGTGGATTGTCCTTTGCAAGAGTCTGTTTTCCTTTGGGGTTTATTGAAACAAGATTTGTACATTGTCATAGCTGGGAACCAAGGCAGTGACATGAACTCTCCCTAATGCCCTGTGCCTCTGAAAAGTGAGGCCTATCTTCCTTAGCGGGCTCTGAGTTGTGATCCCTCCCAGCTATGCCTACGTGTGGGAAGCCTCCAGGATGTAGTAAGCCTGGCTCCCTTCTTGCTTGGGTCCACAGTGTCTAGCCCAGGGTGTTTCTGGATGCAGCTGTTGAAAGCCCTGTGGGTGGAGTTAACGCGCACATGCTTTTCCTTGGTGACAGTTGGGTGGGTAAAGACTTCCTCTGGTCTGGTCTCTGTTTTATGCCCCAGTAATCTAACATCTATGTCTTTGCCCAGGAGCCCATCCGGTTACGGTATAAGCTGACATTCAACCAGGGTGGACAGCCGTTCAGTGAAGTGGGAGAAGTGAGAGACTTTCCAGACCCAGCAGCCTTGGGTGCGGCCTAGCTCTCCACAAGACAGACTCTGCCTTTCAAGCTCAGGCTGATGTCTCCTCTCTGGATGGCACTCATCAGTGATGATTCAGTGCAGAGTGCCAAGTTGAAACTGACTTCAGCCTCTGGATGCCAGCCTCATACTCTGCAGACTATGTGTGTGTGTGTGTTGGGTGAGGGGGGAGGATAGAGCAGGGTTGGGATGTGGACAGTGTGGGAAATGCTAAACAGTTTTGATAACCATCTGCTATAATCATACCTGTTCTTGCATGTTGGTGGACAGTGATATCCCTCCCTCAAGTTGGAGGTTTTACAAGCCAAAGTTGTTTTTCCCCTACCCATGTATTTGTTATCTTCTCATTCATCCACTCTGTGCCTTGTCAGCCTTTGAAAGTCTTGGTTTGCTCCCAGGCTGCTTTTCTCAGGGACCTTAAAAGGGACCTGGTTGGTCTTGGGGTGGAGAGTATCTCCTGGGATACTCTCTTCCGAGAAAGACCTTGTCTCCATTTCCATTAGAGCCTGCTGCTTGCCTGTGCTCGGTGCCATCTAAACGGAATGGTTTTTGTGCTGTTCCCCGGGCACGTGCTGCTGCCAGAGCAGAGGCCCACCCTGGTGGGCCAGTCATGTCCTTCACCACTGTGCCTTAGATTCCGTCACCCATAGAGGGACCTCCAGGGCCAAGGGAAAGCAGATGCCAGGGGTTACTTGGGCCTCAGGTTCCCTGGGTTTGGCAGCCTGTCGGGGCCCTTGCTCAGGACCCTCATTTCCACCCTCATCTTTCTCCACAAACATTCACTTGTGACACATGTCAGTCTTTGTGTTGCTAAGTCATAGCTAACAGGCTCGCCCTTGCGATCTGAGATAGAGAACTATGATGCCATGGGTATAGAGAGCTTAGCAATGATGTGATGGCTGAATATAGAAAGTCACTGAATAAACATCTGTGTAGCAAGTACACTTCGTGGGGTTTTGCATGAGTATGAGATGCATACTCTATTGCACTTGGAGCTGGTAGACCTCAAGGAACTTACAGTTACTGAGGAAGTAAGGAAGACTTCATGAAGGACGCGAAAGCTTAAGAACTGCTTCTGTGAAGAGAAGCTCCGAGGAGCTGATCAAAGATGGAAAAGAGGTGGATATTTGTCACTTTTGTGGTTTGAAGAAAAAAATTCAGGCTTATTATCAACTAGTACTTAGTACCTACTCAGTACTGGGTGCCTTGTGCATGTTTTACAAGTCCAGCTTGGTTTCACTGGTGAGAAGAAAGCTGTCTGCTGATGTGGCCTGATGGACTAAAGTCTGAGCAGCTCACCTCACTGGACAGGATTCTACCTCAGAAACTGCAAGGCTCTGTTTGAGGCTCTTTGTAACAGTCTAATCTTCACAGTCTAATCTTTCAACCTCTGCATGTAGCTGGTGGGGCTGGAGCTGTAAAAGAGCATCAGGGTATGCTAATTTTTAAGCAAATGTGAACACGTATAAAGCATGAATTGATGGGGTGGTTTCTTCCTGTGGCATAAATCACCTAGGATTCATTTTGATCAAAAATAAGTTTGATGTTCAAATGTTCTGTGTAGCTTTTCCAGGCTCTGTAGCTGTTTATAGTCAAGAGGGACTGACTCATGGTGGTGGCAGGTCTACCTACAAAGAATTTGCATCCACATGTGTGAGTGAGACCGATACATGAAAGAGGCGACTTTTATCTCATACTCAAACGTGAGCTTGAGTGTGTCTAGACATTCTGTATTCTGGAAGACAACCCCCCCACCCCCCAGTGGTGGTCTGCTTTAGTAGAGTTGGGCAGGATAGGCAGGTGTATGTGTCCTAAAAGTGACCCTTGTTTGTTCTGCTAATTATCAGTTCACCCATCTCGGAAAAAACAGCCCCTAGCTGTTCAGGTAGTTATTCACCAACTTCCAGGAGCCAGGCACAGTTGTAGGCACTGGGGGTATAGCAGAAAGTCCTGTCTTCCTGCAGGAGTGACAGATCTGTAAACAAAGCCATGCATTCTCAAATTTGTAACTTGACTCCAGAATCAGGTAACTTCGTTTTTGTTTTTGAACATATAGGCAAAATAAACTTTAAAACTGGTGGCATGTTAAAAGGATATACTGTACTGAGCATCTTCTAGAAATGCAGTTAACCAAATTAATAGCTGAAAAAGACTATCTGATCATCTCCGCAGATACAGAAAAAGGCATATTATGTCTCTCACTGTTTATTCCTGACGAAGTCAACCAGCGTCGTGTTTCACAGGGAAAGGCCACAGGCGTCTAAGCACAAGGCCAGAAACAACCCCAGCCACTTCTGGTATGAGCCTCTCAGTTACGAGGGACCCAGGCTCCAACCACGCTCACCTAATGTAAGGGCCAGCTCCTCCGGCCTGTTATGGGGTGGTCACTTTAGCTGCTGTTCAGCTAAGCCAAGGAAACCTGCCAATGATCTTAAAGGTTTCCCGAGTTTTCCGGTAACTACATGTAGATCTAGAAGGCACATCTCTGTGCAAAGAGGCTGAAAATCGCCACTTGCATGCACTGCCACCCCACACCCACACGAGACTGGGCTTGGGGTATTGTGGAAGAAAGGGAGACAGTATTGTAAACGATCAGTCTGCACAGTCTGTTGAGGAAAAAAGCCCCTGAACCATGGCTAAAAAAAAGGCTTATTATATGACCTCAGTTTTAAAATATCCCACATACTGGTAAGCTTATGTGACAGCAGTCCTGTCAGAATTCCAGATGAGTTTTCTTTACATGCTGCACTTTGTAAAATTTCTAGGCTGAGAAAACTGCTCAATGTTTTTCAAAGTTATAGAAAGTGGAAATTCTTTGCACCTGCCCGATTACCCTACAAAGAGACAATATCCTAGTCCCTCACCTGACCTCGGAGAAGTCCTCGGCGTGTTGGAGCAAATGAGCTGCCCTGCAGGTGGCTTTTCCCCATGTGATCATGTAGCTGGCCTGGCGGTCACTGCCATTGTCAGTGTGAACTGTGCGTATAGCTGGTTTCGGCCCTAGCCTGAGTCGGCCTGAGGGATTCAGCTATTCTGTGTTGAAAGTGTGCCATACTGAACCGTTCCTGCCGCTTCCCTCCCTGGGGCTCTTCCCAGTGGGCCTGATGGGAGCCATCTTCCTCCTGCCTTGCTTGGGATAGTGGAACAAGGACGGGCTTTGGGGGCAAAGTTCTAGTTTTGCCATGTGATATTTTGGGCAAGTTACTTAGAATCTCTGAGGCTCAGTTTTTATATTAATTGTTAAAAGTGTCCTTCATAGGTTTTGTTGAGAATATGACAAAGTAGACAAATACCAGACCTGATAGATACTCTACACATGAAGGTGCTATTGTCAGCATGTCACCTCACCTGAGGTTCCTCCTGTTTTTACTTACCACTTGGACAGCAGTGCATTTCACATTTTGTCACTCAGTGCATTTCACATTTCTCATGAAAACAATGATGTGCTAAGAATAGCAATAACCTAATTGAGAGGTAGCAAAAATACTTGATGCTTTTGACAAAATCTTAACCACTTCCTATTGTTGGATAAAATTAGAAGTAGCAAGAAATGAAAAAAAAAAAAAAAAAAACCCAAAGTAACCATGGCTTGCACAAAAGGTGACACACTGCTAGCTTCCTGGACTGCTGTAGCAAATTACTGTAAATTGAGTAAATGGATTGCCTGGCTAGTCTGGAGGCTAGAAGTCTGATCAAGGGCATGCCCCTTCTGAAATCTCTAGAATTCTTGTAATTTGCCAGCATTTTTGGCATTCTTTGGCTTGCAGCTGAGTAAGTCCAATCTCTGCTGTGGTCATGTAGATTCTCCCTGTGTATCTGCACACAGTACGCTTAGAAGACCTTTAGAAAGCTACTGATCATGCTGGTTTTCAGGGTTCACCCTACTTCAGTGTGACCTCATCCCAGCTGGTTACAGCTGCAATGACACTTGCCAAATAAGGTCACGTTCTGAGACCTTGATCTCTTTTTCTTTTGAGGGGAGAGATTCGGTTCAAGAGTCAAATTCAAGAACCCCCGAGGGAGCAAAAGTGGGGCTGCTATTGATCTTGCTGCTAGAAGCCTTCAGTCTTCTTGTAGCAACGTGCCATCCCTTTTTAAGAACACTTAGTGGTTCAGGGTGGCCATTACAATTCTAGCTACCAGATCTAGATCCAGCCAGTAGAAAAGAAGGGGAGGAGTAAAGTATACCCCATTCTTTTAAGAG
Organism: Condylura cristata; assembly: GCF_000260355.1. Classification (NCBI taxonomy): domain Eukaryota; kingdom Metazoa; phylum Chordata; class Mammalia; order Eulipotyphla; family Talpidae; genus Condylura; species Condylura cristata. The sequence goes on from NW_004567133.1 coordinate 8,597,463, forward strand.
CACATGAAAGTCCTGCTCACATCCTGAAGGCCAGGACTTGGCTACAGGAACACACCTACTTTGAAAGGACACTGGGAACTGCCTTCATGCTGGGAGGCTCTAAACTGGTGAGGGAGACCCAGGGTCGGGTTATTAGCATTATCTGCCACACAGTCCTAGTGACTTCTGTGACTGACATTCCCTCATTTCTCTCCCTAAACTTCCAGTATAGGCTAAAATAGTTTTTGTTTTTTTTTTTTAAATTAAAGTTAACCTGGGTGCAGGGCAGAGGGGTAGGGGGTTGTGAAGGTTCCTACCTTCCTTTTTGGGTTAATTAAAACCAATTTCGCTAGTATTCAAATTTCTTCATAGTATAGCCTAGTTTGGACCAGTTTCCATTTTGAAAATGGAAATTATACTGCCCCTAATTCCAACTGCTGTGAAGATTAAAACAGAAGGGTAAGAGAAAGCAAATTTTAAGCTGTTAGTATAACCGTGTAAGGAATCCAGTACTCTGTTTTCAAGTGGATGGAGGGATGCTGTGTACTAGCCGGTCTGGACTTGCTGGTCTAGGAATCTGTCTAGTAGATATGGAGAGGGCTTTCAGACACAGAAGAAAGCCACCGATTCTTCTAGCAAACCTGGTTCTCTGCCAGTTACCTGATATGAAACTGCAAGTAGATTCTGATCACCAGGCATTTCCCCCAGAACCTGTCAATGTGTGCTCTGCTCATAGGACAGACACACCTGCCAGACAATATTATACCTTTGATAGCAACTTTTATACTTTGTACTGTGATATGATAGGCTGGCACACTTCCTAACGCATGGGGTAGCAGGGAAATGTATTAACCAGATTCAGGTGCCCCAGAGGCACTGAGAAGAGGGCTGAATCTTTTAGTAACTATTCTTTCTAGTTCCAACAACATTCCCTACATGTCTAGAAAAGAGCTCTTCAGGCACAGGTCGCCCAGGTGGTCTTCATGTGGGAGTTTTGCTTCTGACACACCTATATTCGGTCCATAAAGGGAGGGTTGACTTGCTATTGGCATGTCTCACAGAGTGGGTGGAACTTGTGGCTATGGTCCCGTACGTAAGGAGACTGGCAAATCCTCTCCAAAAAGCAGCTATAACTTACCTAGACAGATTTGACCACTTCAGCACTCTGGAAATCAAAAAGGATAGAGAGCAGTTGAGTGTTTATACTCAAAAAGCTCATGAAGTCTGGTGAAGAACATTTGTAATCTGCCCTTTCCTGAGGCTGCCTCCAGCTCCTCCTTTGCCCCAACTCATTAGGACTGGCATTTTTGTCATGGTGTTATAGTTTGAAAGCCAGTGTTAGAAAAGAAGAGTGGTTTCTAACCTATGGTTCCACTTTAATATACTAGATAGGGAAGAATAAATGAAGCAAGGAAGGAAATGGGTGCATATTCAACTTTGGCACTCCCATCCACAGCTGCTCACTCACCTCAAGAATCATTCCATTCATTCCTCATTCCAATTCATCAAGTTACCCCCTTTCTTCTAAAAGTATCATTAAGTCAACCCAAATTAAGTTTAAATCTTCCCACAAAGAAATGGTCAGGCCCAGATGGCTTCACCTTGAATTCCCTCAAATTTTTAAAGAAGGCACCAAATTTGCAAACTCAAAGTAGGGAAGGAACATTTCTCAACCCTGCCTATGAAGTCACTATTTATCCTTAAATGAAAATTAGAGAAAGCTTCCACAAAGACAATATTACAGATTAACTTCCCCTATGAAGATGAACACTCAACAAATTTTTTGCAAAGCAAATCTGGTTACAAGATCATACATCATGACTAAGTAGAGTCTATCCCAGGAACGCAAGCTCGGTTTACCATTCAAAAATAAATACTACGTAAAACATCGCATGAAGACAGTAAGACAAAAACTATAGGGTGGCCTCAATATGTACAGAAAAGCACTAAGTTCCGATATGTTAAACTCAAATACTACGCATGGGACAGTGAGGACTAGGCGTTCTAATTTAGAATAAGTACATAATTAAGTGCTCAAGCGCTGTAAGTTTGCAGAGGCGCCAGCCTCACAACACCTGCCGGCCGCTCTCAGCCCCCGGCGTCTCGTCCAAGCTCGGCTCCCGGACGCGCCGGCAGTCTCTATGGTAACGGCCACCCACTTCCGGAATAGCTACGGCGCGCGACGAGGGTCATTTCCAGCCGGCTCCCTGGAGGCGCTGGTCGAGGAGCCGCGGGGGGCGAGTGGCTGGTGCCGAGGATTCCGTGGTGCCGCCTCCCAGCCCGTCGGCTCCTGCTGCGAGTGGCCGCCCGGAGCCAGCTCTGACGGCCTGGCTGACAGGCCTGAGGCGGCGCGGCCATGGACTTCTCCAAGTTCCTGGCCGAAGACTTCGACGTGAAGGAGTGGATCAACGCGGCCTTCAGGGCCGGCCCCAAAGAGGCGGCGGCGGGGAAGGCGGACAGCCACGCGGCCACGCTGGTGATGAAGTTGCAGCTGTTCATCCAGGAAGTGAACCACGCGGTGGAGGGTGAGCGGCGGGCGCGGCCGCGGACCCCCGCGCCTGGCAGCGCCTGCCACTGGGGCCCGGCGTCGGGCGCTGCGCGGGGGGGGGGACCCCCCTGGGGGAGTGTCGCTGGTTTGGATCTTGGCCTGCCACCTCGGGCGGTGCTGTCAGCCTCTCAGATGACGAAATTACTGCTAACTGGTCCTTACGTTTGCAGAAGCTTGTTACAGGTGTACGGCAGTGACACGGGTCTGCAGGGTGAGACAGGCCGACCCAAACGGTGACGGGAGCGTTAATTATAAAAATACCAGCAACCTTTGTCAGCTCCTCTACCAGATTTACATTTACCTTGTTTAATTGTATATTCTGCAGCTGGTCTCTGCAAGGTTCTGGGGGGGAAATGGGTCCAATGGAAGCCGAAAGCTTCTTGTCGGTAAATAGAACTTTGCTTTATAGGTGTGGCTGGTGTTAACGAAAGGCGGGGAGGAGCAGGACACTTGATTTCACTCAGTCTTCGCTGTACTTTGCATGATTTTACTGATTATTGAGCATCTACTACTATGCCTGTGTCAGGAACGGGCACTGGGGCTGAAAATCTGGAACTTGCTGTCTTGTGGGGAAGATATGGGAACAGTTAAGTAGGGTTAGTTTCACTGAGGGTAGACCCAGGAGCTGTGAGCGCATACCTCTTGTTTGGGAGAATCACAAAGGGCTACCCCCATGTGAGGCTTTGGGGGAGACCTCATAGGGCCAAGAGGGCATTAGGAATACAATAGTGAATATTTGTGTCCTTGCTGTATGCCAGATGCTGGTTTTGGCATATATATAATATATATATAATATAATGGCATATATATATAATATATAATATATATATATATATTAATGAGTGGCCCTCCTTCAGGGCTGGTAATGTTGCCCCGGACCTCTACCCCTGGAATGTTTGGAAATTGGTGGGATTTGTTTTTAAAGTTGTTTCAGTGGTGGGGAAGGTCACATGGAAGGATCCAGCTATGCTTAATGGTCTGCAGTGCTGGCGACAGGCCTGAGGGGCCGCTGCTGATTGCCAGGGGCATCAAGTGATGAGGCTTTAGGTAAAGCACGTGGCGCATCCCTGATATTTTTCTCAGAGTCTGATTCCTTCCTTCTCCTGTTTCCAAAGGAAATAGTTGATGATGGAACAGACTGAGGGCTTGTTCCTTGTTAAATACCTGCCCTCACTGTCATTACCGTCCCCTCCCCCCATTTTCCATAGGCTGGGAGAACTGTGTGGTTGGCAGTGCTGTGGGGCACATTTCCTTCCTGTTGTGCCACTTACTCCTGTTGCTCACTGGGGACGGGGCTGGTTTTTACCTTTTGTGCTTACCCTGCTGCAGAAACGAGTCTCCAGGCCCTTCAGAACATGCCCAAAGTGCTCCGGGATGTCGAAGCCCTTAAGCAGGAGGCGTCTTTTCTGAAAGAACAGATGATTCTGGTCAAGGAGGATATTAAAAAGTTTGAACAGGACACATCTCAGTCGATGCAGGTGAGCACCGCCCCGAATGCTGAATGCTGATTCCTGTGCTGGGAAGATGTTCGCACTCAGTGGAGGCCAAGCTTGACCCGGAATTAATTCTGCCAAGAGGCAAGCTGCCTTTTGGCTTGGTTCTTCCCGATTGTTTGGATTGTTTGTTGTGCGACAGACTTAGCAGCATGATAGGTGGGGGAAGGGGTACAGAGGCTCCCTGAAGATAGGGGTGTGCCATGCTGCTTATGTTTGAAGACTCAGGCAGTAGGTAGAGAAAAGGGAACCCCCACTGCCTTAGTGACCCTTCTTTCCTCTTGTAGGTTTTGGTCGAAATCGACCAGGTGAAGTCCAGGATGCATCTGGCTGTGGAATCGCTCCAGGAAGCAGATAAGTGGAGCACGTTGAGTGCCGACATCGAGGAGACTTTTAAAACTCAAGTAGGTTTCTTATTAGGGCCATTTAGGCAGGGGCTTGAGGGTGGAGAGCACCTGACATAGCCTTTCCCTCAGGCCGCAGGGGCTACTAAACAGTGGTGTGGCGCCCGCCCTGCAGGCCTGGCCTTTAGTATCACTCCCTCAGCTGGCCAAGAAGGTTCCTAGTCTGGAAAGAGGGAGTATTTGGAAGAAGCATTTCCTTGTTTTAATTTGCGTTAATTTATATGCTGATAACAGTGAACATAACATGTTTACGGGTAGTTTTCTTATGTTATGAATCACCTTTTCATGTATTTTTAATGATTTTTAATTGAAACCGTTAGGGACTTCTGAAGTGAATATCCTCTATCCTGTTCTAGGATGTGGGTGTGATTTCTGCCAAGCTAACGGGTATGCAGAACAGCTTAATGATGCTTGTGGATACTCCAGACTACTCGGAGAAGTGTGTGCACTTGGAGGCTTTGAAGAACAGGCTGGAGGCATTGGCGAGCCCCCAGATAGTGTCTGTATTCGCTGCTCAGTCCGTAGGTAGGTGTGGTCACCTCTTGTCTCTGTGGAACCCCCTCTGTGAGTCTTCAGGAGTGTCTTGATAGTGATTAAATCATGTGGACTGAAAGTAAATCTGTGACCTAATGGGGTTGTCTTCCCCCGACCAGAGCATTTTATATAGAAGTTTTCAAGTGTACAGGAAAGCTGAAATGGTTGTGTGGTGAATACTTGATGCATTGGCATTTTGCCCTATTTGCTGCATCACATAGCTGCCCATTTCTCTGTCTGATTTTTTGGATGCATTTCAGAGTTGGCAGGCATTTCGGCTTTCCACTCTTTAATATTTCAGTGTTCATATTAAAAATTAGAGTTCAGGTTAATTAAGATCCCTTTGTTAAAAGATTTATTTATTTATGCATACAGAACAAGTCAGAGGTGTGGAGGGTGAGAGAACTCACCAGAGACAGAGTGGGGAGCAGAACAGGCAGTTGACGAATTACACTGCTGAGGGGAGCAGCAGGAGAGACAGGAGAGGCCTGCAGTGCCATGTGGATCAGCTCCGGGGCCGGGGATTGAACTCATGCTGAAGTGGCTGTGGTAGCTTCATAGTGCTGTGCTTTAACCCATTGTGCCACCAGGGAGGGCCCGATCCCCCCTTTTTTTTTTGAGGTAAATTTATATTTAGAGAAATGCATATATCTTAAGTATACTAGTTGATAAGTTTGACCTTTACCAAGAACATTATGATAGTTTTTTGAAAACAAGTGACCATTTTACTATTTTAATGACCATGTCACACTTGACAATGGTCATTATACCACCTTCCTTGTGGGTCTCTATCACAGTCCAGCCTGAAGCCTCTCTGGACTGTCCCTCTCTAGTATTGTTCCCTGACCACACTTGCCTCAGGACCAGAGTCCCTGCCTGGTTCATCTTCATGTTTTTTTAAAAATTATGTTTATTGGGCCTTCCCTGGTGCGTAGTGGGTTAAAGCACAGCACTGCAAGCTGGCCACAGCCGCTTCAGTTTGAGTTTGATCCCCTGCCTTGGAAGTGACCCACACGGCACAGCAGACTTTTCCTGACCCGCCCGCTGCTCCCCTCAGCAGTGTATTTCGTCAGTTGGCCTGTTCTGCTCCCCACTCTGTCTCTGCTGAACCCTCTCATCCCCCTGTACCTCTGGCCTGTACCCCACTTCTGTATGTATAAATAAATAAATCTAAAAATAAATAAATAAAATTTTGTTTATTGAGGTTGTATTGATATGTAACATTATATGTGTTTTAGAGGTGAAGGTTCAGGTAACATACAAGTGCATGTTAGTTATCATACCTCATCTACTACGAGGCACCAATATATGATCTATTATTACACTTTGACTTTTTTTTTGGAAAAAGTTTATCGGTTCTCCCTTTCCCTTTTCTCCATGCAATTGTTGGTCAGGCAGAAGAAACAGTACTGGATCTGTTTTCTGACCTTCACAGCTATTCATTTTATAGATATATATATATAATTTTTTTTATGGTAAATATTTTTATATTTACTATATAAATTTGTTACAGCCACACACTCATGAAACTCACCGGTGTATTTGCGGTGTACGTCTAGTTAAGTGGGGTTGAAGAAGTAGGAGTTGGAGGGCAGGGAGGTTCTGGCTCCTTAAACTTAAGTTTCTGGACTTTCCTTCTGGGTGAGCTGGCCACTTGAGGTGGGCATCAGATTTCAATGATAACGTCTGGGTTTTGATTTGGGGGGTTTCAGCCATTTTGACAGCTTTTGTTCAGTTTTGAATCAGATTTAATGCCAGATGCAACCCTTTTTGGTGGCATGCTAAAGAAGACAGAAATGACACTTCTGAGCCCCTTGGGCTGTCCCTGCTGCTGGGCTGAGGCAGAAACAGGCCTTCCCTCAGGCCCAGACAGGCCCCCTTTGCTCCCCACTCTGCCGTTCTCCCACCCTCCTCCAGCTGTCTGCCCAGAGCTCTGCCAGCATTCATCACCTGTGGCCAAGGTCACTGACTATCTGGCATCCTCTCACGTTACAGTACAGGCGTCTCCCTGGCTTCAGGGCAGCTTAACGGCCTTGCACTTTGGTTTTGGTGACCAGTTTGGTAAATCTCAGGAATGTGTAACCCTCCCAAAGTATTACTCTCTTTAGTCAACCATCCTCCGGGTGGCCACAGTGCTGCTTTACCTAATAGCTTTTAAAAGGAAATCTCTGACTCTCCAACTATGTGCACATTCATCTTACACAACAGTGAGTTCAGTGGATAAACTGAAGCATCTCTTTGTAGGTTAATTTTACACGTAGCAGGAAGACTCATTAATTTAAAGGATCTTGTGACAATAATAAGCATTTTATAGCCATAGAGCCATTTTCCAACTCATGGGTTTCCACCCATTGAAGTGAGATCTACTGCCACTTCTCCAAGGTGTAGCTGGCTTTGTTCCACAGTGGTTGCTGTTATATATTTTTCTAGAAATGGAGGACAACAGAGCAGAAAAACGTCACGCACCTGTTAACTCAATGTCTTTTTTTTTAAATCCTCTTTTAAATTTAATTCGAAGGTGTGGTGTCTCCATTTGACCAGAAGGGGGCAGATGGGAGCCAGGTGTGCTGTGCTGGGACCCTGGCTGCTGATCGAGGATCTTTTCCGCAATTAAGTCTGGGAGCAAGGGCTTTGTTTAGCCTTTTCTTCTGCCCCAAGGGGAAGATCTGAGAAACGACCTGATATTAGATCCCAGATGTGGCTCTTGAGTTCTTTGCTATGTGTGGAATGCTCATGTTTACCACATTATTTGCTTATTCCTCAAGCCATCAAATATGTCAACATATAGGAGTTCAGCTTGTTTGCTTTTTTTACAGCTCCCACCTGGCATAATCAGAGTTGGAATTTTCAGAGGTGCCCAACTTGTACATATTAATCGTGTGAGGAGCGGAGTGGAATAGAAAGATGAATAGCACACAGTTGCTAGCCTTCAAGGACCTTGCAGCTTGGTTGAGGGTGAGGCTGGGCAGAACTAGTACATGAGGTGGAATGGGAACTCGTGGCAGGCCTCCCTGCGGTGAAGGGCCTCAAGGAGCTTTTGCGGAAGAGCTAGTGTCTCTTAGCCTTCAAAGAGAGCTGAGTTAAACGTTTTTTGAATGTTTCTGATTGTAAAAGTAGTAATAGCAGTTATTTAAAATTTGAAAATTACAAAATAGAACATGATTGGTTAGGAAAGTCACTATCCAGAGATGACAGTATTTTCTTTCAGTTTTACCACCCTCCCCCTGCGTGTGTCCATAAATCTTTTCATGCAAAGTATATAAGTTTAATATTTAAGGCTTTGTGTAGGCCAAAGTTTGGGGGGTGCTGAGAGGATTCACCAGACACAGCGTGGGAAGCAGAACAGGCTGACTGATGAAATACACTGCTGAGGGGAGCAGCAGGCGGGTCAGGAGGGGTCTGCTGTGCCATGTGGGTCACCTCCCAGGCTGGGGATCGAACTCAGGCCACATTGGCTGCTGATAGCTTGACAGCGTTGAGACTTAACCCCTGTACCACCAGGAGGCCCTTGGGGTCTTCTTTTTATCTCCATCTGTCAGAGTGATGTGAACATGTTCCCTTAGTCTTGAGAAGCTGTTGATGGGGGGAGGGTGCCCTCGGGGGCAGCGGGAGCCCTGCCTTAGAGAAGGCTGCGTCCCTGGAAAGGCTTTGGAAGACGTCCTGGGTGTGAGTGAGGGGCACTGGCCTGTTCACAGCATTCTCACAGCACTGTGCCTGCTGTGCGGATCAGAGACCTTTGCTGTTTCTGGGTGTTGTGAGGACACCCCTGTTTCTGTAGAGTTTCTCCGGGCACAGTGAGCAGAGCAGAGTGAGTGGCTCTGCTGGGCACAGGCCTGTTCTTGGAGCAGGTGGGGTGACATCCTGTAGACTATTTAGGGGGAGGTGATTTGGGGGGACATTGAAGAACACTTTTTCTTTATTTCACTTAACAGATATCTATGACATGTCCTATGTGCAGGTTATTTTGTGACACATCCTTTTACATCTAAATAGAATGTAAAGCCATATGCTAAGGCAACAGAAATGAAACTTCAGGGACTGTTGCTTTTTCTTGTCCGTGCCTATGCTGGCTTCCCACCGGTGCTCTAGTTTGTCGTGTTGTTTTCCTGTTTGTAATTGAAAATCAGTTGTTAAGGTGAAATGCTAAGAACCCATTAGCTGTCTACAGTACACCTTGGGTGATGGGATAAAGAACAGGGACCACTTGTTCCTCACACGAGGTGTGTGTCTCTTTGGAATGCTTTTGGCAATAAACAACAAAATTGTTTCAGTTCAAGCTGACTTAGAGGGGAAGGAGAGAGGTGGACTTGAGAAGTGCTGCAGGCCTGCTTTGATCCAGGAGCGCGATCAGTTGTTAGGACCAGCTCAGGGGAGGCAGGTGGTTGTCCAGAGAACGGAATGTCAGGGGCGCTCACCTTGCCCCTCACGCCCAGAGAGTGGGAGCCCCTCCGACTTAATAACCCCTGACCCCATCCCAGCCCTGAGGTAAACTCATGCTGTTCACATGTGACGAGTACGTTTCTGGCATAGAATGTGACCTACACTGCGGGTTATTCTGACCAAGCCGATGCTGTGGTATCTGATTGTGTCACCGCTTCTCCTTCATGTTACTTATTTTCCGTATTTGTGATCCTCATACCTGAGTGTTAGAACTTCTCAAGAATGGTTGACATAAATCCACAATTATCCTGGGGAATACTTGTTCGCGGCTGCAGCAGAAAACCTGGTAACGGCAGTTACACATTTTGTGGTGTTCTCCTTTAGATCAGGCCAAAGCATTTGTGAAGATATTCACCGAGATTGACCGGATGCCCCAGCTGCTTGCATACTACTACAAGGGTCACAAGGTGAGGGCTGCGTGTGGCTCGGACTGTCCCCCCGGTGAGGGCTGCGCGTGGCTCGGACTGTCCCCCCGGGTGAGGGCTGCGCGTGGCTCGGACTGTCCCCCGGTGAGGGCTGCGCGTGGCTCG
>NW_004567133.1:8607525-8609599 GCF_000260355.1 Condylura cristata
GGTGAGGGCTGCGCGTGGCTCGGACTGTCCCCCGGTGAGGGCTGCGCGTGGCTCGGACTGTCCCCCGGTGAGGGCTGCGTGTGGCTCCCACTGCTGAGCCCTGTCTGCAGCCAGGTGACAGAATGCTGCGTCCTGGCCAGTAGGGGTGCTCTTGATCCAGCTGCTGGCTTCATTTACTTGGTCAGTGGGAAAGTTACCACTTTTCAGCTTCTTTTGTGTTTATGGCAGGTTTCAGTTTATTTTAATTTGCCCTATTTTTGTCTTTTACGGGGGTTCATGTCCTAAGCTTAATGATGCCCTCAGCAAGCCTTAAGAATTTTATGTTTTCTAGGATTGTTGCAATTAGATTTCTGAAAAATTGTCAGTTCCCTGGGCTAACTTAATTCCTTCAAGTCCAGTGCTCGGGTATCTTCTGAGTACTAGTGTTGGGGTAGTGAGGTGCTGAGTAGGTGAAGCTAAAGCCGTGCTCACGCTCACCTCTGAGGTCTGTTCAGAAGAGCTGTTGGCCTGCTTTGGGGCAAGATAGAAGAAAAAAGAGGCATTTAGAAGGCAGCAGGTTCAAGCTTTGAATGGTGACCAGAGCCGGTGACTGTCAGCATTTCCCCTCTTGCCCTGCCTTTTGCCACTGACAGTGGCCATCGCTCGGTGTCTGATTGCTCAGGAAATGGCTGGCCTCGGTGGGCAGGCTGGCAGCGAGTCCCTCAGAAGGCCCCTTGCTCTGCTTCTGCAGGTGCAGCTGTTAGCAGTCTGGCAGGAGCTCTGCCAGAGTGACCTGCCCCTGGACCAGCAGCTCACTGGATTCTACGATGCCCTGCTGGGCGCTTGGCACACAGAGGTCCAGTGGTCTACACAGGTAACAGGTCGCTTGGGTTCTGGCAACAAGGGAATGGGGTGATCCCTGACACACCTGCCCCCCCCCTCCCGTGGTCTTTCTCTCTCTGGCGGGCCACCCTCATTTGCTGCCATCACCAAAGGGTTAAAAGAAGCTTCAAAACCCAGGGCAGTAAAATCCTTAGTTCCCCATTAAAACTCTTCTTATCACTTTTGTCTGTATCTTAAATGGAATCTAATGTGACAGTGTTGCTTGTTGTTCAGCGAGAGCGCCTGTGGAATTCCTGGAGGCCAATATCTTCCGATCTAAAAGCAGGAGGCTTAGTCAGGCGGTATTTGCGTGAACACGATTGTTTTTATCTTAACATTGGGTAAAATTTACCTCACCTAAATTTAGTTTCCCTTGTTCTCACAAGATGCCAAGAGCTGAGAGGAAGAGTATAATTTAAAGGCCCCTCGGACTGAAGGGTGAGACGGGAGCGCATTGTCAAGTGGGCACTCTCCCGGCACTCTCCGTGTTTTCAGCCATCGAGGTTTGAACACTTTCCCTTGTGCAGAGGGGCCCGGACCCCCTTCAGGAGGGGCAAGGGCTGCCTTCCTTCTGAGCAGGACACGGCCTGTTTATGTGTGCCTTCCCCCACCCCCCAAATTGGCTGTGAATCTCCTGTGGTCATTGGAATTTGCTGGAGAGAACCTGGCGGTGGTGGGCTCGAGCCCCTCCCCCAGGGCCTGGCCGTTCCAGGCGGTTCAGGCTCGAGTCTCCATCTCTTCTCCTTTCACTAGCCTCATCCAGCCTTAGGCTGAAAACAAACCAAAACCAGCCTCACAGCTGCAAGATAAACCCCGTCCACGGCGTTCACGTGTCCTGCCTCATCCAGTCCTGTGTCAGGAGGGTAAAAGTAGTTCCCAGGGTTCAAATGCCCTGTACCATAAAAGAAGGAATTGTTTGTTTATTACCAATTTTTGATTTGTGATAGCACAACTTGTTCAGTGGCCAAAAGTTGCTCTCAGGTACAGTACGTTTTGGTAAATTTCCTTTGAATGGAGCCTCCTTTCTAGTGCTTTCAGGCTTGCAAGATATCTCTAGAAAACTTACTGCTATGGAACACGAGGCTGTATAAATGGAGTGGGGTGAGGGCTAGGCCTGTGGTTTCCTTTTTGATTAATGGCTGTAACCCTGTCCTTCCAGTGGCTGAGGGAGAGTTGCACTTTTTCTTTTTCTTTTCTTTTTTTTTTTTTTAAA
>NW_004567133.1:8609789-8618243 GCF_000260355.1 Condylura cristata
GGAATCGAACTCATGTGGAAGCGGCTTTAGATTCTCAGTGCTGTGCTTTAACCCGCTGCGCCACCAGGGAGGGCCAGTTTTTCTTTTTTTTAAAGATTTATTTACTTATGCATAGAGAGCTGGGGTACAGGCCAGAGGTGCAGGGGCCGTGAGAGAATTCATCAGAGACAGAGTGGGGAGCAGAACAAACAAATCCACTGAAATACACTGCTGAGGGGAGCAGCGGGCAGGTCAGGAGAGGTCTGCCGCTCCATGTGGGTCACCTCCGGGGCCGGCTTCAACCTCACACTGAAGCGGCTACAGCCAGCTTTTGCAGTGCTGCGCTCCAACCCGCTGCGCCATCAGATAGGGCCCCGAGACTTGCAGCTTTTCCAGACATCACTAGGTGCGGAAGCACTGCACGACAGACAGGGCGCTGTGTGAGGCTGCTGTTGTGCGGGCGCTGAGATGGTGCCGGGGCCTGCCACTCCGTTCGCACTGTTAACACCACGCCAGTTTTTGTTGCAAGTCTTTAAAAGGATTCTGGTGCTTCTACCTGAAGACTGTGTGTTCGGTTTTCATGAATTGTCTGTCAGTGGCGGCTGCTGTCTTGCATCACTGTCGCTCGAAGGCCAGCCAAGAAAAAGGATTTAGACGTCTCCTCTTCTATTCGTACCACACCCTAAATGTTGTGAGACACACGTTGGTGTTAATTTCTGCTTTGGCCCCTGGTCTGCTTCCTTTTCTGCACGGTGGCTGTCATTTCCTGAAGCACAGTACAGTGCAGAAGAAGCCAGAGGCTCCTGGGTAAATGCGCTTTCTTCAGACCCCACCCCCACCCCCACCCCCAGTATGAGTGTGGGAAGTTTCCAGCATATGAGGAGTTGAGAGACTTGTACGGTGAAGACCCAAATGCCACCTCCTGGCCACACGTCCTCCCATTCACTCATCTTACTCTTTTGGTCTGTTTCAAAGTAATTTGTAAACATCCTTTTCCCATGCATAGCGTTAACTGGAGTTCAGTTCAATATTTGCTTTTTTTTTTTTTTTAAATAAGGTAATATTATGAAATGCAGTGTTTTTAGATATGCCATTGATATGGTTTTGACAAATACTGTGTGATCCAATTCCCTATCAGGATACCAAACATCCCCATAAAGGTGATTTACAAAGTTCTCTTATTCTTGGTCACCCCTGTTCAGATTTTTTCCCACCATAAATTTGTTTATCCGGTTTCAGAATTTCATGTAAATGGAATCACATAGTGTGTGTGATTTTGAGATTTATTCATGTTGTGTTTATCAGTAGTTTGTTCCTCTTTATTGTTCCGTGTGTTTTTGAGATTTACTCATCAGCACTTTGTTCCTTTTTATTGCTGAATGCTGTTACATGGTGTGAATATACCGCAGTTTGTTTATCCTCTTATTGGTAGACACTTGGGCTCCTTCCAGCTTTAGGCTGTTACAAACAATAACAGCATTGTTCTGAGCATTGTTCTGTAAGTCTCTCTGCGGACACACATGTTCATGTCTCTTGGGTAAATACCTAGGAGTGGAACTTCTGGGTCACAGGAGAGGTGCATGGTCAGATTTATAAGAAACTGCCAGACATTTTTCCGAAGTGGCTGCGCTCTCCGCACCCCCCGAGAGTCTGAGCGCTCCACACCCTCAGCATTAGGTGTCAGTCATTTCACACCCGTTTGATGGGTGTGTTGCAGTGTCTCCCCGTGGCTTTAATTTGTATTTCCCCAACTGACTAAGGATGGAGAGCACTTTTCATCCCATAATTAGCCATTTCTAGATCTCCGTTTGTGACGTGTCTGCTTAGGTCTTTTGTCCCCTAGAAGACGAGTGGATTATTTGCTTTTTGACTTGTAAGAGTTCACTTGTACTCTGAGTACAAGACCTTTAACAGATACGGCTTGTGGATATCTTCTTACGCTCTATGGCTTGAGCACAAATATTACTGTGGTGAATGTTAATTTATCAGGTTTGCGCTTTTGCTGATTGCTGCCCGTGACCTAAGGCGGCATTACCAGCTCGCTCCCAAGTTGCAAAGATAATATTTTTTTCGCTTGGAGCCTGTTTAGCTTTTGCAGTTAGTTCTACAGTCCGCCTTGCATTAGTATAAGGTAGCATCAGATTATGTTCACAGAAGCTATTTAGATTAATCCTACAATCCTAAGTGATGGCTTGGTCTTGTTGGCAGTGAACTTCTTGATGGTCCTTTTGGCCAGTGGCTGGAAAATTTCCCTTGCCAGATTATTTCAGTGGGTGTTCTGAGAGGAACCTCTAGAGGATGTCTAAGGGGCCTCGTTTGCTTTAATTGTAACATGCATTTAAGAAATGTGACTGAAAGTCTAGGTTATGACTTTCTAGTTTCAGCTGACCAACCAGTTAGAACTCTTTCGAGTAGAGTCATTTAGTCTAATCCTTCTCCCTGTTCCAGGCCATTTAAGCGAGAGATAAGAACAAAAACTGCAGTCCTTTCTTGTATAGTACACAGAGAAGAGGTAGGATTTCTTTGCAGACAAAATTGTTTTCGTTCCCTTCTTGGGTTCCTTCTTGTAATACAGTGTTTCTTCCAGCAAATGAGGATGCGAACTGGGCAGCTTCTCAAGGTCTTTACCATTCTCTTGCACAGTGTGTTTGGGGGTGATGAGGACAGGGTGGCTGGGATGCCTGAGAAAAAGGTCTGGCTGGTGCCCATGTGTGTGTAGGTATCAGAAAACATGCAAGATGGAACTTCGAAGTCAAGACATGAGTTTGGCTTTCTGAAGAAGATAGTCTAGAGCAACAGAGTGGTTTTAAGAATGGTTTTGGTGTCAAAGCATCACTTACGAAATTTTCCCGTCAAAAAATGTAACCTTCGGCCCTCCCTGGTGGCACAGCGGGTTAAAGCACAGCACTGAGAATCTAAAGCCGCTTCAGCATGAGTTCGATCCCCGCCTGCCCCGGAGGTGACCACATGGCATGGCAGACCTCTCCTGACCCGCCCGCTGCTCCCCTCAGCAGTAGACTTCGTCTATCTGCCTGTTCTGCTCCCCACTCTGTCTCTGGTGAAGCCTCTTACCACCCCTGAGCCTCTGGCCTGTACCCCAGTTCTGTATGCACAAATAAATAAATCTTTAAAAAAAAATGTAACCTTCATGCTATCATGAAGAAGCTCATAAACCCAAATTAAAGACTGGCAAAAGAACTGTCCTGGACTCTTCAGTAATTCCAGTGTCATAAAAGGAAAAAAAGGTTGACATCCTTTTTTATATTAAAGGAACAAAAGGGGAAAAAAAGAGAACAGCTAGGTGCCAAGGTAGGAGTCTTGTCTGGTTTCTGCAGGGTGACAGAAAAGCTGTCAAGGGCATGACCAGGACACTGGGGACACTGGCTTGGAGATGTGAGCGGCAGAGGCATTCTGTCGGGGCAGTTCAGTGGCTGAGGCGTTGTCACTCGGAAGACCTTGCCGAGTTGCAGTCTCGTGGTGGTGTCTGTGGCTGCCCACCCAGCGGTGCGGAGAGAAATTCAGCAGATGTGGTGAAAAAAATAGCACTGGGGGATGTGAGGAACCCCCTTGTGAATGCACTAATCTGGTTTTGTCCAAGAGACCTACAGTGCCCAGGACAGGAACCAGGCTCTCGGTGAATAGGTGAATCTACTCTAAAAGGCTCCCAAGACACTATTCCTGGTGGCCCCTTGAATAAAATATGTCTTCTCTGAGAACTGTGTCAAGGGAGAGGTGGTCGGCCGTCCTGCACACTGCCAGAAGTTGTCAGTTTCTGACTTACTTTTCGTTAATTCTGTTTCGATCCCTCCCCCCCGCTTCTACACATCTTCCAGGCCCCCCCCCCCCCCGTTGCCAGTATTGGTGACCATCTCCACGCTACTTTCAACAGAGTTGGGCATGGCCAGGCCCTTGGGCCCAGGGATAGACGCACAGCAGCCATTTGGTCTGGACCCTGGGCAGAGCTACCATTGTACTCGGTGCTCAGAGCCTTCATGGCGAGGAAACCCTGGGGCCTGTCGCTCCGGGGTGGCCCAGCGCCTGGCAGCTGGAAGGAGGCCTTTGCGCCACCAGGAGCCTGCCAGTGGCAGCGGTGTGCCTCGAGTCCATGTCCTCTCTCTCTCGTTGCAGGTTTTCAAGAACCCCTACGAGGTGGTGACCGTGCTGCTGATTCAGACCCTGGGGGCCTTGCTGCCCTCTCTGCCAGTCTGCCTCAGCGCCGGTGTGGAGCGGGCCGGGCCTGAGCTGGAGCTCACCAGGCTGCTGGAGTTCTACGACACCACCGCCCACTTTGCCAAGGGGCTGGAGATGGCGCTGCTCCCCCACCCACGTGAGCATTCCTTCCTCCCAGACTAGCTTGTCTTCACTTGCTCTGTTTGGAACTCTGGGGCTGGGTGGCTGGTCTCTCCAGGTGCTCATTTTGCAGAATGGAAAGGATCACAGTTTCCCTTTCCAGGAGATACGGGAGGCCTCTCCATGGAGACGCTGCCACTGTGGCGATGGTGATGTGTAATGGACTTACCCAGCACCACTCCTGAGCCTTCCTCGCTCTGGGGAGGAGATGGACACCTCTGCAGGGTCTTAGAAAGCCAGAGGCAGGTAGCGTTAGCAGCAGTTGACAGCAGGTTTGTCTGGGGGGGGGGAAGTGGCCTCTGCCTCTTAAGTCCTTGTAGAACCTTGCACAGTTCAATCTAAATAGTAAGTTGAAGAGAACAAGTGGGTGAGAGGAGCTTTCTGAGGGGACAGCAGCATGCTTCCAGGGGCAGGGATGTGGCGTGGGGCTGAAGGTGGCCTTGGGAGGAATGGCCCTGCGCACCCGAGCATGAGGCCCACGACGGTTGGAGGGCAGGCAGTGGCTGACGCGCTGGTTCTCCCATCTGGGTTAAAAGCTCCATAAACTTGTAAGTAATACAGCCCGTGTGACGCGTAGTGCTGTCAAATCAGATAATCACTTCGGGAAAACCTTGTTCTGCCATTTGGCAGCTTTGTCACTAACTCGGTTTATTTAATAGTTATTCTCTTTAATTACATTTGCGCATAATTACCTTAGACATTCCAGGGAGTGTGTTTATTGTTCAGGCTCTTGATGATTCACTCGTGTTTGTGGCCCACTCACTGGTTGGGGCCTGGCCTGGCAGGAGAGAGGCTCAGGGGATGTGGTTACTGCCGGGGAGGAGGCGCCCCGGGCCTGGTGGCTGTGGGAGGCCGGCCTCGCACCCTCCTGGGTCAGAGAAGCCTTCCTCCCCCCGTGACAGAGTTTACTGAAGAAGAGAGAGAGCCTCACTCTCTTAAGAGTCAGATGCAGAAATCATTTGTAAGTCAGGTTCAGATTTTTAATGATTCCTATTGAGGTTTTCAAAGCATTAAAAAAAGATTTATTTACTTATGCATATAAAAGCTGAGTTACTAGGCATAGAAAGTTACTGTTCATACGTGCTCACACAAGGAGGAAGCAGCAGCACTTTGAAAGAGCCTTCACCCTACCTGCCCACCCCTTTCACCTCCGGGCCAGGCAGGTGGGGCCTTGTAAGCACTAAGGTGTTTGGTGTCTGCCTGAAGAGGTAATTCTCAGGGGCTGCATGGCTGTGCACTTGTGACTGTGTGTGCAGTTGGAGGGAGACTTTTGGGAATGCTTAGTGTGCGAAGTGTCTTCTTTCTGTAATTCTGGGAAGCTCAGCATGTGAAGCGTTCTTCTTGCAGTCTTCTCAGCATTAGCCCTTGAGCTGGACCCTGAGGAGATGAGACTGGTGAAGTTCTTGACTTGGGAATACGAGGACAGTGTCTAGAACAGTGTCTAGGAAAATAGTACATGAAGCCCAGACTTGTCTAATATTTATAGATGCTATTGTTGAAGTTTCCAGGAACGATCAACGCAGATTGACAGAATATAGTCAGTCATCCCGTAGGATGAAGCAGGGAAGGTTCCAGGGAAGTGTCTTTTACCTATTGTTCCCCAACAGTTAATTTCCAATTCTTTCTTTTTTTTTTTTTTCTTTGCATATATACTGGAGTATAGGCCAGAAGTGTGGAGGGTGAGAGGATTCACCAGAGCCATAGTGGGGAGCAGAACAGGTAGATCAACCGAAATACACTGCTGAGGGGAGCAGCAGGAGAGACAGGAGAGGTCTGCCGCGCCATGTGGCCAGGGATTTAGCTCAGACCTTGGCAGTGACAGCGCTGAGACTTAGCCCCTGGGCCACCAGGGAGCCCCTCCATGTTCATTTTTGCTTTTTGTTTCCATTTCTCTAAAGATGAGCACAACTTGGTCAAAGTCATGGAGCTGGTGGATGCTGTGTATGCTCCGTACAAGCCCTACCAGTTGAAGTATGGCGACATGGAAGAGAAGAACCTTCTCATTCAGATCAGCGCGGTGCCTTTGGTAATGTTCGAAGACTGCCAGTGGCCTAATTCGAGGATGCGTTCTGTTTGCCAAGCATGGGGTTGGGGGCGGAATGCGCTGAGAAGGTCTGAGTTGGAATCACATGTGCAAAGAATTGGGAACAGGTGTGCAAAACATGGGCTCCAGGTGCCTTCTGGGCTGTTGTGATCCTGTAGAAAACTCAACCCCAGCTAGGCTGGCAGCTCTCCAGGTCCCCAATAAAGGTCTAGCAAAGCAAGAGCCTTAAGTCTTCTGGGGGTGAATTCAACGTCTATGATTTGGTAATTTCTTATCACTGGCAGTGTTTTGTTTCAAGGAGATGTGCAGATGGCCTGGAGGTCAT
Source organism: Condylura cristata (assembly GCF_000260355.1). Lineage (NCBI taxonomy): Eukaryota > Metazoa > Chordata > Mammalia > Eulipotyphla > Talpidae > Condylura > Condylura cristata. The sequence continues at coordinate 8,616,488 of NW_004567133.1, forward strand.
GCTGGCACACAGCAGTGCTATAGGTGATGAGGGGCAGGTCACTGGCACCAGGGGGTGGAGGTCATTGCAGTGCAAAGTGGTATTTTAAGGTTGTCCACTCTGGGGAGAGCTGGCATTGGAGAATTGATCTGAAAGTCCTTAGAAGGTGCCGCCTGTTGCCATTTTTGTGTTTTCTAGGGATGTTCCTAGAAAGTGTGTTCTGCTTCTGTTACTTTCTTGCCCCTGAAGGAAGCAGCTTCACTACATTCTTTTGGGGTGTGTGGTATGGAGAATTTGAATCCTAGCTGGTGAGCATGAGAGAGAGAAGCCATCTTAATGACAAAAACAGGAAGGAGATGAGAACTGTGAGGATGACTCGAAGTATTGGATAGGCTTTTCTGCTGCTGTTCATTTCTGTGACCTCGCTGCCACACAGACCAGCTGCCCATGGGCAGGCCCTTGAAGAGCTGTCCGGGTTTGGGAGTATATTGCTGATGTCCCTGTTAAAAAAGTGGCCGTACTGCGGGTGAGGAGGCTTGGCAGTCTGCCTCAGCTTAATGCTGTCTGTTCAACTGTTCTCGGGTCTGAGGTAGCTTTGCTTGTCCAAACTTGCTGTGCAGGAGCATGGAGAGGTCATCGACTGTGTGCAGGAGCTGAGCCACTCCGTGACCAAGCTCTTCAGCCTGGCGTCTGCAGCTGTGGACAGATGCATCCGATTCACCAGTGGCCTGGGGACCTGTGGCCTGCTGACAGCCCTCAAGTCCCTCTTTGCCAAGTAAGGCTGGGGGGTGGGGCAGAGTGTCACCTGTCCCAGTGAGCAGCACGTGTGTCCTATCTTCCTGTTCTGAGCCTTGGAGAAGCGATTGCGCTTGGGCCCGAGAGCAGGATGTTCGCTGGGGCCCCGTTTGTAGTCGCGGGACTTCTGAAGCAACCTAAAGGCCCGGCATTTGGCAGTGGCTGAGCACGAGCTGGTGTGCTCACGCAGGGGCGCTGTGCAGCGAGGAAGGCTCGGAGTAGATCTGCGCACACACCACGGCCAGAGCTCAGAAACTTGCTGCTGTGGCATAAAAAGCAGCCGCAGAGTAAGTCATAGTATAACATAGTATGTGAAAAGAATGTACAAAAATGGGGTATATTTTCGGTAGCAGGACTTGGCGAACCGCCACAGGCCAGCTGGCAAGTATTTCAGGCCTTGCAGCCATCAAGTCAGTAGAGACTTCCGAGGCCCTCTGCCGCCGGGCAGGAGCAGACCACAGACGGCACCTGTGTGAGTGGCGCGGCTGCGTGCCAGTACAGCGTGCTTTGCCAAACACTGGGAACACCAGCTCCTGGCCTTGATCTTTTTTCTACTTTAAAAATGTACTCCAGGCCCTCCCTGGTGGTGCAACGGGTAAGGACACAGCACTGCAAGCTGGCCACAGCTGCTTCAGTGTGGGTTCGATCCCGGGCCCAGAGGTGACCCACAGGGTGCGGCAGACCTCTCCTGTCTCGCCTGCTGCTCCCCTCAGCAGTGTACTTAGTTGAGCTGCCTGTTCTGCTGCCCACTCTTTCTCCAGTGATTCTCTCACTGCCCCTCTGCCTCTGGCCTGTACCCCACCTCTGTATGCATAAATAAATAAATCGTTAAAAAAAAACTTTAAGAAAAATGTACTCCATATTCCTACAGCTAGAGGTTGATAGGATCTCGTGAGCCAACTGTGGCCTGCCATCTGTCCTCATCAGCAAGTCTCGCTGGACACAGCCTTGCCCGCTCACTTCCCTGTGGCCTGTGACGCCT
>NW_004567133.1:8618943-8628902 GCF_000260355.1 Condylura cristata
TCCAGGGGGAGACCTTCTTGTTCAAGAATGAAGTTGTTCTAAGTCTCAAGAAATTCCTTTTAGTGAGCTGAATGCTGTTTTGCTATAAGTTGAGAGCGTCTTGTCATTCCAGAACTACTGAGCATGCCCCGTGAGCTCTGAGGTCCTTGGGCCCAGTGCCTTCTGTCACTGCCCTGGGCAGGCAGCCCCTCCCGGAGCTCCCAGGGATGCCATGCCTGCCCACAGATGCCGGGTCACCGGCAGGATGTGCTCCTGTAGGAAGAGAGGCCTCAGCAACAAGTTAAATAAAAACAAGCGAGCAAACAAAAGAGGGTTTTTTTTCTGGCACCAACAAGGATTTTTGGATGGAAAGAAGATTTGAGATCTAAGAATGACACTATAAAATAACAAAAATAGTATTATCTAGAAATAATTTTTAAAATATGAGACGGTATTAAAAAAAGGCCTTTTCCTTCCTGCTTCTCTGAGAGGAGCCAGTTTTGAGCACCTAGCTGCTGTCTCTGCCCTGCCCCGCCTGCGGGGGGCAGGCGCCTTCTGCAGCATCAGCGACGCCTCTTGCCCGCTGACTGGTGAGGCCGGCGAGGACGGTTCCTGGAGCCGCCCTCTCACCCCGACCCTCCCAGGGCCTGGTCGTCATAGTTTTACTTTCTGTTCTTTGGGTGGTTGTTTTGAAAACTTGGTTTTAAAAAGAATACAAATTCCTCTTAAACATTTTACTATAGTAAGGATATTCTGTGAAAAGGAAACAGCCAGAACAGCCCATGTTCAGGACACTGGGGAGTCAGGGCGAAGCTCACTGGCAGGCGGCCACTGCGGGGCGAGACGGGGAGGGCGGACACTAGGGGCAGGCGACCTCGGCGTGCCGGCGGGAGCGGGCGTGGGTGCTCGCCTGGCCCTTGCTTTTGGGCCTCGGTGGGCCAGTACCCTTCTCTGTCTCCTGGCACCTTTCCCCCAAGTGAGCTGATGGTGCCGCCACCTTGGGACCATGACGTGCAAGTGTGTCGTTAAAGCCCCTCCCAGGACACGCTGTTTGGTCATGGCCACCAACTCTGCAGCCTTAAGAAAGGCCCACCCCATCAGCTTTCATTTCGTCCTTTTCGGGGAACCCAGTGTCTAGTCATCAGCACGACAGCTCTGTGAGGCAGTGCAGAAGGCACACGAAGTCCATTTGAAAGACTGGACACCGAGGCCCCGGGCTGCGGGCCAGTCTCCCCTTCATTCAGGAGCCATTTCCACATGTCTCCCTCATGCCCGGCCTGCCGCTGATTTCCTGGGGACGCAGTTAGGAGCTGGGGACAGTCCTGCCCGCCTGGAGCTTCTGGTCTAGAAATGGCAGCACCTGCTGGACACGTGTGCGGATAAGCCATTAAGCCCTACGTGTGCCGGGCGCCAGGAAGGAAGTCGGTTGCGCAGCGGGAGCAGGCCACATGCCAGGGGTCTCCAGCTCCAGTTTAGTTTCGAGCTCCTCTTGCTTGAGGTCAGTCAGGACCTTGCCTGCAGGCAGTTTGGCGGTAATGTAAATGCTGCAAAAGGACTCAGGACAGGGTCCCAGGTGACAGTCAGATGCGATAGTGGGACGTGATGTTTCTAACTGTTCTGCCAAACAGCTTCCAAAGAAATGCCCAGTAGGATGAGGGAGCGGTTTGCCTGCGCCACTGTTGGGTCACCTGGATCTTGGTCTCAGTGGCTCTCTCCCTCCTCCTCAAGCAGCTGCTCCACCGCTGGGCGTGGTGGGCTTGCCACACAGAGCAGACCATTTTGTGCTACACTGGATAGCTGGGTGCCTGCACACACACGTTCCGGGCCCTGAGCAGTTTGTCAAGGCTGTCTAACCCCAGGGGGTGAGGGCCCCGGGGTCTGACGCTGCTGCTGCCCTCTTCCCCAGGTACGTGTCTGACTTCACCAGCACGCTCCAGTCAATACGGAAGAAGTGCAAGCTGGATGAGATTCCTCCCGACTCCCTCTTCCAAGAAGACTGGACAGCTTTTCAGAACTCCATCAGGTAAAGTGGGGGCTGTAACCTAAGCCCATTCCTAATGTAGGAAACAACCATGTAGAATATGGTCTATGGAAATGATGGCTGTGCGTGTGAGGGGCTGATTCTCGTTCTCGTTTGCTGCCTTTTCTTTTTTAAAGCACAGACTCTAGCCTCTGAAAACAGTGAATAGACAAAGCCCAACCCACCATACGAGAGCGGGGGTGGCCCCCCCTTGCTCTCACAGTATTTTCAAGGCCCTGTTGAACTCCTCATCTCCTCTGGGCACTACGTTTTATATTTAGTTTGCAGTCCCCACCCCCAGCCCGTGCTTTCTGCAGATGTGAAATAACATAGCGCTTATGTTTGAGAAAATGCGTGGCTGGCTGGGTCCTGTTTCTGGATCTCAGAGTGTGAAATGGGGAAGCCACACCCTGTGGCCTAGAAAGGGCAGCGTAGGAGTCCTGGTGAAAGGTGTGGAGGTGACCCTCCCACGCGGCTTTGATGCCCAGGTCCAGGGTGACCTGTGAGCCCGAGGCAGACACCTGTGGCCCCAAGCCCTGAGGGGAGAGTGTGATGGGCCATGGCCTGGGAAGTTTGGCCTCACAGTGTGTCCAGCCAGAAAGAAGCCAGTTCTGACCCGTGGGCATGTTTGATTATGGCATGTAGACAAACTTTGGATTCGTTATCAACATCTAAAAACCAGATTTAATGTAATTCATATTTCTAACTTCACCTTAAAATTGGAAGCTCTGAAAGCTGGGCCCACATTGCCCAAGGCCGTGGCCCGTCGGGGGTGCTGGCTGGAGTCCCCCATACTGGGTGTGCGCTCTTTCTGTGCGCATGTGGTCTGGCATCTGTGCTATCAGGGATGAAAATAATCTAGAAATTTCTTTCCTGAAAATCCACTTACAGTCCGGCCTGACCCCAGCCAAGGTTGCCTGTGCTGGATGCCTGTGACGCACTCATTGTGGGTGGGTGCCCGGGCCAGAGCGCATCCCGGCCATCCCCAGGCATCTTTAATCTGGGACATCCAGGACGGCCCCTGACACCCTCCCCAGGGGCCCAGACCTGGGCTTTTACTTCCTTTGATGAAATGTAATGTTCTAGATGCTGACTCTGCCCCCTGTCGCCTATGGGGACAAGGGACGTAGTGAGCTGGTGGCTGTGCTGCCCCTGAGGCAGGCCCCCCTCTCCCCCAATGGAGGAACGCCCCCCACTGCGGCCTGGCACTCTTAAAGAGAGTTAAAATTTAACCAGGCTTAAGATGTTTTTTAATCCTTAGGTTTGTCCTGACATTAGAATTTGGTGTTGAAGGACTCCGTAGTTGGAGTTTGAGGCCTAGCATAAAATTGCTTGAAAATTAAAGGATTACTAAATACAGATATGCTGATTACTGGGGCTTATCTCTGAGAAACACGTGGCTTAATCTTCATCTATCTGCCTTTCAGGCAATCAGAGAGAGATGCCTCTAGCGTCAAAACAAGTTTCTCTCCCATACTTGCAAAATAACAGGCATCCTACAAATACTAAATAGTGAACTTTGGTTTTTAAATTTTGGATACGAAGTATTTCTAATTTGTTTTCTCAAGGACAAAGCCCAAAGCATCTCGGTATTTTAGAAATGTAAAGCTATTTGATAGTGTACTGGAGAGAATTATGACTCATTGGCTATTAAAGGATTTTAGAGGGGCCTCCCTGGTTGTGCAGGGGGTTAAGTCTCAGCCCTAGGAAGACATCAGCAGCCACTGCAGCAGGAGTTCAGCCCCCAGACGGGGAGCTGACCCACGCTGCATTTACCACAGACAGTAACTGCTAATTAATAAAACACTTCAACGAGGCAATCAAATGGTTAATTGCTTTCCCAGTTCACTTCCAAAAGGAATGAATAGTTAGAATTTTTATGAATGAGACAATGTTTGTCCTGTAAAGGTGGCATTCCAGATACTTGAACGTTGAAGTGCTTTTCGTTTTGTTTAGGATAATAGCCACCTGTGGAGAGCTCTTGAGGCACTGTGGAGACTTCGAGCAGCAGCTGGCAAACAGGTAGGAGGGGGCTGCCCAGAGTCTCTGGTTCCAGGTTGGGGGAGGACTTTGGACTCGGCACACAGGACAGCAAACGTATGGACCCTCTGAGAGCCACCAAGCTTAAGGACTGTCTGTGCCTAGATGCACAGTGTCGTCATTGTCATCATTTTTATTTACTGAGCACCTAAAATGGGCGCAAGTCTGGCCTACTTGGCTGTGGGCACGTCATTTTGGTTGGACGAGGATGTTTCAGCCTCCATGAAGAAATGGTACATGTCGTCTCCAAATTATGAGCGGGCTGGGTTCTGTCTGCTTGTTTGTCAGCCAGTTATTGGAACTCAAAATGAATCTCCACAGGGAAACGAGAAGCGGCTAAGTCCCCGGGGGCTGGCCCACCGCACTGAAACGATCCCAGCCAGCCTCCTTCGGGTTCTGCAGAAGTCTGTGCTCTGAACAGGCAGGTCCAGAGATTTTGGGGGTCAGCTCTTGGGAAAGTCCCTTCTGCCCCGTTCCATTCTGCCAGGGCGCCTGTGTCCTGAGTGACCGATTCAGGCTGTTTGCCCCTCAGAAGACCCCAGCCTGCCACATTTCCCTCTTCCTTTCAGCCGAAGCTCTCAACTCCAGGGTAGGGCTGAGTTCTCTATTTGAGCAACTGGGGGTGGAGGAATCTGCCTCACATTAAGTTGTGTGAGTTGACGTAGGAGAAGCTCCTTCAACCCTTTCTTGGAAAATTCCTTACTGTCCTAGAGAAATCCGTGGGAGGGACTTTCTGGTGGTGGTACGATGTGAAGTTGGGGGAGCAGGTGGTGAGAATGAGCTGCCCAGTAGGGGGACACCCTGGCTCCCCAGGTGCTTGTTGGTTCCTTCCTTCTGAACCCTGGATCGTCATGGCATTTCTCTGTGGTTCTCCTGGGGAAAGTCTTGCAGTGGGTAGAATGGGGGCAGCCCTGGCGTTCCTAACTCCGGACCAGCCTGGCATGAACAATGTGGCTTCTTCAGGAAAACCCAGCCCCACAGGTGTGCACGATGGAAGCACAGCACCTGCCCCGTCAGTGTGCTCGGTGCACACGCAGCGTGAGGGGCATCCCAGGGAGCAGTGAGTGGATCTGGGGGCACAGAGGGCCCCTCAGAAGAGGTGAAATGGAACATTTACCTATTTAAAAGAAAATAATATGTAGCATATTATATATGTAGCATATAATAATATATAGCTACATGTTAACAATATGTAGCATATTCTTTTTCCTTAATTATAGTAGTAGTTATAGACTGGCCCCAGCTCATTGAAGAAATTAAAACAGTTAACTAGCATTTGAGACAAAAACTGAAAAATCTTACCTGAAAATGCTTTCTCCAGAAGAAACATGGTGAACAGTCCCCCGGTCCCACCTGGACGCCATTTACTGAGCTCGGACCTTAGCAGCGTTCATGCGTTAACGCTGTAACCACCCCCAGCTGCCAAAGAGCTAGCGGGTCTATTCTTATTCCCTTTCCTACAGATGAGGAGATACTGAGGGTAGAAACTTTTCAAGTAAAAGAAAGTATTTGGGGAGCTAGTTGATCCAGCTGAGGGGCGGGGATCTGCCCCTGAACACCAGCGGGGTCGGGCAGAGCCTCAGCCCACACTGTCCTTTCTCAGCACGGGTGAGTGTCTGTCCTTGGATTTGAGTTTCTCTGCATCTTTCCATCTTGGACATCCAGGTTTTCCTTAACCTTTTAATGAAGGTGGAATTGCATTTGCAGCTCAAGGGAGGATCTGCTTAGGCAGGTGAATGATGGGTCAAGGGTGGGTATCTTGCCACTCAGAGGGGGCCGGGAGGCCGACCCCAGCTGTGGAGTGTGGTGAGAGCAGCCTCAGTGTAGCCAGAGGAGCCTCTTTAGGAGACAGGGTCATCCTGGAGCTCTGAACCTAGGACAGGAAAAGAGGGACAGCCGCCACCTGTTTCCACCAGGGAGGCTGGTGTGTGCCACCTATAAGCTTATCTTATCTCCAGTCAGCCTCACGGGAGCCCGGCTCCTCCCTGGTAGCGGAGGCGGTTGGTGGCTGCAGCATTCCTGAGCGCTTCAGGGGAAGAGTGGCGGGGCTGTTGGACTCTCAAGATCGCCTCCTTGCAGAGGGGGAACTGTGACTTACGGGCTGCGTGGGGGTCCCCGCAGGCCTTCTCCTGGTTCCTCTGTACTTTAGCGGTGCCCGCTGTTCATTTCTGGAACACCGGTGTTTTCCCAGGACACGGTCTTATTGGGCAGTTTGGTGGGGTGGTCGGATTCTGGGATCCAGGGTAAATGGATGACTTGGATGACTAGGGGCGGTTAGCAGCTCTTTCTGAAAGGAACTGAGGACACGGCCTGGGTGGAAGTGCCATCCTCCTGCGACTGGCACGCGCCCCCTTCTTCCGGCACAGCTGTTAGCACTTTAGCACGGATCGAGGCCCCATTCCGTTCCGGGCTTCTTGAGGGCCAGGTGTATGATCACCCTATAGCGCATGGCCAGGATGAGAATGTTTCCCTGATGAGTGAAGAAATCAAGTGCACGTTTCGTCAGGTTTCGTTCACAGCACCAGCAAATAACGGGCCCAGCGTGCGGTGAGGGCTGGCTGAGGGGCTGGGAAAGAGGCAGTGTTGACTGGGGCTGGCGTTCATTCGTCTTGACACTTTTGCCTACAACCTTTAACACTGAAAACACGAAACTGAAGGATGACGTATCTGTCTTTCCTTGACCTGGGCGGCAGACTGATACCAGCTTCCCCAGCTGAGACCCTACATGTGTTGCAGGGATGCTGCCGAGCGGGGCTGCCTCTGGGTCCTCGTGGACAGTGCAGGCTGAGTGAAGCGTGAAGCGACGACTGTCCCGTGCGGGCTGTATCCATTAGGCGACAGTTCTGGGGGAGAGCGTTAAAGGGGGACGGCCCCCACGGCCTACGGGCACCTGAGCCCCAGCTCACTCCTGGGCTGGGGGGTGTCTCCGTGTGCTGTAATGGGCCTTGAATCAGTCTGCCTCCTGCAGCTGCCGTGGGGCGCCCCCAGGGAGAGCGAGCGCCCCACGAAGACTGGGCGTGACGGGCTGGCTGTCATTGCAGGATCCTGTCCACAGCCGGGAAGTACCTCTCCGACTCCTACGGCCCCCGGAGCCTGAGCGGCTTTCAGGACAGCATCCTGACGGACAAGAAGAGCTCTGCCAGGAACCCGTGGCAGGAGTATAATTACCTCCAGAAAGACAACCCTGCTGAATATGCCAGCTTAATGGAGATACTTTATACCCTCAAGGTATGACACTGGACTGATGACATTCTGGCAGCCCAGAGGTTTGGACCGACACTCACCCTTTCCCCGATCCGGGTCTCTGGCTCAGTGTGAGGCCTGAGCCATGGCGTCCCCTGCTGCCACTTCTCTGAGGCTGTAAGGAGCTGAGAGACCAAACTGGGCTGGAACCAACTGACATGTGAATGCAGGACCATGTAACTTTCGCTTTATTCCTCGTGAAAGCAGACTGGGGACAGGCTGCAGCTGCGATCAGACGGGCTTGCTGTGCCTCCTCCAGGCAGAGCTCAGCTTGTCAATGGGACAGGCAGGGCTGGGTGGCCCTGGCCCCCAAGTGGGGACACTTCCTGTTGCCGAATGGTAGGGAGGGGGCCAGACCGTGTACTCCCTGCGGGCACTCAGAGCCGTGGAGGAGGACCTGGCCCAGCCCCAGGGAAGTCACTGCTCTTCCCTAAGGAGAGAGGGAGGGTGGACCAATGCTAGGAACCCTCTAGTGCCAGTTTGCTCACACGCCATGAGGGCTTGGGGATGCGTGTTCGCGCCCATCTCGTCTCTCAGTTTAAGGTCCTAGTTTGCTGACTGTAAAGCTCTGAGCTTGGATGCCTGGCGATCCAAGGACAGAACCTTCCAACCAAGGGAATGAGCCGCCAGGCCTGAGGAAGGGTCCCCATGAGAGCCAGGGACGTCCTTTCCAGAACCTCCCCATCCTCTCTGAGCTGGTTTGAACCCCACTCTTGGTGACAGGCAGAGGAGACAGACTGCTCCCCTGGCGCTGAAGGCCATTTAACATTTTCCTGGTGGGCTGTGAGTTCTGGGGGTGATGGCACAGTGACCCCTGGACATGTCTGAGGCCTCTGTTGGCCTCGCAGAGTCTCCCCCATCTCTCTGCACTTTGACCCACCAACGGGCTGCATTTGAACTTGACAAACACTTCGTTAAGCAGTTCTGCAAGTTCATTCATCCATGCTTCTGTGATTAGGTTAAGGCAACTCCGTTTATCTTTATTGCTAATCTGATTTATGTCTGCTTGTTGTAATCGGTTCAGTTATAATAGCAAAACTGGGGTTACATTTCCATCTCTGTGTTTTTCTCAGGCTGTTTGGAATTCCTTGGTACTCACACAGGTTGTGCTGCTTGGCCTCTGGCCGAGTGCAGTTGACCTGACTTCGCTGGGAACCAGAGCCTTGCCAGTCGCTCCGGCTTCTCATAGCACTAATGCTCACCCCGCCGCTGTCTTTATGGGGGGGTCCAGCTTAATGTTCCCTGAACTGTCATTCCATGAGCTGTGTTAGCGTAGATGCACCCCGGTCCCCTGGGAAAGTGACCGCCTGCTGGTGGAACCCGAACACCTGCCATTCGGCATACTCCCAGGGGGCCGGGGCACAGCCAGTATGGGGATACCCACTGTCTGGGAAATACTCCCCCCTTTTTCTCTGCTTTTCAGACTATTTAGCAAACGCCTCGGCTGGATTTGAGGCCTAGCAAACTACCTCTTGCATTTTCTTGTCTTAGGAAAAAGGGTCAAGTAACCACAACCTGCTGTCCGCCTCTCGCACGGCTTTGACGCGCCTGAACCAGCAGGCCCACCAGTTGGCTTTTGATTCCGTCTTTCTGCGCATCAAACAGCAGCTGCTGCTTGTCTCCAAGATGGAGGTGAGTTTCCTGGGGTTGCCCCTCCCCCTGGCCTCACCTCCCTCCCCAGGAGCCCACGCGGACTCCCAGGCTGGAGTCCTGGCGCAGCTGACCCCTTGCCGGGCCTGCCCCGCTGGAATGGCTGCGGTGACTGGGCTGCTTTAAATGGACCCTCCCTTGGGACCTTTACTGTTGCCTGCCTGACTGCGCTGCTTGGGGTGACTCAGGTGTGCCCTGTCAGGGAGGGAACTTACTCAGTGCTGCATAGGTCAGGGCAGGTCAGAGGAGCTAATTGTCTTCTGAGAATGAGCCGTTTTCAGGTCACAGACATTTCTGGAGAATTGGCTCTAGAGCTTTGCTCAGGAGAATGCCTTATCGCCTTCCATCGGGTGCTTTGGCATGGGGGCGGGGCTGCTCCATCCTCGATGCCGTTCTGTGTGGCTGTCTCAGAGTGTCACACTCTCCTGGCCTGTTCTGCTCATCTTAATTCCTTTTCAGGGATTTCCTGTTAGTCATACTTTCCCTGCTGGCCCTATCTCCCCTGCTCGCGATTTCACTTTTCCTTGTTTGGCTTCCGGGACAGTCCCCTGCTTAGGCTTTCTCACCGGCTCCTCAAGTTTGCCTGTGTTCAGGTTTGGGGAAAGATGGTCTTTCAGGAAGGGTGCAGTCATGGGCCTTTTATGGCCAAGAGGGCCTTTCAGGAAGCAGCAAGAACTTGAGCTGCATAATTGCAGGTTCTGTGCTATCTGCCACCTTCTGGAGAATGCATTAGGCCGGGACTCCCGGGCTCCTCACTCCCCATGTGACGTGGGGGAGGGAGAATGGAGTTGCTCGGCTTTTTTTCTCCTCCCTGCTGCTATCCTCTGCGCCTGCCACCTGCAGCCTCGCTTTCCTGCCAGGCCTCATTCCCACGTGTGATAGCAGTTGTTGTAAAGAAGTGCAGGGGAGCGCTGCAGTTACTCATGGCACCAGCTGAGAAGCTGCGAGCGGGCTGGTGAGCAGGGGGCGGGCGCGCCTGGCAGCGCACCCGGATGCCTACACCTACACCTACACCTACACCTACACC
>NW_004567133.1:8629364-8642453 GCF_000260355.1 Condylura cristata
AGCAGGATCCTTACGAGAAGGGAGGATCCTTACGCGCCAGGATCCCGGGGCGCCTTCTCCCTGCCAGCCGGTCTCCCTGTGTCTGCTTCAGCGTCTGAGGCCTCTCAGAGCTCCCAGCGCTCCCAGATTCTCTTTCCGTTTGTCTGCCAGCCATGAACCTGCCCGGTCTGGGATGGTCATGTCTCAGCCCCTCCCTGCCTCTCAGACACCTCATCCGTAGCGTGACACGGTGGCCCTGCAAGATTCTGCTTTCCCAGCTCTGGGAGGGTGCAGGTGGGTGAGCCACTGCATCAGGGCAGGGAGGTGATGACCCGCGCTGCGGCCTGCGCTCTGGGCCGCACACTGGGGCTGTTCCTGCCCCTGTGGGCCTCGCCTGTCAGGGCTGAGTCATTCTCCCCGCCGGGTGCTGAGGACTAGGTGAGGTCTGTGTGCAGTAGAACTGAGCTCAGCCCCTGCCACAAGGAGGTGTTTTCTTCCTTTCTGTGAGTCTCATCTTTTTAAGAGGAATGACAGGTTTTTAAAACAAAAAATTACGTTCATTTTCAGAAATTGAAGCAATTATCGGCAAGTACAAAGAAAAAGACAATAAATCCCGTCTAGACTCCACCGTCTAGAAGTAATCAGTGTAAACACTGGGCCCAGGGGCCCAGGCCCACTCACATGCTCAGGGCTGGGCCGCCCCCTCTGTGGGGGTAGAACGAGCTGCCTGTCTGCACGGCCGCTTTTGAAAAATGATATTCACAAGAGAAATTCTACTTGCACTTAACCAGGAAACAGTAAGCTAAATGAAGCCAAAGGAATGGCTGAATTTGAGATAATGGTTTTCTCTACAACAGAAGATATTTTTTCCCAGATCTCTTCAGAGTTAAGAAAAAGAAAAATTATGGGAACTCTTAAGAGACGGAGCCCTGTGTGGTTTTTGTTAATTGTTCAGATGCATCTTACTGCTCCTCACAGCTCCCAAAGGTGAGGGATCAGCATTCCTTACCTCACTGCCCTTTCTGACCTCCGGATTTGGCTGCTCTTACTTTTGTCTTTTTTTTTTTTGTCAAAGCTTAAAATCTTGACCTTCTGTCCTTCTGTCCTGAAACCTACATAATTCTACATTGAGAAGGGTTCTGCGCTCCGCACCTGTCGGGCCCTACTTCTGCACTCCAGAGCTCATGACTTGTTGGTGGCTGCATCTTGCCTTCTCGTTCAAGCCTCCCTGGGCTCTGGGGCTGCTGGGGAGGACAAAGCAGCTGGGAGATTAGGAGGGCTCCCCACTCCGGCCCCCCTGTGCCAGCTTTCCAGCTCATAATACAAAGGCAAATACTGTGACCTTAAGGATTTGAAAATTAAACCCTGATCATTAAATGTTTGTTTTTAATGTTTGCTGGTAAATTCACTGCCCTTTGCATTACAAGAGTATGAACCAACACTGTGTTCCATTTCCAAATAGATTATTGAAGTTTACCTGTATTACCTGGTGACAGATGGATAGATAAAGCCCATGTGAAGGACACTTTAAATAAATTTTCAACAATTGAAATATTATCCACAGCATTTCCCTGTTGCCCTCTTCAAGTCCACCGCGTCTTGCCTTCCCTTTTACCCCTCCCTCCCTCTGTCCACTCTGCCTCACCCTTATTCCAGATTCTTCCACTCTGGATCTGCTTTCCCTCCACCTTTCCGCTCCCACGGCCTCCCGGAAGCGTTTCCCAGGTCTCCAGCCCCTGGACACCCTCCCGGTGACGGTGGTCTGTCCCCACCACCAGACCCTGCTCCCCACCCCCCGTGGCTCTGCTCCCTGCCACCAGGAGAAAGCCAGCAGCGGTTCCAGGCTGTGCCGCCCCTTTAAGCGTCTCTCCCTCGCTCTCTGGCCACGGCCCTCCTTCAGGCTCGCGTGGTCTCCGAACTACTTCTCGGGCTTTTTAGTGAGCTGCCTTCCCACCCTCACTCTGAATTGCTGCACTGATCTTCATACATCGCTCTGATCTTGCTTCTCCCTGTGCAGAACCCTCACCTGGAACCCCAGGGCCACAATGTTGGTCTGTCTTTAAAAACTTCTCATTATTCAAAACCACAGTGAGTTGCCACCTTACACCAGTGACAGTGGCACACATCAAAAAAGCAGGAAACGATAAATGGTGGAGAAAAAGGAGCTCTCCTACATTGCTGGTGGGGTGCAGACCCGGTGCAGCTAACCACTGTGGGAAGCTGTGCGGAGGCCTCGAACTACTGGAAATGGAGCTTTTGTGTGCCCAGCAGGAGGCTCAGACCAGAGACTTCTGCGAGGGAGGAAGAGGGGTCAAAACCAGAGAGGGGCACAGGGGCGATCGTGAAGGTTCACGGGTGAACTGGTGGTGGGGATTCTACGGGGACACAATGATGCAAAAAATAACTAAAAAAAAATTTTATCATGAAAAGTGTCACTCCTGCGCCAGAGCAGAGCGGAGTAGACCCGCATGTCCTCATGGCCTGGCTTCCACAGTGACCAGCGCTGGCCATCCTGTTGCACATGCACCCCCTTATCTAACACATCGGAACTCTGCAGATAATCACGACACGATAAGCACCTTAAAAAAGAAAATTAAAACTACTTTCTTAATGTCACAAACCAGTGTTCATGGTTCCCGTTGTCCTGATGTCACGACTCACAGAGTCGGGGGCCAGAGGGGTTCTGCACAAGGTTCTGCACGCTGGCGTTGGTCTGTCTCTTCAGTCCCAGCTTCCCTCCACCTCTGTCTCCCTCACTCATTGTCTCTTGCAGTTGACGTGTCAGGCAAAGCCATCTCACTTCTAAGGGCATCCTCCTGGTCCTCCCTCTCCGCACCACACATGTCCTGCGGGCCATCTCCAACCCCCAGCTCTGGCTCCTTGCGTTTAAGAGTGCCTTTAAAGTGGAGGTCTGTGAGGGTGAGGACAGGGTGTGTGTTTGGGGGGCTGTGTCAGGGGCTCTTGGTCCCCAGGGCTTCTGGAGAGAAAGGGCCTGCACGAGGCTACACAGCATGGACACTAGGCCCGGGGGGTGCCCGGCATGGCTCTTCTCAGTAGAGTTCACTGGAAACAAGTAGCAAAAAGGGATGCTTAGCAAGAATCTAGGGGTTAGACAACTGTCGGGGCAAGGGTGGGCCAGAGAGAACTTACCTAGAGCAAAGAGGCGGCGGCAGGTGGGCGCTGGTGCAGGAGAGCGTGGGGAAGACGCTGAGGCCTCACCTGGGCCGGGAGCCCAGGGGTGGATGAGGCCATTGCATTCCCGGAACGCTACTTAAAGGATCAAGCAACCAGATCAGGCGTCAGGTGGCTGCGAGAGGACCGCCGACTGACCTCAGCGGCCAGTCCGGGAGGCCGACCCGAAGGGGCCTTGTTTCCCAGGCCGGCTCAGGGTGACTCAGGCTGGGTTAGGAAATCGGATCCTGTGTGAAGGGCGCCAAGCGGAGATCTGCAAGCTTGTGCGCCGGTGTGGGCGGCCTTGGAGAGCCGGGAGGCCCCTGCCGTGGCCTCGTGGCCTTCCCGCCTGCAGGGACGAGGTTTGGAGCTGTCTGCCTGGCCCCTTCCCTCCGAGTTCTGAATTGGTTGAGAATTAGATACAGAGGGCAGGCAGATAGGAAAGCAGTGGCGTTAACTTGGTGAAGGAATATTGTGGGCGTGGTTTGGATATTGCTGCAGCCAGAATAGGCTTCCCCGGCCTCCTAGAGCTGGGACTCACATGTGTTCTCTGGAAGCTTGAGGGTGTCCCTGAAATCTTCAGAGTGCTGAAGAACTAGGAGTTAGGCTACCTGCACCCAGCCGGAAATAAGCCAGAAGGGAATTTCCCCAGCCCACCCCAGTCTCGGCACTAGAGAAGCTCAGACCTCAGGATGAGAAGGGATTGGCTTCCATCAAGTAATGTTTCTCTTCTGTGGACCTCTGCTGTAGAGAAAAGAGGAAGGATGCTTTCTTTCTGGGGCTTCAAGGGGATGGTCTCAAGCAGAGAAATCCCTGCTGGTTCTGCAGGCCGGGTCTGAGCGGAGGCGACCCTGGGGCAATGACCTGGACCCCACCGGGCTTCCGGGAGGTTGGGACATTGATGGCTTCTTCTTCCTTCCCCAGAGATGGAACACCGCCGGCATTGGAGAAACCCTCACTGACGACCTGCCCACCTTCAGTCTCACCCCTCTCGAGTACATCAGCAACGTAAGAACGCCGCGTGCACCAGCCTTCAGACTTTGCTTGTCTTGATTCTGGCTCTTCCGGGTAAAGCAGGGCCCTGTCGGGGTACTGTGGACCTTTGCTTCTGGTTAGTCTCCACCCATATCCAGGACTTTTATCAGCTGACGAAACACATGCTGATTCAGAACCTACCCCCACCCCATCCCTGCACCCCACTCTCCAGTGTGAGGTGTGGTCAGTCCTCACGGGCTGTGAGTGTCCTTGTGACTTGGTGGAGA
Organism: Condylura cristata; assembly: GCF_000260355.1. NCBI lineage: Eukaryota > Metazoa > Chordata > Mammalia > Eulipotyphla > Talpidae > Condylura > Condylura cristata. The sequence continues at coordinate 8,633,777 of NW_004567133.1, forward strand.
GGGTGCAGGTGTCTGAATTCTCTCTGGCTTTTCAGAAGAGCAGAGCGGAGTGTATGTTGTTCTGAATTGGAAGTCAGTGGGCTTTCCCAGAGCACTGCTCTGAGCCAGGCTCTGTGCTGAGTGCTCTCACGCTTCGCTCATGGCAGCAAATCTCTTCACAGGAGTTGAAATCACACAGGCTTAATATTAAAAAAGAACCCTGCCGGGGAGCAGGCACTTGAGTCTTTTTCCCCCATTCACCCCGGGAGTTGACAGTCACCCCGCCATCTGCACGTGCCCTGTCCACCTTCCTTTCTGCAGTCTAGCGCGGTCACTCCAGATGTCCCTGTGCGTCAGGAGCACTGTGCAGGCCCAGCAGGCCCAGCCGCCTGTACCTCGCCTGCGGGCGGCTCCAGGGAGCCTTCAGGGCGGTTTGAGGTGGGCGTGTCTGCCTTACGCTGTCCTTCGCAGCCACCTTGTGCGAGTGATGACTGTACTGTAGCAGACGCAGGGGGCATTCAGAGTTACTGAGGTTAAGCTGGGAGGGATGCGTGGCAGCCCCAAGGGAGTAGCAGGGCGGACGGGGGCGGTGTGGTGGCCAGAACGGCAGCCGGCTTCCTTGTCTCCTGGCACTGCCCAGCGTCCGGTGCCGACGACCGGCCAGATGCGGTGGTCTTGTCACCAGTGGAGTAACCTTGTTTTTAGCAGCGAGACAATGTGCATCACAGTCTAAATTGACTCAGGGAGTGAAGTTGCTGGGAGGGACTTGAGGTGACCGCACTGATTTTAAAACTGGAGAAGCTGAGACGAGGGGAGTGTGGAGGGCTGCGCTGAGTCTCCAGGTCGGCCCGGCCCTGCCCTCCTGCAGCAGCCCACGCGCCCCCCACCCCCGCCCTCAGGAAGGAGCATGGATGGGTGCTGCGGGCAAGCGCTTGCTCCTAGTGGGGCCTTGCCCAGGCTGCTTGTGCACCAGCTGCCCCTGCCGTGGCCCACACTGACAAGCCTCGCTCCTGCTGGTAACTGGGCGTGGGGAGGGGGCCGCTCCTCCAGGCGCCTCTCATCTGTGTCACCCGGAGCGAATTTCATCCTCACCACAGCCCTTCTGTGTAAGTATTAGGTCACCCTAATTTCAGAGATGATGACAGCAGAGCCCTGACAGATGAGGTAAGCTGCCCAGTGTCACACCATGGCAGAACCAGGACTCAGATCCAAGTCCGGTGACCTTTCTCCTGAATCGCCACTCTCCCGAGCAGAATGGATTCCAGGACTGTTCATGGACAAATAGCCACAGGTGTGATGACAGGAACCCCTTTCTGCCCTGATTCCCACCGAGTAAATACAGACAGCTCCTGCACGGAGCCTGGAGCCGTGACATCTGTCTGGAAGCCACGGTCTACCCACCGTCGAAGGGCAGCTGACTGGCCTTTGCGACGTCAGATTATTGAGGTCTGCACCACCGCAGCACGCTGCCTTGTTGAATGCCCTCGCCCCCACAGAACCGTGTGGGCACTGTAAAGGGATGAAAGAGGAAATGTTTTGAACAATTAAAAACGGCACCGGCACAAGGTGTGATGCTGAGGATGAGTTATTTCAGGTGCTGCTGGGCCGAGGACTAGGAGCGGCCGAGGTGAGAGGTGTGCCAGGCCCGGGCGTGTGCACACGGCAGGCGAGCCCCAGGGCCTGCTGGGTGCAGAGACGGAGACGACACAGCGGAGGGCCCTGGCGCCGGGCAGCGATCCCCGCGTGGCCCAGCCTGCTTGCCTGCTCCTCGGCGCCACGTGGCAAGTGACAGATCCAGCATGACTGAGATGGAGAAATTCAGTACGTGGGAGTGAGGGCAGACAGCAGGAGCAAAAGCCACCACCGTGGAAAGAAGCTCTGCGACAGGACACGAAGTGGGCGGTGCAGCGGGCTGCAGGCGGGTCTGCTCAGCCTCCGAGGCTGCCGGGCTGCGCCTCGCAGACTGCGAGATGGAGATGCCTGTGCCTTGTGAGATGGAGATGGAGATGGAGATGGGACCAGGAGCTGCGGGGGCGGGGCCACACCTGTCCCAGGCAGGGAAGGGAGGGAGCTTGTCCCACGTGAAGGAGGGACCTGGGCGAGGGCATGGGCCCAGAGCAAAAGCCTGCTGCTCCTGCGGCCAGGAAACAAGGTTTCATCTAGGGTCTTTTTTGGTCTGTTCAAATCATTCTAAATTTTGGAACACACAATTTTAAAACTACACAAATAATTTTAAAGCCTGAACAAAACTGGAGCAATTCTAACCGTAGAAATTAGTATCCTTCTCTTCCACTCGTCCTCTGGAAAAATGATGAATTTGTGGCCATTTTCCAGCCCCAATGGGCAGTGCTGCTTGTGACAGTGATAATGACCTCTCGCCTGGCTGAGCGGACAGCTGCACCACGGAAACGCGCGAGGGACAGGCTGACCCGGCTTATTTTGCCATCTGTGCACCGCTGTCAGGGAGCCAAACAAGCCACCTCTGGACCGTTGCATGTTGAGACTTCCCACGGCCAGGCCGCGCCAGTGCTGGGAGGCGGCTGTCACGCCTGGCTGTCGTCCTCCGGGCTGGGGACTGTGGATTCTGCGTCCGGACCGTCTCTAAGAGGCGCCCGCCCCGACAGGGCCGAGCGAGGCCGGAGGAAGAGCTTACCTGCTCTCAGCGGGCTGCAGCCTGCAGAGTCAGCGTCGGCTCTAAGAGCAGGTGAACAGACGGAGAAAGGTGGAGCCAAGACAGCAGGCTCCAGGAAAAACACATTATGTTACGTCGTGATAACTGAAAAATCAACCTTATGTTGGAGCAGAACACACGCTTGCCCTCGCACAGAGCCGTGTGAGTGGAGCGGAAACAGGCGTCAGGCCCCGTGGCGCCGGCTGCGTGTGGGCGCGTCCGCTCTCGTAGCTCCGCCTTCCGCGGCTCCCCACCAGCCCGCCGGGTTTTGTTGGTCTTCATTTCCCAGAGTTCGTATCATGAAAACGTCGTCATTTCCTCTTCAGATTAAGCTACCCTTGGAAGTGGCTTTTTTCTCCCCAGAAAAACTTCCTTCCTTCTCTGGGGTAAGTCACCGGGAAGGAGGAGGCCAAGTCCCGAAGGCAGGACTGCAGCTCGCGAGCGCTTGGCACCGGCCGCCGCTTGTGTACCTTTCGTCTGTGAGCAGCATTAACCACTTGTGTTTGCACAGGCGCTTTCAGTTTTGCAAAATTTACTTTGGTGTCCATGACATTTGAGGGAGAGGTCGCATTCCGAGGACGGGGGCGCCAGCGAGAGGGGTGAGCCCACGCGCTCCGTGCCAGTACCGTTGATTTCCTTCAAGGGGTTGCTGTATCCAGTGTCCCCAGACAGGGAGGCAGGCCGGGCCCTGCGCCTGTGGTCCGGCCTCGCCGACACCTGCCAGGAACACGCCGTGCTCGTCCCCGCGGAGCCAGCCTGGGCTGACGCGCTTGCTTTTGTTTCAGATCGGCCAGTATATCATGTCCCTGCCCCTGAATCTCGAGCCCTTCGTGACTCAGGAGGACTCTGCCTTGGAGCTCGCCCTGCACGCCGGCAAGCTGCCGTTTCCTCCCGAGCAAGGTGAGCAAGCTCCTGCAGGGATAGGCGCAGTGGGCCCAGGGCTGTCCCTGTCCCTTTCAGCCCCTCCCCCCAAGACACACGTCTCCATGCCCCCACTGACACCCCCGCTACAGGAAGAAATAGCAGCAGAGAAAGATTGGGGTCTGCCTGCAGGGCCTAGCTCCCCTGCACGACAGAGTGTTGGCGAAAGAGCCGCCCTGCCTTGATCTCACCAAGTGCAGCCGTCCCTGGGGAGGGAGCAGGGCACCTGCAGTGAACCCCACCTGCGCCCTTCAGCCTGGGCACCATGCAGGAGACCCCGCCTGCCCCAGGGGGTCTTGTAAGCACTACGGGTGGGAGGTCGGGTGGGAGGTCGGAGGTGGGAGGCAGACGCAAACTCTCGAGGCGAGGCGAGGACCCAGCCCGGGAGCCAGCCCTCGCCCCCGGCCGGCCCCGTGCTGAGTAGTGACGCCTCTGCAGCGTGGCTCTTAGGACAGACGCAGCACGGAGGCGACATGTCCTGTGCAGACCCCTCTGGGTCTGGGGGTAGCTCGCCCCAACTCCCAGCACTTGTGGGCTCCACACGGTCCATGAACTGTTTCTTCTCATTATCTGGGGCTACCAGATTTGAGCAGATACCGCATAGCGCTCTGATCAAAATCTCTGTAACTCCCAATGTTGGGTGTTAAAGTTTGTAGGCACAAGCAAGCAGAAGCACTTACTATTGCAAGATTCAGCGGTGGGAGAGGCGGTGCCACACTGAAAATAAAACTATATTTAAAGGTTAAGATAAAGGACGCTGCCAGCCCATGTATGTCAATGCGAGCAGACAGAAAGCCGGAGCCCATGCGGCTGTCAGATGCTGTTGAGTCAAATCAGAGGCTAAGTGGGACTGAACATGAGGCCTTCACACATACGCGTCTTTAATATTAAGATGCAACAGCAAGGTGCAAAACAACGTGTTTTTCTTACTTTTGCCAAAACCCGGCCCCTGTACTCCACACATGCAGATGCCTGTAACAGCTGAGAGCAGGTTGAACAATACGAGCCAGGCTGGTGCCGCGGCCCTGGGCAGGGAGCGCGGGTCGGGCCGGCTGCTGCTCTTTTGCTCAGTGGCCGTCTGGATCGTCCTTTTTAAAAAATGTGTACGTAAGGACACATTTCTCTGTTGGGCATGAAAAAGCCACATAGCCCAACTGCTTAGCCTAGTAACTGGAGGGCTCCTGGTTCATAAAGTGATCATTTTCATCCGCCTGCTAAGATGCTTTCTAAATCATCTAAAATAATAGTCTAAAATAATCTAAAGACACTTTTTCGTAGATACTTTTATACACACGAAAGTGGTGGGCGCCGTGCAGGGAAGCCCCGTCCCTGCCAGCCCACTTGGGAAGCGGCCGCGGCGGGGACGTTAGGTCAGGGCCCCCGACTTCCCCTGTAAGTACTGCGGTCTGCCTCGCCCCTGTGAGGGCTAGATGCAGGCCCACGTCTGGCAGGGAAACTGTTGCAGGAACTCTTGTCCGATCCCGCCGGAAGGACCCACTGTCTTGCCTGGTGCCACGCATACCTGCGTGCACAGAGATGCAGCGTCCCATCGTTTTCATTCACGCCTTCGTCCGCGGTTGCCATGGGCGGGTGGGAAGGATCTCGGGCCCTCGGCAGCCTGGGCAGGCCTTAACCCTGGCAGGGCCCAGGGAACGGGGAGCGGGGCCGGCAGGCAGCACCTGCACCTCCCAGCCCCGCAGCCCCTCGCTCTCTCGCTGGCTCCTCCCTGGCTCCCCATCCTCTCTCGGGGGTGTTGGTAACAGGTGCAGTGCCCCGTTCTCGTGCTCCCAAGGCTTTGCAGTGGCCCCCTGTCACATGTGGGTGATGAAGCCTCAGGCAAACAAGGCCGCTGTGGCCGCTGTCGCTGTGCGCGGTAGAGGGAAGAACTGTGTTCCGCCATGGTGCCCACGGCGGCCTGGGTGGGGTGTAGTGGGTGTGGCTGCCCGTCCACCTGCTGGCCCCTCCCACAATCAGGTGCACTGGCACCTTGGTGCCCATGACACCAAGTTCAGCCGGGCTCGGCCGGGGTGCTGCTGTGGAGCCGTCCTCGGGCTGTGGGGACACTGACGTTACTCTGCCTCTGACTGCTTATCTGATTCCTCACTGTGCTTACTCAAGTCCAGCTGACCGAAGAGGTCATTGTCCTTCCCCCGTTTCCCATCGAGAGCGGAAGCTCCCTGGCACGTGTGCGTAGCGCACCTGTCATGGGCCACAGGTTCCGTAGCAGCCACCTGAGCAGGTGGTTTCTCCGCTGACGCCCTGCCCCTTTCCAGGGGATGAATTGCCCGAGCTGGACAACATGGCTGACAATTGGCTGGGCTCGATCGCCAGAGCCACGATGCAGACCTACTGTGACGTCATCCTCCAGATCCCTGAGCTGACCCCGCACTCTACCAAGCAGCTGGCCACCGACATCGGTGGGTCCCCGTGACAGGGTTCTGCTGGGGCGTGTCTACGCTCAGACATCCTCCTGTCTACCTGGTCAGTGGGCACCCTGGGAGGGACACCCAGAAGCCAGGAGTCCCCAGGGTGGCGCTCTGGTGAGGTCAGCTGGCCCTTCGGATGGGGGCTGGAGAGATGCGGGGTGGCGGGGGTGGAATTCCTGGACTGGCCAAGCTCGCAGGCAGGTGTGACCCTGTTGAAACGCCTGCAGGGCGAAGGCCTACATGCTGAGGGAGGCCTTGGCGGGCAGCTCTGTTTCTGGCTCAGGGAGGCCTCTGGGATTCCTGTCCCGAGTCTGAGTCTGCGGGCTGTTCTGCTCCCTCCCACAGACTACCTGATCAACGTGATGGACGCCCTGGGCCTGCAGCCGTCCCGCATGCTCCAGAGCATCGCCACGCTCCTGAAGGCCAAGCCCGAGGAGTACAGACAGGCCAGCAAGGGCCTGCCCCGCCGCCTGGCCACCACCGTGGCTGCCATGCGGGGTGTGGACTCCTGACCCCGTGGCCCGCCGAGAGGGGTGCCCGGACTCTCTGGAGGGGGCCTGCCCTAGAAACCCCCCAGGATTGGGCAGAGCTGGTTTGGAAAGACTTGTTTCATTTGTAAAATCTAAGTTTGTACATGAGAGGAATGTTATTTATTAAAGAGGGATCTTTCAGATGATTTCTTTAAAATGTTGAAAATGTCATTAAAAAATACCACGAAGCAGAGGGAGGCCAGCTCCTTTCCTTCCTCTTCAGGGACCCCCTGGGCTTCTGTGGGGCCCACGGGGAGGAGGCCTGCGGAGAGGGCACCTTTGGAAAAGGGGGGCCAAGACTCCGGGACGGCGGTGAGGGTCAGGCAGATGGGGGCACTCGTGGACAGAGGGGCCCGGACAGGAGGCGCCCTGGGGGCGTTCTGTAGAGGCCTGCCCAAGGTCAGTGCGCAAAGGGGGTCAGGTCAGGTGGCAGCACAGAGGCCCCTGCGGGCCATGGGGAAACGACTTCCTTTTTTCTAAAGTGGACAGGCGGCTCTGGGCCCTGGTTTAGTGATGGATGGAGTCAGGGCCAGGCCTTGCCTCTCTGTGGCCTTGACCTCTCCCCTGGGTGCTGATGCCTTAGCCTAGCAGGGCAGCCAAGGAGCACGCCCCATTCAGGGAGAGAGGGAGCAGAGTGGCGTGGTGGACTGCCTTCCTGTCCTGTCCTCCCGGACGCCCCTTGCCACCCGCTCCCAGGCCGCACCAGCCGTCGCTTGGTCGCGGGCCTCTCCCCAGCTGGGACCATGGTGACCAGGACTCGCCTCCCCCAGGGGCTCAGCCTCGGCGCAGGGCTGCGCAGGTGTGTGCTATGCCTTGTGGTTGTGCAGCAGCTCCGTGGCCTTGCCCCAGGGGTTGTGAGTGGGGTCCCGTAGTCGTGAACCAAAATGTCCCCAAAAGGACCTGGGGGCCGAGACACCGCCACACGAGAGACCCTGGCCGAGCCCAGACCTCATTCACCCTGGCCTGGGCATGGGGCTGTCCTGGACGTTGGTTTGTGTTGGCGGGGGAGGGGGAGGCCCTGTGTGCTTTTCTGGGGTCTGTACCAGAATCGAATGCCTGCTGCGGTCCTGGAGATGCTTCCCTCATCTCTCCCCAGGCCTCACAATGGCCCTGGGCAGGGACCTTTGTCCCCACTTTACACACAAAGGTGTGGAGAGCTTGAGGGGTCCTGGCTGAGGGGCCCAGCCTGTCACTGGGGCCCTGCCCCCACTCACTGCCTGGCAGCCCCCAGAGATACCAGCCTCAGGGGGTCTGCCTGGCCCTGGGGAGGCACCTCCCTGCCCACAGCCTCCGTGAACCAGCCTCCCAGGCTGCCAGTGCCCGTGTCCCTCTGGCCTGCGGTCCAGGGTTCCCACACATTCTGTCCTCACATCCTTGGAACCAGTTTGTCTGGCCCCAAGAGCATCGTCTGGGAACCTGGACCAAGACAAATATTTTGGTTTCTTGTGTGAGGGATGGCAGGCTGTTCTGGTACGAGGCAAGCTGGCTGCTGCCTTGAAGTGAGGGCTGCAGGCCTGGTGGGTGAGAGGTCTGTGCTGCAGGTGAAACCCCTTGCGCTGACCGAGCCCGAGTCCCGAGTCCCCGGCGGGAGGGCAGCGGCGTGAGCTCAGGTCCTGCTTTGCCTCCCAGCTCCAGCTGTGTGACCTTGGGAAAGTCACTTCACTTCCCCGAATTTATTTCCTAGTTGGAAAAAGGGGGGAGGGGGTCTGTTTTTCAACTCTCCCAGGCCGGGTGGCTTCATCTTCAATTCTCACAGATGAAAAAATAATTCTGAAGGCTTCAGTCCATTTTCACAGCCTTTACTTCTGAGTCAGGGGATAGACCAGCTCTCTCCCAGTTCTCTGGCTGCCCCCGAGTGATGCCGACCTTGCACCCCTCACCCCTGGGCACAGGTGTCCCCACGTACACAGATGCGCACCCCGTGCTCTCTGGGCCCAGGTGTCCCTAATTACAGGTGCGCGCGCACCAGACCTCAGGTGCGGGCCCTAGGCGCTAATGGGAGGGCGGGAAAAGCCCGACTCCAGCCTTTGCCCGCCAGGGCCGCAGCGGTACCCAACTCGGGATGGGAGCGCCGCCCAGGCTCGGCACGGAGTAAGTACGCGGCGTGTGTCCATTTCAGAGTCCTGGGCTGCCTGCCTGGCTGCCTGCCT
>NW_004567133.1:8643293-8645075 GCF_000260355.1 Condylura cristata
GCACCCACCTGCTTCAGATCATATAATTCTCCAGGGTGGCAGCTGGCTTCAGGTGAGGCAGAGGCTGACCACCCTGGGTGGTCTGTCCAGCTGGACACACTGAGAGACGGACATGTGACCCTATCAGTGACCAATGAGTGTGAACCCCGGAATCTGCTGAGATCACTGAGAAAGGTTCTTCCTAGCTGTTTGCTAAACTGGAGAGATGGGTGTGGCGTCACGGTGGCATTTTTTGGCAGCAGTGTGAAGACAGCCTGCCTGGAAGACCAGAGGTGGACGCTCGTTTGAATCGCTGAGACCCTTTTGCTTAAGTCACCTTAAGGACCTCTCTCACCCCCGGCCCCGCTTGGAACCCACAGAACTAAGCTGGGTGAACTTGGTCTGGAAAGAGTCAGGGACAACTTGAAAGGGGCCTTAAGTCAGCTGTCTCAGGGATCTTTCCCCGGCCAGGCCTTTGCTCTCAAGGCTAGCTGCCCACCCGCCCCCAGATGCACCGGGGCACCTGTCTGCCCAGTCGGACAAAGAACAAAACTTCGTTCTGTGTTTTCTACTTTTATTTTCTAGAACAAGACACAGACCTTGTTGCAGGGTCCCCCTTGCTGAGACCCTTCTGCTCCCCATGGCCCACGCCCTCATTGAACCCGTGCGAGAGGCTGGCCACCGGCAGGGTGAATCTGGGGCTCTCCAAGGCCAGCTAAGGCCAGGAAGAGCAGTGAATTCTGGGCTCAGCGCTGGGGGCTGCCCCCTGGGCTGGCCCGGGAGGGTGTTGCCTGCCTGCGGGGAGCGTGTTCCAAGGCGCTCTGGGACGCGGCTGGGGACATCCCAGGCCAGGCTCAGAAACTCTGGGGTGGGGCTGGGGGCCGCAGCTGCACCCGCGTCTGTACCGTGACCCCAGAGCCATGGCTGGGCTGGCCTGGATCTGCAGGTCCCTCGGTGGAGGGACACACAGACCTTGGCCTTGGGCGCGGCCTCCCGGCCCTGGGAGAGGCACCTTAGCGCAGACCCGGGCCTGGGCGGTCTCAGCCTGGAGTCCTCAGGCTGCCGGGCGGGCGGGCGGGTCTAGACGGCATCCCCCTCGCTGTCAGACTCCATGACGTCCAGGGGCTGCAGGCGCAGGGAGTCATAGTTGGGGGGCGGGGTGCCCGGGATGGGCAGGGTCTGCTCCTCGGGGCCGGGGTCGCGGACGGCCGCGTCGGCCTGGAAGCCGAGGTTGGTGTGGGCCTCCACGAGCTGGGCCACGGTGGGCGGCGGGCGGGCATAGCGCGACTGGCTGCCCCTCCGCCGCAGGCCCTTGGCCAGGGCCACCAGCTTGATGACCGTGATCCACATGAAGTCGATGAGGATCTCCCCGAACTCGATGAGGCACAGCACGGAGCCCCCCATCCAGAAGCCGAACTGGCCGCCCAGGTTCGAGAGCAGCCAGACGATCTGTGGGGAGCGGGGGGCTGAGCACCTGGCAGGGCCGGGTGGGGGTGGGGCGCGGGCCCCGATTCCTGCCCAGGCCCCCGGAGTTCCCGGCTTCTATGTGGTGAGTGGTGGCCCGGAGGGGAAAGGCGACCATGCCAGCCCGGGAGAGCGCCTGGGATCTTCTCAATACCCCCGGGCGGTCCCCCCTGGGTAGTCCCCCCTGGGCAGCCCACCCTCGGCAGGGTGGCAGGTGGGGGTGGAGCCCCCAGACTCACGTTGTTGGCTGCTGACTCCTCAATAGTGCGATAGTTGAATTCTTGGAAGTAGATGTTGAGCTTCATGATTCCCTTCCTGCAGACAGAGAGGAAGCAGAGC
>NW_004567133.1:8647360-8653253 GCF_000260355.1 Condylura cristata
CCAAGGGGCTCCCCTTGCAGCCTGTGGGCCTCAGACAGGCGCTGCTCTCCCTCCAAGCATCTGTCCATCCCCCTGCCCCCCCAGAGCGCCAGCTCAGCTGCTCCCTGCAGCCCCCTTTTCTCTCAGCAGCCCGAGGCTCCTTCCTGAAGCGAGGGTCTGGTTCAGGAGCTCTGGCCTAAGCTGCCTGCCTCTCTCCTCCAGACTGCAGCCTCCCAGCACCCAGGTCTGGGAGTCCTCTTGTGCTCCGTGCCTGCTTGTGTTGAGTGATTGGACTGTGGCCAGGGGTGGGGGATGATGGGTTGGGGGAGCGGGAGGCCCGATGGCCGGTGGGTGAATGAGTAGGCTGGTGGCGAGTGGATGGGTGATGTGGGAGAATGGCAGGATGAAACAGGTGGTGGCGGGCCGGTGGGCGCTGGGCGGTGGGGCCTCTGCGTCCCTGGCGGTGCCCTCCAGGCTTGCCGCTGTGTGTGCGCCCCCAGGGCTCTCCTCTCCCTTTGGCCTCCCCCAGCCTGCCCAGACTCCGGGCTCACCTGCTCAAGGTGATGTTAGTGCTCTGATCCCGCTCCTGAGACAAGACATGGAAGATCCAGTCCTGGAAACCAAGAGGGCAGCTGAAAACTGGCGCCGGCAGCACCCCGCTCTGCTGGGACCCCTGTAGCTTCCCGAAGGCCCTGGGACCATGTGTGGGGTGGGGGCAGCGGCAGTGAGGGTATCGGAGAAGGCGTCAGGGTTCCAGACCCCTCCCTGCGCCCAGCCTCGGCGGTTCACCTGCCCCCTCTCGCCCCCCAGCCGCCGCTCCCTCTGCCTGGGGTGGTTCCCCAGTTACTTTGAATCATCCTGGTTCTGCATATTGTCTGTCTCTGACTAGACTGTAGACTTGGGGAGAAGGACTAGATCTCCCCTTCACTGCTGTGTTCTCAGCACAGGGCCTGGGGGCCGCTAGAATGAGGAGGAGAGAGGAGGGAAGGAGGCCAGGAGGAGAGAGGAGGGAAGGAGGCCAGGAGGAGGGAGGAAGGAGCTGAGGAGAGAGGAGTGCAGGGAGGAAGGGGAGACCCTCCCCAAAGTTCCCAGCAGCCCGCAGGCCTCGGGCCCCCAGTCCCCAGGCAGACGGGCCGGGAGCTTGGCCACGCCACCAGCTCACCTCGGAGGCCACGGAAGGCCAGTCGGCCATGGAGATGGTCATCTTGTACTGGGTGTCACTGGAAGAGAGAAGGCGGGCGTGGCTGCCCCTGCATGTGCCCTGGGGCCCCGGGCCCCCCAGGCTTCGCCCACTCACTTGCAGGACTCCTTACACAGGCCGATGCAGGTCTCCCTCTGGGCCACACTCCGGCGCAGGCTGGAGTAGCAATAGGCTGGCAGGGGAGAGGCAGGCGGGCGGGCAGGCGTCGGGTTCCTGTCCCCTCGGGCCGCCCCTGCCCGCCCCTCAGGGTCCACTCGAGGCCTGTGCTAGGCTGGCAGGACAGTCTCAGCCCACACCCCTGCCCTGGGGACTCCCCCACCCCTTCTCCCCAGCTGTCTCCCCCAAAGCCCAGACCCTGCTCACAGCCTCAGGGCACCCTGCCCCCTTCCTGAAGGGACAGGGCGGGGGAGAGAGGGAGGGGTCAGTGTCCCCCTCATCTCCACTTTGTGTTGGGTGTAGGAGGTGACCCCGCTCTTGGGGCGACTGTCCCGTGTCACACTCCAGGCCGCCAGGGCCCACCAGGCGCCAGCTCAGAGGCAGCCGGTACTCTTGCGGCTTCTGGTTTCAAGCCCCAGTCGGGTACCCCCTCCCTCCCAGCGCCCCGAGCCCATTCGGGCGTGGACACACCTGGGGACCCCTCAGGCCTTGGCTCGCACACCTGTGCGTGTGCAGGGAAGGGGCCACCTGCGTGTGAACGTGCTGGCCGCTGCGTCTCGTCACTGGCGCACCAGTGCCTTTCACAAGCACGTGCACAGGTAGCAGGCACAGGGGTCACCTGCCAGCGCCCCACACCCACGAGGGCCAGGCCACGCCCTCACAGGCACATTCCACCCGGGTGGGGTCTAGGAGCCGGCTGGCAGGGGTGGAGCCTGGGGCTGTGCGGGAGGGCACACCCTGGGGCCTGGAGGGTGTGGCCGCCACCCCCGGCTTGTGGTCAGAGCCCTCGTGGGCAGCGGCCCAGCTGGCTGGGGCGCCCCACTCACCCCAGTCTGGGAAGTCCCGGGTATTGCAATATTTCTCCCCCGGGGGCAGCGGGTACAGGTAGTGGCCACAGCTGCAGTTGTGGATCATGTGGTCCTGGAAGCAGGAGCGGATGCAGGCCTGCGGGGGAGGGGGATCACGACCGTGAAGCCCCCTCCCCAGCCCAGGGCAGGGGGCCAGGGCCAGAGTGCCCAGGCTGAGGGAGCTGGGAGCCAGCGCAGCTCCGGCTGAGCCGCCAGGGCGGGGCTGTCCCTCTCCGCCCCGGCCCCCCAGGGGCCCTCAGGCGGGGCTCCCCTGGAGACTGGCCTGCCACCTTCCAGAGCCGCCGGGCCCACAGGGGACACGGGGAGAGGCCTATTCCGAGCGCCAGAGCTGACCCTCAGCACCGTCTCTTGCGGCTCCCACTCTTCCCGTGTCTTCCATGGCCGGACCGGGAAGGCCAGCCCCGAGGAGGCGGGCAGCTGGCCCTGTGTCCCCTCCTCCTGGGGGACCCGCTCGGGCTCCGGTGTGACACATCTCCACTCGCTGGGCCCAGGCCCTTCCCGCGGTGCCAGTGCGCTCAGGGCCAGCCCTGCGTCTCAGTTCACGCATGGGGCGCAGGCCGGGACGGCTCCCGCGGTCACCTTGGGGTCAGGGGAGCCGGAAGCTCCCCGCGTGCGTAAAAGGGGGCGGGAGGCCAACATGAAGAGGGGCTTCTCGGAAACTGAAGAGGGGTTCAGGGGGGGGAGGCCTGTAAATGCCCTTGCCTCTTTCCCAGTAACAGGACCTACAGCTGAGGGTCCTCGAGAGGATTAAATGAGTCCATATATGGGTCAAGCACTTGGAAAAGCACCTGCCTCCACGCGAGAAGCCGCCCTTGTCGCCCATTAGCAAATCTATGGTCAACAGCCATAGGGCCCTGGTTAACACGGGGGTAAACGCCGACAATATGTGATCGTCAGGATATCCCGATCCTCATGGGGGGTTCAAAGCGCGACACACCTGCCCTGAACATAGCGCTGCCCACACCGGGCTGTCTCGGGAGACCCCACAGTGAGGCCCCTACAGTCCTGGGCCTCCCCAAGGGGGACCCCAAGGCGGGGGTGAGAGGCGAGAACCCAGGGACTGGACTGGGCCCACAGCCTCAAGGGGACCCGCCGCGAGCCAGCCTGGACGGGCCAGCGGCCCCCGGGCCCGTCGTGGCCGGTGGTGCACGCGGTGCCCCGGCCGCCAGCCTGCGCCATGTGCCCACCTGGATGGAGTAGGTGGTGTTGTAGCTGCTGTACAGGTTGCGGATGGGGACGTCGGAGCCGTTGACGGTGCACTGGCTGTAGGGCTGGCCCTTGCGCTCCAGCTTGTCCTGCGTCCAGAGAGGTTGCTGGTGGCGGCCCCGGTCACCCCCAGGAGGCCCCTTGGGACCCTTCATGAGGTTTGAGGACCTAGGGGATGCAGGGCTGGGCCCCCGCAGGCACCCTGGCTGGGGTGGGGGCTCCAGCCAGAGTGAGCAGGGGGGATCTTAACGGCGGCCAGGCGCGCCCCGCAGAGGCCCCGAGCCCTCCTCGAGCACCATGGAGGTGCGCCTGGTGGAGGCTCCCTCCCTCGGTGCCCCGTGGCGGCGGGGTTGCGGCCCTACCACCAGCACCCCGATGGACGTCTCGGCCCCCGACATGGCGTAGATGCCCTCGTCTTTGATGAAGGGGTACGACCTCTGCTCGTGCAGCAACAGCCGGGCGCCGGCCGTGGACGTCAGGAAGGGCACGTAGTCCTCCTGGCCTATGTCCAGGATCAACTTGAGGCCTGTGGGAAGGGGCGAGGGCAGCCTGAGTTCCCGCCTCCCGCTGAGGGGGATCCACCACCCCTTGGTCCGAGCCCTCCAGGGTGAGGCTTCACTTTGCAAGAACTTGGGCTTCCTGTCGTCTCCAAGGTGCCCATCCTCGTCCAGGTCTCCTCCTCGGGCGCCCTTGCCCCCCACCTGTCCCCGTAAGGTCTTCTCCACGTGGCAGGTAGATCTGGGGCCCAGCCCGGCCTGCCCCACCCACGGTGCCCTCGTGCTCTCCGCTCACACTCTCCCTTAGCACTGCGGCCCGGCTGCAGCCCGGCCTGGAGAACGCTCTCGAGAGCTGGTTCCCGCACTCTGGACTGCTGCCCAGCCTCACCCACCCCTAGAAGCCCCTGCTCTTCGCCCCCGCCCAGGGGCCTTCCCCGACCACCTACACCGGTCTTTGAAGCGCTTCCCAAGCACCAGCCTCGCTGTGTTTCTTGTATTGTCTCTTCCTTCCCCACTCGACTGCACCCGTGGAGGGCAGAGAGTGGACCCCATTTTCTGCTCTGTGTATCGGGCTACTTGCTGCTGCTGACTGAGCTCTTGCTGTATGTGCTGATTATCCACAGCCTCAGAGGTGCTCACAGGGCGCGTGTGAGGCTGGGACTGTCACTGTTCCCGCTCTACAGATTTGGAAACTGGGGCACAAAGAGGCGAAGGGACTTGCCTGAGGCCACCCGGCAAGGAAGTGGAGCTGCTGGGGTCCTGGATCTTAATCATCTGCCCCTTAGTGTGACAGCCCCTGGGACACACACAGCTTTTTGGGGCCACAGGGGCCAGGGGAAGAGTGCCCCATGCCTCCGGGCCAAGGCCCCAGCCCTGACTGTAGCCAAATGGCAACAGCCCCTTGGTGGCCTGAGAGCTCAGAAGCTGAGGGAAGGATTCACGCCCACCGCGCCCGGCTTGCAGCCCCAAAGCCCAAGTCCCCAGCCCACATGCTCCCCTACCTCCTGCTGGAGCAGGCAACCAGCCGCCACCCACCCCCTCCCCCACTTGGAGAGGCCGCAGCCCATTTCCCCTCTGTCATACACCAGCTTTAGGGGGGAAGCCACGACTTGGAGATGCTCGGAGCCCCCCGGGGAGCTGCGGTTGGACCCCGAGGCCTGGAGGGGAGTGCTGAGCGGCGCTACTTCTGAATCCTCACTTTGCTCATCAGCAAAAGGGCAACACAGTCCTCACCCCCTTTGGGCTTGACCCCAGGGTGAAGCAGGGCTCACCGAACTCAGCGCCTGGGTTGGCTGAAGGCAGCGCCTTCTCCGTCATGCCCCAGTTGAAGATGTAGCAGTTGCCGTAATCAGGGTGGAAGATGGTGGTGAAGTTCCTGGAAGAAACCCAGTGGGTGCGAGGGCAGGGCCCCAGCAGTCAGCACCTCCCCGGCGTCTGTCTGGTTGGTGCTTAGGGGGAGCTGCCTGCCCTGTGCTCACTCTCAGAGGGGTTCAAGAGGGAAAGGACACTGAGTCCATGTTCCTGCCCCTGTGTGCAAGCCAGACAGGAGAGCCCCGGCCCCCCTGGAAAAGAGGGGCAGAGGGAGGCTCTCTGGAGCCAGGGCTCAGACCTAGTTCAGCCATAAATTATGAAAAAAGTTTCTTGGATGTCTTCATGTGTCACATCTGAAGAGTTCCCAGACTACGTTTGTGTGGGGGTGAAGCCTTATGTGGGAGAAGTGATGTTCTCTGCAGGCATCATTAAGGATTACCATTACACATGCGAAGTGCAAGGATTAGTAATTGAGATGAGGTCTCTGGATTGTTCAGTCACAAGGGTCCTTGCAAGAGGGAAAAGGAGCAGCACAGAGATAACCACATAGAGACAGATGGAAAGGCAGGGGCTTACAGGGGGTTCTAGACACAGGGGTTCCGAGACGGGGTTCTAGATGCGGGAGTTCTGAGTGGGAGTTCCGAGACAGGGGGTTCTAGATGTGGGAGTTCTGA
>NW_004567133.1:8653524-8655289 GCF_000260355.1 Condylura cristata
TTCTGAGACAGGGGGTTCTAGATGTGGGAGTTCTGAGTGGGAGTTCCGAGACAGGGGGTTCTAGATGTGGGAGTTCTGAGACAGGGGGTTCTAGACACAGGAGTTCCGTGACTACTCAGGAGTTGTAGACGTGGGAGTTCTGAGCGGAAGTTTTGAGATGCAGGAGTTCTGCTACCAGACCCTGGAAGAGGCAAGGACTCTCCCCTAGAGTCTCTGGGGAGCCCGGTGCTGCTGACTCCTGGATTTCAGACCTGGGCTCCCCTGGGAGAGCCGGTCCTGGAGAGTTAAGCCACCTGCTTTATAATGCTCTGCTGCAGCAGCCTTAGGACATTAGCACGGAGCTTGAGGCCCCTCCAGGCAGCACTTGCCCCAAGGGACCGAATGTTGGGAACTCGGACATAGAAGAATGTGACTGAGATGAGAGTCAGAGAGGGGGTGAGTCAGGTGGGGTGAAAGCTGAGGCCCGAGAGGGACGGAGCCCTGGACAGGGCCCTCTCTTCTGCCATGCACACCTTGCAAAGGAAATAATTCAACAAGAAATGGTTCCTTGAAAATGCTCACAGAAGTAGCGACAGTAGAATGTAGTTTCAAAAAATTCAGTTAGAAAGTTATTTTTTGATATGAACATTCCATACATAAAAGAACTGAGAGAAGTGGCAGCTTCCAGCATCATCGGCCCCAGCTGGTCGTTTTCCCTGCCCAACCCCCTCCTAGGCACAGCATTTTAAGCCAATCTGAGACATCATCATTTTATATGTAAAAATTTCCATGCGCATAATGAACAACAATTTCTTCACATTAAGTTCAAAGTTCCAGTTGTCTCATGAATGTCTGTTTGGAATCTACCATTAAAGTTTGTTGAAACTGGAAACCAAATGACATTAACATGTTATTGGCTGATATGCCCTTTAAATCTGTTAATTTATGACCCCTCTCGCTGTGGTGCTTTTTCTTGCAATATAGCTATTTTTTAAAAAGTTTTTATTTATTTGTGCTCACAAGAACTGGGGTGCAGGCAGAGTGCAGAGGGTCAGAGGATTCACCAGAGACAGAGTGGGGAGAAGAACAGGCAGATGGACTGAAACACACTGCTGGGAGGAGCAGCGGGGGCAGACAGGAGAGGTCTGCTGCGCCCTGTGGGCCAGCTCCCTGGCCGGGGATCGAACTCATGCTGCAGTGGCTGGCGATAGCTTGAAGGTGCTTTGACTTAACCCGCTGAGCCACCAGGGGGCCCCATCTTGCAGTGCAGCTGCGCTAGGAGTCCTGATGGGCTCCAGCTCCTCGAAGGAGGAGGTCAAACCCCAAGGTCAGCGTGTCCTCGTGAATGCGCAGCTCTGGGCAGAGGGCACGTGGTGATCAAGCTGTGTGTCCCCTGTGGGAGGGCCCAGGCAGCAGAGGAAGGGGCCAAAATAGCAGCCTGGAGCAGGAGGGGGCACCCCTCTGTTTCCAGGGAGCGCCGGGGCGGAGGAGCAGAAGCCCACACACCACTGCGGTCCCAGACAGTGGGGAGCTCGGTGGGGTACACAGCCCCGTTTCTCCAATCAATAAAGCGGAGAAGAGGAAAGGGAGGCAACCTGAGTTTAAGACTGGAGAAAGATTGGGGTCCCCATCACAGACAAAGCCCCGTGGCATCTGCCAGCGTGAGCAGACTGGGTGGCTGAGGGCACAGAGGCGGTTCGTGCTTGCAGCTGGGACAGCCCCGCTCTGCACTCCTTCCAGGCCCGAGAGAGGGAGCCTGGGCGTCCTGGCCGCTGCAGGGGAGGCC
>NW_004567133.1:8656564-8659784 GCF_000260355.1 Condylura cristata
TGTCTGCCAGCACCTTTATATAACTGTGCACCCACTGCCTCCTGCTTTCAAGTGTAAGCCCAGTGTCTAGAGGGAGAAAGAACTGGAAGCCGAGGCTCAGGCCGGGCACCCAGCCCACCTGGATTTCTAGCCCGGTGCTGGCTCTTACTACCTGGCGACCTGGGAGCCGCCGGTTCACTCTCTGGGCCCGGCTTTCCCCAGATGACGGGAAGTGAGGGCCGGATGCCTCGCATACTGATTGGTCAGCAGACACTGGCCGCTCACGGCTCTGCCCGGTCTGGCACACAGCAGACAGACACTCAGTAAATATTTGCTGGATAAACTGCCGTACTTGATAAGGTCATCCTGAGATAAGTGTGGAGGAACGACACCTAATTCCCCCTAGGGGTGAAGGCCTAGCATGGTCAGGGAAGGGTTCCTGGAGCTGGCAAGCCTGAGCTGAGACTTTATGGGGTGCTGAGCGGAGGGCAGTGGGGTGGAGAGAGGGCCCTGGATGAGGTGCAGGCTGGGAGGGGAGGGAGCTGGGGCGGCCCTGCTGGTCTGCGTCCTGTGTGGGCTCAGGGCTGTGGCCACCAGGGAGAACAGAGCGGGACTAACCAGCCCCAGCCAGCAGCTGGCTAGGCGAGGGAGCGACCCCGCCCCAGGGGCACAGGGACACCGTGTTCCCAGGGAGCAGCCGGCCATCTGCAGCCCAGGAGCCTGAGGCTGCCCAGGGCGGGGCGGCATCCCCTCCTGCCCGGGGCCCCACTCCTGCTCTCGAGCTTGTGCCAACTATTTGCCTGTTGATTCTGCTCTTTACCCAAAGAGGCTGCTCCCAGGCCAGGTGCTCCAGTCCAGGGCCAGGCATTTCCCTCCAAAGCTCTCGTGGGAGGAGCAAGCCGCCAGGGAAAGCCTGGAACTAGAGCATCGGGGCACGGGGTGGTCGGGGAAGCTCCCAGGGCAGAAACTAGCCAGCTAATGCTGGTAATATTACTATCCCGATGCTGATGATACTGTTCTCCAGCAGAAGCCATGACGGCTGCTGGGAGAAGCGTCTGGTTCTAGGACCGGGTGTCTGATAATGCCGGAAAGTGAGGAAAGAGCTCACGATGTTAAGTCCGTGAAATAAATGGCTGGAGAAATGTACCTGATTAGATAAATAAACAAATAGAGAAGAGACAAGAGAGAAGAGACAAGTTTTCTGTCCAGAAGATCCCAAATAAACTATTATCTCCTCCCCCAGGCGCCCCCACCCAGGGTGGACCGGACTAGGTGAGTTGCTTGGGTGAGACAGAGCATGGACAGGACAGGGGTCACTTCACCCCTGAAATGCCCACGCACGACCCCCTAACCATCGAGGAAGGTCACGTCTGGGCTGGTGTCGCGTGGCCCACACTCACCTCTGTGGCTTCTTCCCCCGACCCAGACCTTTGGTTCAGAGAAACAGATAAACCCAAACTAAAGTCCTTCTAGGATGATTCCTTCAAACTGTCACCCAGAACAAGCAAGCCTGAGACGCTGTCCCTCCCCGGGGGTAGGCGCAGGAGATACCACGACTGCAAAGGAGGAGCCCCCCGGGGAGAAACGGGGCAGGACCAGGTCGGGGGCAGTGATGAGGCCACGCCCAGCGCTGAGCTCCTGGTCACAAGCCCAGGGGTCTTTGCTGTGACGAGTAAAACGGTGATGCAAGGTGTTAGCAACAGAGGGAGCGGGCGACGAGGTGAGGGAGCTGTGCCACGCTGCGGCTTTTCTGTGAAGTATTCCGCAATAAAAGGCCTATAAAAACCACTCAGCTAAGCCAAGTGTCAGGCGCTGTCCTAGGCCCTGGGTGGGAGCTCATTTGATCCCGGAGACGGCCCTGGGAGGTGAGGTCATTCTCCCCACTTTCCAGATAAGGGCACAGAGACGCAAGAGCCGAAGCCACAAAGCCCACCACACACAGCGCTGGCCCCGGACCCGGGAGGTTCGAGCCTTGTCCCGACGCGGTCACCTTCTCCTAATACCCACGGCTGCCTCTGGGCCCCTGGCTGGGCTGGCGTGGGGAGGTGGGGTCAGAGCAAGAGTGAGGAGGCGGAGTCCTGGGGCTCGGCCACAGCACGGGAGGCCGGGAGGCTGACTCAGGACGGGCTGACCCGTGGCCAGTGGGCTGCCCAGAAACAAGGCCCGAGACTCCTGGGCCAGGCTGGTGACGCCTCCCACTCAGACCTGCCCACGACTAGAGAAATGGACTTGGGAGAGGCAGGAAGGAGGAAGGTGACACCCCGATTGCAGGTGAGGTGGTGGGGTGTCATGAGCTGGGCCTGCCAGCCTGTCGGCTCCGTCACTCACTGGCTGTGTGACTTCAGGGCAGTTGCCACACCTCTCTGGGCCTCGGTTTCATCACGCACAGTGGGGAGAAATAATGGTGCCTTCCTCACAGGCTTGTAGCCAAGGTGAAATAGTTTTATACATGGAAGACGGTCTCGTGAAATGTTAGCGCTATGACTGGATAATGACTGCCGCGGCACATGTGGGCTTCACGGGAGTAGTAACTGATATTTCTAGGGCCCAGGTCTACTGTCAGCGCTTGCATATTAGCTCATTTAATATCCAGCACTAGCCAGCAAAGCAGGCACACTTGCATCCTGTAAGGGGGCAGGAAAACTGAAAAAAATGTCTGTTGATGTTTTCTCTTACTAAACACAGGACAGAATGGGACGAAGGGGATCAGAAGTTGTGGAAATCAACAGACACGTGTGTCTTTCAAGAGCCTGTAGTTCACCAGCCCCCAGTGGGAGAACTTTAGGGCTCAGGCCCTGCAGACCGTGGCTGCATTCTCACCCCACACTGCAGCAGGTCCCTTAACAGCAGCCCCCAGGCCAGGAGTCCCTGTCCCTGCTAAGACCGGAAAGCCTGGGCCTGTGCTTGGTGTCCACTGCAGCCAGGCGGGCCCTGTGCCATCCCACACGGGCTGCTGATGCCACCTCTGAGCTTCGGTTTCTCAATGGTGAAAGAGAAATCAGGAAGAGGCCACATTTCCACGCCCACTGAGTGTTTATTGAGGCGGGACAGGCTTGGGGACGGTAGAGGGGAAAGACTGCTCCGCCCTGGGCGCTGCCCGTGGGCCTGGCCGCAGGAGGGCCTCGGGGCAATCCCTCAGCTCCCTTCCGGTCCAGGCCACCAGCTCCCACCCACGGGCACCCTGGGGAGAGCTTCCGCCCTGCTGCCTCCCTCCCGCATGGCACTGAAGGTGATGAGCCCG
>NW_004567133.1:8659884-8664209 GCF_000260355.1 Condylura cristata
TCTACTGTCAGCGCTTGCATATTAGCTCATTTAATATCCAGCACTAGCCAGCAAAGCAGGCACACTTGCATCCTGTAAGGGGGCAGGAAAACTGAGGCACAGGGAGGTTAAGAGCCTCCGTCAAGGTCACACAGCGTGCGAGAGAGAGCCAGGATTTGAGCTCGGCGGCCTGGCCCCTCCACGAGGTTTGAGCCCCAGACTCAGCTGGAGGCGTCACTGGCCTGGCCCAGACACTCGTGGTCAACACAGGCCGTGGTGTCCACCCACTAGCCAGCTGTTCCCCTCTTTTCTGCTAACAGCTTCTCTGCTTTATTATTATTGTTTGGAGGTGGGGACTCCCAGGTGCCCCAGGCCAGCTTGGGAGAGGGGGGCCGTGCCCCAGGCCAGCTCGGGAGAGGGGGGCCATGCCCCAGGCCAGCTCGGGAGAGGGGGGCCGTGCCCCAGGCCAGCTCGGGAGAGGGGGGCCGTGCCCCAGGCCAGCTCGGGAGAGGGGGGCCGTGCACTTGCAACAACAGCACTGCATGTATTCTCAGTGAGCGCGTGAACCTGCAGCCCTGGTGCCAGAGCTGCCAGGTGTGGTTGGGCAGGTGGGCCCTGAACAGAGGGCGCTGGAGCTGGACGAGAAAGTGGGATCCGGCATGCGGCCAGCCAAGCGAATTTTCCCCGTCACAGGGGCTGGTGTGCAGCCTGCTTGGTGCGTTCGGCTAGTGACCGTGGAGGGCGGAGGGCCCACAGCTTCCAGCTGATTCTAAATAGAACTTCCTGAAGGTTCCTGACTTGAACGAACTGAACTGAGGCAACGTCCCCAAGAGAGTGGGCCCAGGAGCCTATCAAGACTCACCAAAAGCCCCTTTTTCCAGGCGCCTGAGAAGCCCCCGGCCTGGGAAGTCAGGAGACCCTGGTTGGGTCGTGCCCAGCCAGCGTGACCGACTGACCGACTGACCGGGCTCTGCGTGTGGTTTGCGCTCCAGACCCCGCAGGGGAGGCCAGGCCCCCACCGTCACCTGACTGTCCTCCCTTCTGTCTGGCTTTCCTTTCAGACTTTTCCTGAAGCGGTGGCCTCCAGAATCCGACCAAAGCCGTGGGGGTGCAGAGGTCACGGTCGGGCGGCGGGGCCCTGGGTGCCAACGTGCTGAAGGCAGGGCTCACCTGTGGCTGCAGGGCTCTGCCCCGAACAGGCAGGCCAGGATCAGCCGCTCGGCGGGGTAGCCCATCTGCATCAGCTCCCGCCGCGGCACCTGCGAGAAGATGTCGGTGGCCTGCAGGCTGTACCACTCCGTCACGGCCTGGGTGGCACTGGTGAAGTTCCGGTAGGTGCACACGGTCCCATTTCTGCTGCACTGCGGAGGCCGAGAGGGTTCCTGTGGGCCGGGGCTGCTGCCCGGGCACCTCCACCGCCCGAGGGGCCTGCGGGCTCGGCCTCGTCGGGCGGCGCCCCGGCTCCGTGAGCTCAGGGGCTGTCCGTCCCCTCTCAGGGACGCTCAGTCACCAGCAGCCCAGAGGCAGCTAACAGGAGCACACACCCCTCGAACACCCACAACACACACGTGGCCACACTACACACACACACGTGTGCACGCACATGCCCACAGGACACAGGTCCGCAGAGGCCCACGTCTGACACCAGAGCCCCAGGAGGTCACGGGAACAGCTGCGCACACACATCCCCGCGCTGCGCCCCGGCCCGGACTCACCGAGCGGCCCCACTCTCGTGCACCCGCAGCTCGGACACACACGCGGGCCCTCCACCGCCCTGAGTCCTTTCCCACTCTACCCCAACCCTGACTTGCAGAGGCTACTCTGCAGGGCTGGGCCGACCCAGGGACTCAGGCTGTGAGGTTGTGTCTCCCAGCAGGGGAAGGCCCCATGGAGGGGCAGGCTCCCTCACAAAGATAGGCTTGGGCCTGGGATGCCGGCCTTGACCTCTCTGCCCCTACTGGCCCTCACCAGGCCCTTTCTCCTAGATCCCTGGAGCAGCTTCTCCCTGTCTGAGGTGGCCTTCCTGGCTGCACGGGCCCATTCCTGGGACTCCGCACTCCCCTCCCCCACCCCGGGTGGTGACACTTAACACTCACTTTGTCCCTGGCCTGTCCTGGGGCTTCACGTCTACTAATCTCTGCCCCCGCCCCTGGTGCGCACACATGTGTCCAACAGGGCCTGACCCAGGGAGCTGCTGAGCCACCAGGGACACGCCTGCTTTACAGCTGACGAAAGGGACCCAGGCAGTGGGTGCTGGCATGCTGGTGACAGCACTTGACAGCCTGGATCCAGCCACTTCTCAGCACTGAGCCGACGGACTCCCTGTTCTGCGTGAGCTAGTTTGAGCTGGTCACTTGCATCCAAAGGACAGACACCAACCTACCGACAGTTTCCATTTTTTTCAAAAAGTCATGCAAACATACAGGCACTGGGCCCAGGTCATTAACGAAAACCAGCTCAGTGCCTAGGGCGTGTGCCCGGGGGGCGACTTACTAGTCTCATGGCCATTTTGCACCCGTGGACATTGCAGACATCTCCTGGTGCCAGGCTGCTGCTGGCTGAGCCATTGTGGTTGTCCCCAAGGAGATCGAGGACCACGGGGTGGTGGGGGTTCCGCTCGTCGATAAGGACTAGAGGTGTGTGGTTCCAGATGGCCAAGTTCAGGGCCCGGGTGGCATTGCTCTGGCTCGGCTCTCGGGCCAGGATCCTGTCTAGGACTGCTTCCATCAGCTCATCCAGGTCCTTGAGCAGATGGCTGACCTTGGTGTACCTGAGTGGGGGGACAGTGGGTCAGGAGAGGAAGGGGCACTGCAGTCTGCCTTCCCTGGCAAGTTTGCCCCCAAGCCCTGCCCAGGCACCGCCTCTGCGCCCACCCACACACCTTCTGCGTCCTTCCACCTCACATTCACCCATCAAATATTTCATGAACACCTTCTATGTGCCAGACACGGTGTAAAGCAGAGGACCCACTAGCAAGCAAGTCCAATCTGGTCTCTTTCCCTATGAAATTCACATTCTAGTGAGCTCACGTGCCAGCTTCCAATGTTTTCCATGTCTTTGTTTATTTAATCTTTGCCATAGTTCTGATCCTCATGTCCAGAGAAGGAGACCTGGGCGCTGGGCTGTGCTGTGATTTCCCAAGTTCATGCCACAATAAGGGGCAGAGCTGAGGTGGGAACCAGGGCGATGGGCTCTGGTGGGTGAGCTGGTTGCACAAAGTGTTCTGCTCTCTTGCTCCCAGGGAAGGAAAGGAAGCCAGGGACGAGGGGCAGGTCTACAATCCTGGGGCCCTAGTTCTCCAGCAGCAATCTGGGGACATTGTTTGGCACCTCCTAAGCTATGATATGTGATTTCTGTTTGTTTTCTATCCTCACAAATACAATTAGATCAGTGTTTATGGAAAAGTATTAATGTCTTTTTTCTGTGAACAGGGCAGGGAGTTTCTTTTGCTCATTGATGCATTCTCAGTGCCCAGAGCAGTACCTGGCATGTAGCAGGTGCGCAATAAATGCATATTGACGCAATAAATAGGTGCTGGCATGCCTAGGCTCTTTCAGCCTAGGAGGTTTATGAATTTTGAATCTTTGTTGCTGCAAAGAGAGAATGAAGAAGAGAAGGAGAAAGGGAAAGAAGGAAGGCAAAGAAGGAAGGAAAGAAAGGAGAGGACAGGAGAAGGGAAGCAAGGGGAAGGAGGTAGGGAGGAGAGGGAAGGAAGAAAAGTTGGGAAGATGCTTAAAAACAGAAGCCCCCAGAGACCACCTACTGGAAGGGGCTGGCATTGCAGATGGTGACGGCCGGGAAGTCCATGGTCTTGAAGCCGATGGAGAGGGAGACGCTGACCTCCCAGCTCAGGTAGGTCCTGATGAAGACGCCCCACTGCCAGCAGACCAGGGAGGCGAAGAGCAGGGTGAGCACGAACCACATGGCCTTCTTCTTAGGCCCCTCACGGATGATGCGCTTGGGGCCATGGGTGTTGGTGTTATCGCAGTACCACACCAGCAGCTCCTTATACGTGTAGCCAGGGCCCTTCTGCAGCCGGTGCAGGCACTTCAGCAGGTACTTCTTCACTTGCATTGTGGCACCTGTGGAGAGAGGTGGGCAAGTCAGGGCAGATGGCTCTCACGTCAGCCTCGCCTCCATGGGTCTCTGGTTGAGGCCAAAAATGGGCCCTGGACACAGGAAGACATGCACATGCCAGTTGTCCCTTCCTCCCACACTGCCTTCCACTCATCCATCCATCCATCCTCCCATCCACCCATCATCCTTCCACCCATCACCCATCCATCCATCCATCATCCATCCATCATCCACCCATCCATATCCATCCATCCATCCATCCATCCATC
>NW_004567133.1:8664864-8673544 GCF_000260355.1 Condylura cristata
CAGCAAAAGGAATGTGACTGGCAGACTTGTGCCCAGGATCAGCTTCCCTTGTTGCCAGCTGTTAGCAGGTAGGTTTAACCAAAGAATCCAATGACAGTGCATAATTCCCAAGTGTCTCAGGGCATTGGGACTCTGTGCTCTTAGGTGCCAGGGGTGGAAGAGTGTGGCTTTGAATCCCGCTCCACAACTTTCTAGCTACAGGGCTTTGAGTGATCACTTCCCCAGGGCCTGGATCCAGCCATTCCTGGAGCCATTTATTCCTGGCTTCATCAGCTATGGGAACCAGTCCATTTTTTTTTTCCTTACTTATGCTGATCCCAATTGCATGTCTGCCAATCACAATCATCAGAAACTTCATAGAAAGAAACTCACAGTTCTAGTCTGTGTTGTAACCTGTTCCTGCAGCTTCTCACTCTTGTGAGACAATAAATGATTTCAGGTGGCTGCTCTGTATCCTTGGCAAGCCTAGTACAGTGCCTGGGTCACCCCACAGCCAAATGAATAACAGCAGATCGTCATACCTAAACAGAGGTTCCAAACTTGCACAAACATGTTCACTCCTGACCTACTTCTTTGACAAAGTAACACCCCACACCTTTTCCCCAGAAAGGATGCTGGCCAAGCATCGGGGCTCCCCTCTAATGCTGCCACCCCTGCTCTGATGGAAACCAAACTCTGTGTGCCTGCCCAGTTCAAAGACTGACCCAACCGCCCTCCCCCAGATGGCCCATTCCCTGCTCTGAAATAATAGATGGCAAGTGAAATAATAGATAACAACTACCTGTCAGAGCAATGTCAAATACCAAGTGGCCCCATGAGTGGGCTCTGCAAGGTTTCCTACACTGTTTCATTTTTAGATGCTATTACCCACAGTTATAACATGAAAAGAACGGGGCGTCACCTGTCTTATACAGCCCAGTACTGCAAGGCCTGAGACATGAGCTGTGTGGTAGGCTCCAGCAAGCAGCTGTGAAAGAGACAGCGGAAGGGCTCCCTGCCATCTTCCTGTCTCCATTCTCGTGTGACCCTTTGGCTTCTGTCAAGGACAGAGTCTCAGAGTCCCAGATGCTGACATCTCTCCCACCCTGCTCACCCTGCTCAGCTCCCCTTTTCACAGTGGGGCCTTGGGCTGGGAGCTTGGTCAGCGAGAAGGAACAGTATGATGTTTACACTGGGCTTTTTTTTTTTTTTAAGATTTATTTATGCTTACAGGACTGGGGTACAGGCCAGAGGTGTGGTGGATGAGAGCATTCACCAGAGATAGTGGGGAGCAGAACAGGCAGATTGACAAAGTACACTGCTGAGGGGAGCAGTAGGCAGGTCAGGAGAGGTCTGCTGCGCCATGTGAGTCAGCTCCCTGGCTGGGGATCGAACTCGTGCTGCAGTGGCTTCGGAGAGCTTTATGATGCAGGGCTTTAATCCGTTGCGCCACCAGGGAGAGCTCACTGGGCTTATTTTGAAGCAGGATTTTTCATGTAGGACAAGAGACTCTGGCTTTTGTTGTAGGTTCTTAAATACAACTCGTGCAAAAAGAGATAAATTTAAAGAAAACTACTGGGTAAACAACAGCATCACATGTAGTCCAAACTGCCCATAGTTGGCAAATGAGAGAAGTTGGTTGAGTACTGGTTTATCTCTTAACTAGTTCAGTCCCCCAGGCCGCTAGTCAAGTGAAACTATCAGTAATTGCTACCAACACCTTTTTGCTGTCCTAGTGAGATTTCACTCCCTAAGCGATGAGTGGTCAGGGTTTGGAATGTATACACAGTTTGTGTAGAAAGATTTAAACCAGCTTTCAGCTTAAACCAACCCAAACAAGCCAAATGGAGATTGAGCCCAAGTGTGGATACAGGACAAGAGAACAGTCATGCTTGGGGGAGTCTCAGATGGCTATCTGCTCCTTGGCCTTGAACTCGTGGTAGATGTTGCTGGCATCACGTGCAAAAACAAAAAATATTGTGTGCGATCGTTTCCGTGTTCTAATAAAAGGAAGAAAACATCTACCCACTTTCAGAGACAAGTTTCCCCCAGATTTGGCTCACTGTCTTGGTAAAAGTCTAACTGGAAGTGTCTCTCATTATTTTGACACATAAATGCTGTCGCTATGACCATTTCTTCTCAGTCTTCTAAAAGAGAGGTTGCCGATGGCTGGCTGTGAACTATGGGTCCAATCACAGGCCTAATGGATTGCAAAAGGTTTTGGTTGAGGCTAGCACAGTGTTTTCAAACTATAATTTCCTTTATAAAAATAACAGCTTTATCGCGATGCCGTTCATATGGGTCACATCCATTTCAAGTGTAGAATTCAGTGAATTTAGTATACTCGTAGAGCTGTCCAGTCATCTCCACAGTGAATTTAGATACATTCTTATGTCCACCCTCCCCCAAGAACCTGTACGCATTAGCAGTCACCCCTCATTCCTTCTACCCTCTCATCCCAGACACTCCTCTTGCTATGGATTTGCCTGTTCTGGACACTTATGTAAACGAACCCTGTGTGCTGCGGTCTTCTGTGGCTGGTCTTTGCTGTTTCGCACATTCCATCATGGCATAGCATCGTCGGCACTTTGTTTCCTTTCATTGCCAAACAATATTGCCTGGACCATGTCTTATTTATCTGTTTGTCAACTGATGGGTATTTGGAGTGTCTTGTCTTCTGGACTCTTCTGAATAATGCTGCTATGAGCAATCGCATCGGAGGTGTTGTGTGACAATGTGTTCCTTTCTCTTGGGGATATATGTGGCCGTCGATGGATCTCTCCACTGGGTCATAGCAATTTTATGTTTTGATGACAGATGGTCACATTGTTTGCTTTTTTTTTTTTAAGATTTATTTATTTATTCATACAGAATAAATAAGGCCAGAGATGCGGAGGGTGAGAGGCTTCACCAGAGACAGAGTGGGGAGCAGAACAGGCAGATCAACGAAGTACACTGCTGAGGGGAGCAGCGGGCGGGTCAGGAGAGGTCTGCCACGCCATGTGGTCACCTCCGGGGCAGGCGGGATTCGAACTCATGCGGAAGTGGCTTTAGCTTCTTGAAGTGGCTTTAGCTTCTTAGTGCTGTGCTTTAACCCGCTGTGCCACCAGGGAGGGCCCCACATTGTTTTCTAAAACAGCTGCATTATTTTGCATTCCTAGCTGCAGGGCAGGACTGACCCAACTTCCTTACATCCCGCCACTTGTTTTACCTGGTCAAGAAGTGATAGCAGCCACCTTAGTGAGTGTGGGGTGGCAGCTTCTCTTTGCTTTGATTTGCTGTTTTCTGGTAGCTAATGATGTTGACATCTTTTCATGTCCATATTGATCATAACATTGTCTGTATTTTTTCTTTGGAGAAATATCTATTTGGATCCTTTGCTCATTTAAAAAATTTTTACTTATTTATGCTACAAGAACTGGGGTGCAGACCAGAGGTGAGGGGGTGAGAAGATTCACCAGAGATAGAGTGGGGAGCAGAACAGGCAGACTGACTGAAATACACTGCTGAAGGGAGGAACGCATGAGATAGAAAAGGTCTGCTGCACCATGTGGGTCATTTAACTCATGCTGCAGTGGCTGAGGATAGCTTCATAGTGCTGTGTCTTTAACCCCTGCACCACCAGGGAGGTTCACCTTTAACAGTTTTAAAGAAACATCTAAATTAACTACAACCTAAATAAACAGAAAGATATGCCATGTTAATGGATGAGAAGACCATTATTGTTTAGATGACAATGAACTTCAAATTTTCTCTAGAGTTAATTTGACCCCAGTCAAAATCCCAGCAGAATTTTCCTAAAAACCAACAAGCTGATTCTAAATTTTATATGGAAAATAGAAAACAAGACTTTTGAAAAAGAACAAAGTTGAAGGACACACACTATCTGATATCAAGAATTACTTAGTACACTGATCATACTGATGGTTGGAGAGAGACAGTGTCCAGAAATAGATGTACACAGGTACCAAAGTAATTCAACGCAGAGAGGGAAGGTTATTCAATAAAAGATGCTGGAACAAATGGATGTCCACATGTCCAGCATGACTTTCAATTCCTGACCCACACTAGATATGAAAATTAACTCGATATAGACCAGAGACCTAAACACAAGAACTAAGACTGTAAAGCATCCACAAGAAAACATAGGAGAAAAATCTGTGCAGATTTGGGGTAGGCAAGGAGCTTTACATAGGAAACTAAAATCATGCATCATAAAATCTTTAGAAGTTACACTTTATTGAAATAAAAACATCTGTTAAGAAAATTGAAAACCAAATCACTGGGAGACAATACTTCAAAGAACACATGTGACAAAGAATGTGTATGCAGACTGTATAAAGAATTCTTAAAACTCAGTCATATTAGACAAACAATCCAAACATATTTGAAATGATACTGCATCAAAGAAGACATGAATGACCCATAATCAACACACAAAAAGATGCTAAAATCATCACTAGGGAAACGCAGATCCAAACCACAATGGGACACCACTTCTAGTCCACCCACTAGGGTGGACAGGCCTGGGGTCAGTGAGGGGTGGAGCAGCCAGAACTCTCCACCAGGACAGGCTGAGTGGGAAACAGATTGGCAGGTCCTCTAGAGTGATGGACACTTATCCTGTGACCTAGTTCTGCTTTTATTTATCTAAAATTCTGCTTTTTATTTATCTAAGAGAACTGTAACATAGTTCCCACAATGACTTGTGCCCAGGTATTTTCACAACAGCTTCAGCCATTAATAGCCAACTGGAAGTGATCCAAACGTGCACGAACAGGTGAACAAATAAACACATTGTGGCACAGACACACAATGGGATACTATTCAGACATAAAAGGCACCAACTATTGTTACAAACAAAAACATGGGTGAATAGTCAAGGGAAGCAAGAGTAAGTACGGGCAAGTATGTGCTCTATGATTCCATTCACAAGAAGACTAGAAAGACACACTCATCTCTAGGCCAGTAGCGGCTGGGTCTGCAGTGAACCATGGCTTCACTAGACGTTCCCCACCCTTGCAGGTAATGAAAACATCTTCAACGGGATGGTGGTTCATCAGATGTCTACATTCATAGCAACTACCGTTGTGCATGAATTATATTGATGCGAAGTTTTAACAAAACATTCTCATCTATTGCCATATCAAAATGATAGTTCACTTTTTAAACTCTAGATTTTCTTCATCTTTTGAAAAATCAGAGCAATCTAACAACTGTCTTCATGAAAATAATAATATTCTGTGAGAGCTGAATAGCTGCTGCCCCCCAAGATAGAGAACGTGTCCTCAATTCTCTCCATTCCTTATTGTCTTATACCTAGCCCACTTTACTCATTTTTTAAAATGAGCAATTCCCTACTTTGACTTTTGTGGATATCTGACTTTATGACCCCTCTAAATGGTAGGGCAGATGCTTTCATTAAAAACCCTGTACTTATTTTTGCAGCAAAACCTCAATTATCCAAGGTTATCAAAGAATAAGAGTTCTGGGTAGCTGGATTTTTATAGTTAATTGAAGGTTAATTTGAACGGGGATTTGACTCTGGTTATTGAAAAATCTTTCATGTTTCTGCCTCTGCCAGGGCAGCCCCAGAACCTGACTGACCCTTTGTTCTAGAACAGCTCTCTGGGGACAGTCATAGGTGGGGCTCACTGAACCAGGCTAAGATGGTGGACAAGACTTTGAGGGGAGCGGCCAGAATCTTTGCAGGGGCCAAGGCATACCCTGGCCATCGTTTCTATTTATAAATGCAAATATTGTGTGCATTGCAGGCACCCGGATTTTGCTCTCTCTATACCATTCTTAATTAAAAGGAACCAGGGCTTCTTAGCAAAATGACTGAAAATAGTTTTGGTGCAGGAAATGTATAAGAGAGCCTGACCATCTTATGGAAGGTGACTGGGCTGGTGGAGAGGTTCTCCAAGGCCTCCAGACTGGCAAAGGGGTGAGGAGGACAAGCCCAGCATCTTTTATAAAAAAAAAAAAGCCCTGAAATGAATTGAAACATATTAAATGCATTAAAAAATCCCTGAGTTCATTAGGATACTTTACAGGAGGGGTGGGAGGTAAATAAAACATTAATATGTTGGGACCCTGGTGGCACAAGGAATTAAGTCTCATCACTATCTTGCTATCACCAACACCTGCAGCATGAGTTTGATCCCCGGCCAGGGAGCTGACCCACAGGGCACAGCAGACTTCTCCTGTCTGCCCGCTGCTCCCCTCAGCAGTGTATTTCAGTAGATTCACCTGTTCTCTCCCCACTCTGTCTCTGGTGAATCCTCTCACCCCCCCACCCCTCCTGCCTAACCCCTAGCTCTTGTATGCATACATAAATAAAAATATAAAAACAAATCTTTGTAGCATTAACGCTGTTCATACATATACGAGTGATCCACACACGGGCTTCACCCAGGCTGTGTTCTGTGTATTGGGGGCCCTCGCAGTTATCCTGTTCAACAAGTTCCTTACTTCTCAGCAAGGATCTGCACCTTTCAGCTCAAATCCAACCCCAGGCTTGTTTTCATAACCACACCGCTCCGAATGTTTTCTTGGTTGTTAAGTAGTTAAATGGCGGCACAAGGAAGAATGAGCTGGGGCAGAGAAGCGCGTGGTTGGTGAGGAACCTGCTCTTCGCAGTGTGCAGCACCGCTTCCCTGGGCCCTTACTATGTTTCGTTTGAATGGATTCCGATGGGATTTCATGTCAGTCTTTGGGATTTCCCCCAAGCACTTACTTATTGTCTTGCGCCCTTGCTAAATCCCAGCATCATTATTGTATCATCATTTATTGGATCCATCAGGTCACCTCCGCCCACTTTCCTTGCTAAAAAATTCAGCCTCATCCTCAGCCACCCCACGGACACTACTAAGTAGCTCTATGCCCAGGCGCTAAGCTGATGTGCTAAGCCATTTTTGCCCAAGACACATTAAAATAATTTCACTATTTAAAAAAGATTCCTGCATGCATCACTTAAAATCATCTCGCTTATCATCCCTTAGGACCTCTCTGTTAATTGCTTCCTCCCCAGCCGAAACACATGATCTCCTCTGAAGGTTTCCTCACGGCTCCGGGTGTCATCCTTTTAAGTACGCCGGGGTGGGTATAATTATGCCCATTTCACAGAGACGGTGATGTGGGCACACAGGGACTTGCCCATGGTCACAGTGAGTCAGAGGCGGATCTGGAAATAGAAACCAGGTCGCCCGGTTTCCAGCCACCTCTCACCCCCACTTGAAGATGCAAGGCCCAGCTGCACCCGCGCAGGTGGGGGTGGGGCGCATCTTAGCCCGGCAATGGTGGGGGCACCCCTGTGCGGGCTCACGTGCACCTCAGCGCCCCAAGGCTGCTTCTCCAACACCTGGGGGGTCCACCCATGAAGTCACCCTCATCCTGACTCATGGAGGCTCCCTTCTCTGTCCTCGGGTGGTGGAGATGCGGGGTCTCATTGGAGCGTGTCGGAGACAGGGGTATTGCCAGGCGTACCCTCCGAGAGCGGAAAGTAAGAGCATGTTAAACGAGAAAGAGGAGGGGACAAAGAGGTGCAGCTGTTCACCTGTGTGCGCAGCCCGCCATCTCTGAGAGGCCACCCACGTGGCCCTCAAGTGCTAACCTTCCTTGCACGCAGGGGGGTGTGGGAGGTGTGGGGCAGGCTGTGAGGGCAGGTGAGGGGTCGTTTAAAGATGAGCCACTCCTCTCCCAACTTTGTATCATGAAATCTGTCAATGCTTTACTCTCTCCCTTTATCCAGCCACTACATATTTATTAAGCTCCTACTGTGTGCACAGTGTGTACAGGTGCCAAGCACTCATCAGTAACACACATAAAGACATAAACCCCTGGCTTCGTGTGGCCTACCAGCCTGTAGGAACCCCCCCCCCAATATTAAGAGATGTTAGAAACATTTATGTTGATCAGAATTAAGTACAACAACAACAAAAAAATCTGACAGCCACTACAGTCACAACAATGAATATGTTTTGTGATCACAAGTATTGGCCAAGTTTTACGTGCTTGTGGGGCTCAAGTGGGTGCCGGCATATGGGGGGTCAACTTGGCAGGTTCTGTAATATGTAACATGACAGCAGCAACCCAAAGCACAGCCTGCGTCACAGCAAAAGAAGCATCCACGCCTGGTGTGTGAGCCCACGCGGGCGCCTGTGTGTGCACGAGCATGTACCAGATGGACGGTGAAGGCAACCTCTGCCCCCTCGAGCTGGAAACAGCTTCACCCCCTCACCACTGAGATGAAACGCTGCTGTGCAAATCGAACCCCACCCCAAGAGCTGCAGAGGAAGGCAAGGAAGAGCAGCTTGTTGGGGTTGGGGTGTTGGCTGCAAGGATGACTGGACGGAGCAGCCCCTGCAGGTAGCCCCGAGTGCTTCCATGAGCCCAGCTGTTGGTGCACTTGACCTTGGGAGGTTGGGCCGGCCTGGGGCACTGCAGCACTGTCCTTCCACCCCCCAAGTCCCCACAGCCATCAGACCCCCCACTTGTTCATTCTGTCTGTTGAGACGTGAGAGAGGTGCAGAAGCTGTTTAGAGACACCTGAATGTTCATCCCAGCCCTGAAATGCTGAGAATTTATAGCAATGTCATGCCAAGGTCATGTCTGAGGATTCTGGCGGGTCAGGGATGGGTCACTCTCCTCACTGTGGTGTTGAGGTGGGGCCACACTCCTGCACCCTGCCTAGAAGTCC
>NW_004567133.1:8673644-8694836 GCF_000260355.1 Condylura cristata
ATTTATTTGTGCATACAGAACTGGGGTACAGGCCAGAGGTGCAGGGACAGTGAGAGGACTCACCAGAGACAGAGTGGGGAACTGAACAGGCAGATCAATAAGGTACACTGCTGAGGGGAGCAGCGGACAGGTCAGGAGAGGTCTGCTGTGCCATGTGGGAACACGGCCCTGGCCAGGGATCGAACTCATGAAGTGGCGGCATCCAGCATCTTAGTGCTCTGCTTTAACCCGCTGCACCACCAGGGAGGGCCCTTTTTTTTTTTTTTAGCCTTTATTTTATACCAGGGACTCCACAGAAATGCAGATAAGGTACACTGCTGAGGGGAGCAGCGGACAGGTCAGGAGAGGTCTGCTGTGCCATGTGGGAACATGGCCCTGGCCAGGGATCGAACTCATGAAGTGGCGGCATCCAGCATCTTAGTGCTCTGCTTTAACCCGCTGCACCACCAGGGAGGGCCCGTTTTTTTTTTTTTTTTTGTAATTTTATAATAATTTTTTTTACATATTTTTGTGCATTTTTCCATCTCAGTTGCAATCCCCTTGGGTTTCCCATCACCAAATCACCCATGTGCCCTCACCATAGTGTTTTTTTTGTTTGTTTTTAAAGATCTATTTATGCATACAGACCTGGGGTACAGGCCAGAGGTGCAGGGGGTGAGAGGATTCACCAGAGACAGAGTGGGGAGCAGAACAGGCAGGTTGATGAAGTACACTGCTGAGAGGAGCAGCCGGGGGGTCAGGAGAGGTCTGCTGCGCCCTGTGAGTCATCTCACTGGTCGGGAATCGAATTCATGCTGCAGTGGCTGCTATAGCTTTATCGTTCTGTGTTTTGACCTGTTGTGCCACCACAGAGGGCCCACGTGTTGGTTTTATACCATGGTGGGGTGATGGTAGGCAGACAGCACCCCTCAAGGTCAAGTGGGAGGGGTTCCCACCTGCTGCAGACACGGGCATCTACAGCCTTTGAGGCCCCAGGTAGAGGGCTGGGAAATGACCTGTAAGGGGCCTCAGCCAGGACAACAGTAGGTTGGCTCCTCTAAGTCCTAGTTTTCCCATCTGGATGGTGGAGACAAGGGTCCCCGTGTCCCCCAGGCTGTTGGGGTCGATGCCATTAGGCAAAGGCAGCATCTTCCCAGGACACAGCGGGTGGGAGGGTGCTGCTGTTACTCACAAGGAGAGGGATTATTCACAGTGACCCTGGGTGTTCGCCTGGCGCTGGGACCCTGCTATCCGGGGAGTGGCCAGCTGGAGAAACAGCACACAGACTTGGCTTCCTGTGAGGCCAAGTCCTTCCTGCGGGGAGCCCCCTCCCCAAGTCCCCAGCGGCTGGCACTTGTGTACCCGACAGCTTCTGCAGACATGGCACCTGAGCGCTCCCTGGCTGGCACAGCCTGGACACTGCCCACATATGCTGACCCCAAGGAGGCTACTTTCTATGCTCATCCCACATGAAGGAAGAGAGGGTTCCCCAAGAGAAGCCCTTCCTACCCAGCCCTTGTTGGGGTGCATCGTGGCTTCTGCATGGCCATGTTGGTCCACAAGGATGCAGGGGTGAGGCAGAACCCAGCCCTGGAGCACAGTACCCTCCTTCCTGTGCGAGTTCTAGTCTTGGGAAAGGGGTGCTGTGAGTTCCCTGGGGAAGGCCACCTGTGTGTACCTGTGAGGCAGCCCCCCCCACCCCCCCGCCCCATGCACTCTGCTCTCTGCACTGTCGTTAAGCCCCTGGGACAAGTTGCAGTGATCAGGAGCCAGAGCTCTGTTTTTATCCCCAAGCCAAACAAGACCAACGCACACAGGAAGTTTGTAATCTGGGGGGTCAGAAAAGGGAGCCCATTAGGCCAAAGCTGCAGGCTCTAAACACAGACCAGGAGAGCTAAGCAGGTGTGTCCACTCTGACAGTAGCATGGGGGTGTGGGTGAGGGGGAAGGGCCGGGGAGCAGACACAGCCTCTGCACCCCAGCCCCACGCTGGGCTCCATCCTGCTCATGCGCCCGGCTGAGTCAGTCTGGCTGGTCCCGGGAGGAAGGGTGAGTGATGAAGCGGGGTAAGTCCTCAGCGGATGCTGGGGGCGAGGGACACGGGCCACAGCTTGCAGGGAGCAGCCACCGGGGCCCTGGAAACTGGTCTGGTCTTGGGATGGACATCAAACTGGGCCCCCACCCCGCTGACCCGTCTCCTCCGCTGGCCGGCTACATGCAGACCCGGGGCACCAGACCCCACTGCACAGAGTCCCACGCCCCACACCCTCGCCTCCCCACCCCACGCCTCTGGCTCCTTCAGAGACCATCTCGGCCAGTGCCTGGGGTGCACCAGGCAGTGACCAGGCCTCTGTGGCCCAAGATGACCGCTGATGCCTGCTATTCTCCTCGACCTCCAGAGACCAAAGTGTTGGGTCTATCTAGGTTGGGGAGCAGGGAGGGGCCCCAAGGCTCGTGGCAGCCCCCCTCCCTCCTGGGGTTGCACCCGCACAGAGGTGCGCCTTTTCTGATTCTAAGGCATCACATAGGCAAGAGGGGCAGTTCCCAAGAGCCCGCTCGGCCTGCGGACGTCTGCCACCTGCCTGGTGGGATCATATTTTCAAAAGAAGAAAGTGTCCTATCTCTTGACTGGAATGTGGGGGCGAATTTTCTCCAACATGAGAAGAATCCAGTAGAGCCTGCCGGGGAGGGATACCCCTGACTCCCTGTGGAGGGGAGAGGCTCAGGGCTTAGGTGCCAGAGTCAACTGGGACTTGAAGCCAGGTGTGCTGTGCTGCCTTGGGCAAGCTACCTGGTGTCTCTGTTCGTGCATTTCCTCAGCAACCGCTGTGAACGACGTTACACCGCCTCTGAGCGGCTGAGAGCAAAGCCTGGCTCACGGCTCACAGCCCTCTCTGTGCACTGGCTCTCAGCGTTAATTCTGTCAAGGGTCCCAGCAGGTGGTGGGGAGGAGAGGAGCTGCACCCCAAACACAAAAAGTACCGAAAAGGAACAAGACAGGTGAATCCCTCCAACGCAATGCCAACCAGACAGAACTCCACACACCTCTAAGTGGTGCCATGCAGGTGGCTTTTAGTGCAGGGGAGGGTGAAATTTAGTAGGTCGGTTCCCTTGGACACAAAAGGAGACCAGTGTGATACAGTTTGTAAAAGGAGGGACATGTCTTTTGGGACCTTTTATCCAAAGGCAAGGTTTATACTAAAGCTTATTTTTTAAATTCTAAATATTTGGGATTTAAGAACAAATTAAGCTTTTTTGGGGGTGCGTGGGGGGAAGTAATGTAAACACACCACAAAGTGGAGAAAGGCCGAGTCACTCCCATGACTTCATTGCCTGATTCAATAGTGCTGTCGCTTGCTTCTGTTTCAGCACCCCATTTTGTTCTATTTTTGCTTCCTCCCTTCCTCCTGGTTCCTGCACCCCTCCCCTCTTTCTTCCCTATTTATTTATATTTGTATAGACTAGGGATGAAGAAGAGCCAGAGGTGGTGGTGGTGGGGGTGTTGGTGAGCAGATTCACCAGACACAGAGTGGGGAGCAGAACAGGAAGATCAACGAAGTACACTGCTGAGGGGGGCAGGAGAGGTCTGCTGTGCCCATGGGTAAGCGCCCTGGCCAGGGGTTGAACTCGTGCTGCAGTGGCTGCGGGTAGCTGACCCCGAGACCACCAGGGAGGCCCGCTTTCTTCTCTTTTTAAAAAAAAATTCCTGACATCCTGTTTTTTCACTCCTATAAACTTCCATACCTCTCTCTTAAAAAGAAAAGACGGCCCTCCCTGGTGGCGCAGCGGGTGAAAGCGCAGCACTAAGAAGCTCAAGCCATTTCAGCATGAGTTTGATCCCTGTTCTGGAGGTGACCACATGGCGCGGCAGACCTCTCCTGACCCGCCCACTTCTCCCTCAGCAGAGTACTTTGTCAGTCAGCCTGTTCTGCTCCCCACTCTGTCTCTGATGAATCCTCTCACCTACCACACCTCTGGCCTGTATCCCAGTTCTGTATGCATAAATAAATCTTTACAGAAAAAAAGAAAAGAAAAGACAACTTCTTCCACAACTTCAGTATCACTACAGCCTCCGACCATGCAAGCTATTGTGGGAACTCACTTTTTGACTGTGAAAGTTATAAAGGTCAAAAAAGAAAACAATCCATCACCTGCTTCGGGAGTCACTCTTACCAGCTGCAGCCAAGAGATTAGGTTAAAACCCTAAAATCTTTGTTTTTAAAATAAAGATTTGCATCTGTATAAATAGGGTCATCAGCAATAGCTGGGCCCCTTTTTAGGTCAACACGATAATCCAGAGTCTAAAGGAAATCTCCAATGCATGGATCTGTTTGCAAAAACTCACCTCGTAAGGAATCACCTAAGTCAATGCACAGACAGTGAAACCCTGGTGGGCAGTTGGAGGTGACACCACAATGCTGTCCCACTGTGCTTTGGGGTGGGACCAGCTTCCAGGGGTGAGGGATGCAGATGATGTGTCTGTGCTGGCTGTTCCAGAAGCTTCTAGGTTCCTGAGTCCAGCTCCCAAGGGCATCAGGAGGATCAAGGGTGGGAGGTGAATCGGGCTGGTTGGGTTTGTTCCTGGGGCCAGGAACCCTGACCTTGAGAGTTGCCTTCATGTGCTGGGCTGCATCCGGGTGCCAATTATACCCTCACGACTTCTATCTTTCTTTACATTGACTCACTCTTGTTTTTACTAAAACACCAACTTTAGCATTGTCCTAAGCCAGAATGCCCACAAAATCACAGGTTGGGTCTACTAATTATAGATGCTTTCTAATATGCCTCAACA
This sequence comes from Condylura cristata, assembly GCF_000260355.1. Classification (NCBI taxonomy): domain Eukaryota; kingdom Metazoa; phylum Chordata; class Mammalia; order Eulipotyphla; family Talpidae; genus Condylura; species Condylura cristata. The sequence goes on from NW_004567133.1 coordinate 8,678,415, forward strand.
TAAATAATTACTGAAGAGATGAAAGACGTTTGTCTGCACAGCATGTGAAAGCCTTGGCCACACACCACACTGCTTAGGGAGACTGATTCAGCAGAGATCCTCCCTCATCTTGCAAACGCACCAGATTAGATAGAACACCTCGCCATTTGCAACTCAAACATGGGGTCAACTGTCCTTAGCCAGGCAGCCCCCTGCAGAGTACGGGGCTGTATTTTCAGAAAACCTGTTGGCTTCTCCACTGGCTAGTTGGGGATTTTATCAGCTTTCATCCCAGGAGTAGCCAGGCTCTACTACCCAGCCAGGAGACCCCAATCTCCAAGATACGGCAGCTATTGAAAAAAAAAAATCTATAGGCATGGACATTGAAAGGAGAAACGAGTCTGCATTTGGCCTTGGGCCAATATGCGGAGACTTGGAGGCCCTGTCTGGTCATGAGGCCAGAGGCTCCTGGTTTGTCATTTCCTTGTTCACCTGGTGGCCAGGTAGCGCAGGTGTGTTTGAAAGGTGACCATATCCTATGGTGATTAGACCCTCATTGTCCAGCTCCCCTGCATGGATACAGAGATCACACAAACCCCCAAAATGTTGACAGGGGGCATTTGCTTTACCCCAATACAGTGTCATAATGGAAGAATAATTATTTATTAAAAACAAAAAAACAAAGGCCCTCCCTGGTGGCACAGGGGGTTAAAGCACAGCACTAAGAAGCTAAAGCCACTTCCGCATGAGTTCAATTCCGCCTGCCCCGGAGGTGACCACATGGCGCGGCAGACCTCTCCGGACCCGCCCGCTGCTCCCCTCAGCAGTGTACTTCGTCAGTCTGCCTGTTCTGCTCCCCACTCTGTCCCTGGTGAATCCTCTCACCCTCTGCATCTCTGGCCTATACCCCAGTTCTGTATGAGTAAATAAATAAATCTTTAAAAAAAAAAAAAACTATGGATGTATAGTTATCTGGTACGCATAGGGAAAAATTTCTATGGGGTTCACTAAAATGTTCATAGTGATTATTCTTAAAAGTTTTATTTTATTGATGTTTTGTAATTTTCCTGCCATGAGTATCTATTGCTTGTATAATAAAAAATAATAAATGAGAAAAAGATATTTTTATAGCAACAAGCAAAAAAAAAAAAAAGGGGCGGTTGGGGAAGAAGAATTTTTGCTTTTTAAAGGTAGGCAGCTTAGAATTTAGATGCGTGTCTGGGCAAAGGGCAGGAGGCCTTTGGGTTGGCTGGGATGAAATGCCTAATATTTTGCAAAATGAGAGTTCATAAGAGAAGTTTGGACTGGACATCCACTTCAATTTATGGTCTTATATCTGTACCTGTTTTCCAGAAATTTCTGTTACTCTCAAAGGTTTTCTAAGGAAGGGGTGTTCAAACAACCAGGAAAATCCTTTCCATAATTTACCCAGGACCGGACCGTCCCTTCCTCTCGGGGCAGAGCGAGCCAAGAATGGACCCAGGGGAGTGGGGGCATCAGAACCAGCATTTGCTGGATGGCTGCTGTCTCCCAGCCCTGGTGACAGCGTCACTGCTGTGTTTGCTTTCTGACTGTCAAGGTGCTACACCGGGCCTTATCCTGTACAATCACAATTACGTGAAAAACACCTCGCCTGTCGGCACCAGGCACGGTGTCTTCTCATCCTGAACGGCAGATAAACTCAGGAGCGCCAACGGCAAGGCCAGGAGCCTGCGGCCCTGCCCCTACCGGGCCAAGCAAGCGGCCACTTGCCCAGGGTGGGTGTCAGTGTTGACAGCGGCCGGGAAGAATGTGGTCAGTTTCATGTGCTCCAGCCTGCTCTCCCTGCCAAGGCTGGAGGCTACTTAGTGGATAGTATCTGCTGAGCCTTGGAAGATACCAGGGCTGGCCGCCCCCTGTCCCCACCCAGGTGGGGGAGGGCGGAAGCTATTCCCCTGGGACTAAAAGGCAGTGCGTGTCCCTGACTAGAATCAGAAAACTAGGTCTGTTGGTCATGTTCTGAGTTTCACATGGGGTAGGGCCCAAGGTTTAGCTTGTTTCTCCTTGGGAAACACCAATTAGTTTATTATTAAGGATGTGAGTTTGGTGGGCCCTCCTCCATGGTGCAATGGGTTAAGGCACAACACTGTGAAGCTTGGCACAGCCGCTTCCACATGAGTTCGATCCCCAGCCAGGGAGGTGACCACATGGCGCGGCAGACCTCTCCGGACCCGCCCGCTGCTCTCCTCAGCAGTGTACTTCATCAGTCTGCCTGTTCTGCTCCCCACTCTGTCTCTGGTGAATCCTCTCACTGCTCCTGCACCTCTGGCCTGTACCCCAGTTCTGTGAGCATAAATAGATAAATCTTTAAAAAAAAGAATGTGAGTTTGGAATCAGATTTGGGTGGAGTCTGGGCCTCAGAGCTACTCAGAGCCTCACTAGTCTCATCTATAAATGCCCCCCCCCATAGCACCCTCCTCCTTGGGCAGACCCCCCTGCCCCCCTGCAGTGAGGATTAAAATAAGATAATGCTTATAAGGCACTGTACATAGTGTTGACTAAATGTTGGCTATTATCATCATTATTAGGGGAGAGAAAGATAAAAGCCCGTAAGTGGCCGCTAAGTTTACACAGCTCTGCAGAATTAATTATGTAAACTTGAACACTTAACTGCTTTACAAAGGACAGGTGTGGACAGGGGAGTTTCCCGGTTCAATAAATGAATGATTTGTTTGAGACGGCACTTCCCAGAGGAAAGTGAGCTGGCCCAAGTCAGAAACTTTCAACAGCTCCTGTCTGCACAATGAGGCCACCCCTGGCTGTCTTCACGAAGCCCACTGTGGCCCAACACCAGTGCCCCCTTTCATTCCCCTGGCATCCCTTCAAGCTGGGTAGTGATAAGGAACCAGGGATTGAATCCCAGCTCTGTCTGACCTTACCAGCTGTGTGACCTTGTGGAATCGACCTATATCCTCTCCGGGCCCTGATTTTCACACGTGTAAAATGAGGGAAATCATGCCTACTCCCTCAGACTGGTTTCAATTTCCATGGCATGTTTTACTCATGCTATTCCCCCCAACACTCCTTTCCAGGACCAGCTTCAATGCCACCTCTTCCAGGAAGCTGCCCAGTCCTGCTATGTGCAAGTCATCTTGCCTCCCTGAAGTTTCACCCTGTTTTCTGAGGACCAGACCTTCTTCTGTCTGTTCCCAAGTGCCCTACATCAGGGGGATGTAATCCCCCTCTGATCAGTCTTACTGGGTGTGGGGGTCTCAGAGAAGATTCTCCAATGCTTGGGCTTGGATTTGTATATAGTAGGTGCTCATTAAATATACATGGGCTTCAGGGCTGGGGTAGACTTGACATGCAGGCACAAGGTTGGTTTGGTTATGGAATGGACAGATCTGGAAATCTTTACCATTGAAAGATGCCTTTGACATCAACACTTCCAATATCAGTGGTGCTTGTGTGTGTGAGTGTGTGTGTGTGTGTGTGTGTGTGTGTACAGAGCAAAGTTGGGGGGGAAGGAAACTCCCTGGGCCCTCCCTTCCACTTGTCCTTTGAGGTGCAATATGGGCTGAGTTGTGTACCCCTCAAACTCCTATCTTGAAGTCCTTGCCCCAGGGCTCAGAATGTGATTGTATTTGGAGAAAGGTCTTGGATGAGGCCATTTTGTTAAAAGAAGGTCATTGGAGTGTGCCGTCACCCAATCCGACTGGGGTTCTTATGGGAAGAGGAAATGTGGACACCCAGAGAAACCAGGGGGCTTCATGCTCCCCGTGGAAAGACCCATGGAGACACAGTGGGAAGGGGCTGTCTCAAGGCAAGGAGAGAGGCCTGGGAGATCTTTATGCTGCTGACAGCTCGATCTTGAACTTTCAGCCATCAGAATGATCACAAAGTAAATTTTTATTATTTAAGCCTCACAGCCTAGCTAACTAGTAAAAGCTATAAAGAGAGAAGGAACCAGAAGGCAGGAGGGTGAGTGGAAGATGAAGACGAAGGACTCTCGCTCCCTCCCTCCCCAGCTAGGATTAGACAATCCAGCCTGTACTCTCGCTTCTCCTAGGGAGGAATGGTTCGGGCTTGGGATGTATCTATTCCCTTTCCCTCCTCCTATCAAGGCATTCCACAACCTTCCATGAAGACATACTCCCTTATTTGAACACCTGCCTGGGAAGTCCTTCCTTATCACCAGGTTATTCCTTATTACCTTAAGCTTCTTGTTTGTTTTTATTTAGGCAGAGACAAAGAGTGTCTAGAACTTTTGGCAAAATGATCTTGAAATTTTCTTTCCACATGTCTGGTGATGGCTCTGGAGCATAGTTGGAGTAAAACCCAAGCCTGGGTTTTACTGCCTCGCCCAGGATCACTCCTACCCCTCCCTCACACCTGCTCCTCCCACCAGGCCGAGGTCATGCTCCCCAGGTCCTTTGCACTTGCTGTTCCGGAACAGCGCTCCCTGAGCAGCTTGCAGGCTCTCCTGCCTGTGCATCAGGTCATTACCCACGCAGCTCCTAACAATACACCAGCCAGGGCCTCCAGCACAGCGCTTCTGACGCTGAGGGTCCAGCATGGGGCTGGCATCCAGCCATTTTCTGAGCTGTCTGCAGAGTCTGATGCACGGGCAAGGTGGCCATCCTCCTGCATCTCCTGAGGGGGTTTGCTCCTGGCAGGCCTGGCTCCTCCAACCCCCAGGCGCTCTGGCCCACCACCCTGTTCATTTCTGCAATGCCACTGGGGACCGCTCGCCTATTCTGTTTCCTGTCTGTGTCCCATCACTACTGTCTCAAGCGCACGGTGGCGCTTCACACCAACAGCAGAGCTCCCTGTCCCATGGTGGCCGCTCTCCCTCTGCAGGGAGTACTGAGCACTAAGAGCAGAGACATCAAAGGAAACAGAGAGGTGGAAAATGTGAATCTTTGCATGATGAAAAAGAGCTCTGGAGTTGGGTGCACAAGAATGTGGATATAGTTCACGTCCTCAGCTGTCCACTTGGAAATGGTGAAGGTGGCAAATTTTATGCTATGTTTCTCTTTTACTACCATGCAAATTTTTAAAAGACACACTGAAGATTAAAAAAAAAATCACATTTGTGGGGCCCTCCCTGGTGGCGCAATGGGTTAGGACGCAGCACTGCGAGCCACCCGCAGCCACTTCAGTAAAAGTTTAATCCCCGCCCCGGAGCGGACCCACATGGCGTGGCAGACCTCTCCTGACCCACCCGCTGCTCCCCTCACCAGTGTACTTTGTAGATCTGCCTGTTCTGCTCCCCAGTCTGTCTCTGGTGAAGCCTCTCACCACCCCTGGGCCTCTGGCTTGTACCCCAGTTCTGTATGCACAAATAAATATTAAGAAAAAAATCATGTTTGTGATGTTTAATATTGACGATATGTTCAAGTCATAATATCTTGAATAGATGGGCTCAATAAAATATATTTTCAAATCGATTTCCCCTGGTTCTTTTTACTTCTGTCTCTAATGCACTGTGGAGCATCTTAAGTGGCGTTCGTGAGAGTTAGACTGGGCAGCGCTGACCTGCACCTCGGCTGGTACACAGTAGTCACTGAATAAGGGCTGAACACGGACTGAGTCAGCTGCTGCCAAGTAGGTGCTTTGGGGAGCACAAGTGAACTGTTTCTGTCTGCAGGCTGCAAGACAACAGGAGGGAGGCTGTGGTGGGCAGCTGACATAATGAAATCATTGTAATTCATATCTGTTATCATGCTGACAATAGTGGTCAGCACTGCTGGTCGAGCATCTAACATGTGCCGGGAACTGTCAGGATACTTGCCCGAGTCATCTCATTTAACCCTCCCCTCTATCCTGCCAGGGACCCCGGCTTCCACGGCACAGCCGCTGCCCAAGGTCACCCCATGGGGATGGAGAGCCAGCCCCGCACAGGGCTGTCCAGGTCTCCCCACACACTGCCCACCCCTGGCTGGCCCCAAGTGCTGGCCCTGTCCCTCAGCACTTGAAGGTCCTGCCTGGATGTGCAGCGGCAGTGGCTTCTTTCTGGCTCCTAGGGACCTGCATGGTGAGAGTTCCCGATCTCAAGGGTCCAGGAAGAAAATTTAATAACTCAGTCTCTGATATTCTTAAGCTCACCCATCCAGATCCGGTTGCCAGCCCTCTCAAGTTCAAGGACTCCGGGAACCGGTCCTGGCCCAGGTGGTCATTCTTGTTTGAGGCAGTTGCGGTGGATGGCGCTGGGCCCAGCCTGACCCTCCAGAGGGCCCTGCCCATGTACCTGGGGCTGCAGCACCACATCTATGTGTGGGGTGCAACCCCCCCTTTCCCACTGTGGCTTCAGGTCTAGACCCATCAAGCCCCATAGATGGGGCTTAAATCTGAGCAAGGGGTCCTCCTTGGAGGAGGCCTTTGTTGTAAAATGCATAGGTCTGCACTGCGTGGAATGGGGAAGAGGTTTGCAGTGAATGGACAGAAAGTTCTGCTGTCCTGACCTTCCATTATGTCTTTTAATATTGTGTTTGAACTTGAGGAAACTGCTTGGGTCTGGTTGAAGAGACAGTTGACTGAAGAAGACAACAAAGACTTGGTTTCTTCCGTGACAGCTGGCGTCATGGAATCTGACCTCAGGGAGAAGTCAGATTCCACCATCTGGGGGACCTCAGAGCACCCCACCTCAGCGAAAATCAGTGGGTCGGATGCACAGTGTAGGCCGAGACCCGGAGAGCTGATTTTCCAAGTTCGGTTGGAGACCAGCTGCAGCCACCTCCTGGAGAACCTGCTAGAATCCTCAGACCCTACCCAAACCTCCCATGTCAGAGACTCTGGGTTTGAACAAGCCTTTTTTTTTTTTTTTGCTAGATATTTTCTCAAAGAATATGACAACTCTAAAACAAAAAGACTTACATACTCACGTGTCCACATGGCCAAGCCATGGAACAAGCTGGGCCTTCACTGCTCCCTGTTCCCTGGAGATTCTAGCCAGAGTCCATTTGAGAACCAAAGTCTCCAGCCTTATTATTCAAAGTATGTCCCTCACACAGTAGATCCGCAACATCGAGCATCTTGCTACAGATACAAAATTAGGTCGCATGTGACCTCCTGCATCAGAATCTGCTCTTGCCAGGACCCCGGGGGACAAATGTGCGTGTTGACATTTGAGACATGTCAGCTTATAGCTCTTTCCCATTAAGTTAAGAGCCGCAGACTTCAATGCCTTCGGAGACCAAGCGGGTGATATTAAGAACAATTAAACCCATGCTAAGTTGGACCCACGACCCTGGTGGTAGAAAAGCCGTCTTAGAGAGTTATCCAGTGGTGAGTGTGGCTGTATCTCAATATACTTTATTTATAAACAGTACACTTTGACGTTCCTATCATTTTCATGCAACATTTTTGTCTTGAAAAGACCGTTCTTAGGTCACAGGTTGCACAAAACCGGGGTGGGATGACTTTGGCCTGGGGCCTTAGTTTGCTGCCCTCGGGCTAGGAAGGAGGAATTGAGGGCGCCCAGGCCTCACCTGCAGGGTTCTCTTCCTGCTCTTGGCCTGTGCTAGTCCCCCACAAAGCCCCCAAGCCCTAGTAACACTTGATTTTGAACAGGTTATGTTGACAAGGCCCTATCAAGTATTGGCTTAATCTGGCTTCAAGATTTCAGACTGGGCCTGGATCTGACATCTGGTGGGAGTCAGGGAGGTGCCTTCCAAGGGGCAACCTGTGTCCCACCTTCCTGAAGAACAATACTGAGACCATTTCTGTGGGAGCTGCTGGGCTCAGAGCTTCACACCTCATCTCATTTCCTTCTCAGGGCAAGTCCACACCCAGATGAGGAAACGGAGCACAGAGAGGTCAGGTGATATGCCCAGAGTCACACAGCAAGAGCAACAGAGCAGACTTGAACTGTGTCTCACTGCCAAGCCTGTTCAGTATGTGCACTACATACTGGCCCCACAATCAATGTCGAGAATGGTCAATTCCCCATCACCCATCACCCACACTGTTCAGACACACTTTCTCAAGTGTGTCGTTGGCAGCAAACCTGGGCTCTCTGCATCTTAACTGGCATCCAGATACCACTCAGCCTTCTCTGACCTGAGCTGCAGATGGTAGATGCTGCACCCTCTCTAGGCTGGCGGAGAGCCGCCTGGTACGGTTGTACAGGTTGTTCACTGCACAACTCTTCAGGATCTGGCTCACTGCCGTCTGTGTCGGGAACACCGGGCGTAGTGGAGCATACAAGCCACGGCTATTTGCAGCAGCCCCGCAGGCCTGAGGTGAGATGCTCAGGGTTGGTCTAGGACTGACCTTGAGCGCCGATTGCTACAGATATTCAGAAATAAATCATCACCAAGGGGGAAGCGTCCAGAAGGAAATGTCACCATGGTAAGTGGGCCGTGCTGGCAGCTTTGAGACCCTCTTGGGTCAGGAGCAGGGAGTGGGGGGTTCTTCCTAGGACTTCTTCCTACTGGTCACAGCTCCAGGGCTGAACCCCCTCCTCACCCCTCCACACCCTGGCTCCTTAGGAGGAAAGAAGGGCCCTCGAGAGCTCTCTCCGGTCCTGCCCCCAAGCTGACCCTCTGCACCTGTTGTCTTGCTGGCCAGCACCTGCCTCTCGCCATCCAGGCCTGCTGGGAACTCCCAGCCCAACTCGCAGGCTGTTCTCACTGCTGCCCCCGGCCAGTGTTTCCCTGTGTTTGTCTTCTTTTATGATGAGATCAGGCCCCATGCCAGTGCTTTCCTCACCAGCTCACTCACCCTCATCACAGCCCTAAGAGGCAGGAACTGTAACCATTCCTTTTTTACAGACTCTGAGATTCAGAGAGGTTAGGTCACTTGCCCAAAGTCACACAGCTAGAAAGGGTCAGAACTAGGAATCAGATTTGGGTCTTTTAGCTGTTAGAGCCCAACTCTTAATCTTTTCTGGGGTGTAAGCGCCATACATAGCCTGCGGCTGTTTCCCCATCACTTGCCATGTGGGAGGCCATGCTGTTGCTAATGGGGATGCTGGTGGTGATGGGGAGGCTGGGGCTGGTGGTGATGATGGCTTCAACTCTCCCTGAGTCCCATGTCCATCCTACCCATGTCCATCCTACCCCAGGTCCACCCTACCCCACCTGATGCTGGCCCGGAACCCTGCAGCCCTCTGGAGTCAGTCAGCAGTGAGAAGGTCGGCCAGTGATGGTGGCCAGTGGGCAGCGGCCATTGTGCTTAGCTTGCTGTCCCCTCACCAGGCTCCGAAGGAGAAGCTCTTCCCCCAGTCTTCAGGGGTGCGTCCCCTAGTCTTCAGGGGTGGGTCCCCCAGTCTGCAGGGCTGGGGCTCAGAGGCTCAGGGTCTCGCCTGAGGTCGCAGGGAGCTGAGATCTAACTCCAGCCACCTGACGCCCAGACTTCTACGAGTTACACAAACTACCTGTCTGAACAAGAGACTCGAGGAGCCTGTGGCTTTTTAACACCTGAACTTTGGCAAGAATGCTTTGAGGAGAGGCTTGTCTCCCCAAGTAGCCTATGGGGGACAGGGGCTCCCCAGTTCAGGAAATGCTGCCGGGAGCGACCACGCAGATCTCTTCCTTCCATTCCTTCCTCCCAAGTGTTCCCTCCGCCTTCCTGAGCAGTCACCACCTCTCCCTTCCCCTCCCGACTCTAAGACAGTGCACCAGGGCTGCCTTCAGGACCACAGTCTCAGGCTGGGAAGTTCTCTGTGGTCTCTCACTAACCAGCACGTGAAGCCAAACTCCTCACTGTGGTGCCAACCACTGGGAAAGCAAAGGGTGACCCCCTTGGGGTACGGTGGTGCCTTTCCCACGACCACTAACAAGCTCCCACACAGACCAGTGCCAGCCCCACGGGGAATTCAGGAAGCTGCTAGCAGGGAAGCTTGTTGGGGGAGGGGCCTTCCTCTCCTGCTTCAGGGCCTGCGTGGAATCAGACCCGAAGGGGGTCTGCTCCCGCCTTCCTGACCCTGGCTTCCCAGCACATCGGAGAAGTAAGGGTGCCTCTGTGGTCCCCGAGGTCTGTCAGGCCACTGGTGGTGCAGAACTCTCCAGCACCCCAATCCTGAGGACTCTGCAGTCAGGGTGGCGCAAGGTAAGTCCCTCAACCTCTCAGGGCTCGGGCTCTTATTTCTCACCCATTTGTGGGGTGCCCTTCTCTTTCCTCCAGTCTCTTCCGGTCAGCGCTCAGCCAACCGGCCCCAGGGAATGCCTCTGGTTCAGCCCCATGACTTTATCTTGGTTAGAACACGGTTTTCTTAGTATATTAAAAACAAGAAATCCTCTTAAACGCAAAGATGCTAAGACTTCTAGACTCATTTCAAGTTTATTTAATATTTATTCCTGGATGCCAGGCACTATTCTAAGCTCTTGTCAGCGTCACTCCACAGAATATGCCCCATGAGGTGAGAATTTATGATCATCTCTAGGTTGCAGATAAGAAAGCTGAAGCACAGAGAGGTTAAGTCGCTTGCTTGAGGTCACACAGTTAACATGGGGCAGAGTCAAGATTTGGGTCTCTGAAGGTGTTAGCCAACCTTGGGTTAAGAACTGCTGTATCTTTTGTGTATTCCCACCTATCTAGATTTTGTGTGACTCTACACTTTGTAGTTCAGATACTGGAAATATTAGCAAATACAAAGTGATATAAAAGTACAGAGATGGTGCTTTTGCAAGTCCTCTAGGTGCCCCCCAGCTGAAGCTAATGGTCTTAAGTCTTGGTCCAGAGCTGGGTCTCAGCTCCCCACTGTCCTAACCTGACCCCTGGGAGAGCAGGGCCAGGGATTTGCAAGGTCAAGTCATGTAACCCCCCGCAGGTTTCCTGTGATCAGCTGCACCTGACCAGTCCCATTCTGCAGGTGGGAAACAGAAGCTTCCAGAAGTACACTCACTTGGCCAGACACACAAAGCTAAGAAGTGAAACCAAGAGCACCAACCCAGTAATCTGATCAAAGCCCTTCCACTATTTTGGGGAGGGAGGGGTCATCACTAAAATTTTTGAGTGGCAAAACATACAGTAGAAAATGTGCCATTTCATTTTGTGATATTAACCACTTCACATCATTCTGAGACCATTCTGGAACTTTTTCATCACCCCAAAATGAATGAAACTGTATCCCTATGAAACAGTAACTCCTCAGTCTCTCTCCCTCCAATCCTGGTCACCGCCATTCAACTTTCTGTCTCTCTAAATCTGTCTTAGGTACCAGAATCATTCAGCATTTGTGATCGAAGGCCCTACCTTTATTATTTATTTTAATAAATTTGTTTTTTTAAAGATTTAGTTATTTATGCATACTGGGGTGTAGGCCAGAAGTGTGTGTGTGTGTGTGTGTGTGAGAGGGTTCACCAGAAACACAGTAGGCAGGACAGTTGGATGAACTGAAATACACTGCTGAGGTGGCACAGGAGAGGTCTGCTGTGCCATGTGGGTCACCTCCATGGCTGGGGATCGAACTCCTGCTGCAGTGGCTGCAATAGCTTCATAGTGCTGAGACTTATCCCCTTGCACCACTAGGGAGGCCCTCAATTTGCTTTCAATTTGAAGGCATTTGAGTAGCAGCCAAAGGGGGTTCTCATTTCTCTAATGTTAGGCTTGTTTTAAACAAGGGGAAAGATGTGTATGGTTAGAGTATAGCTTCAATATAATAAATGCATGGGGTAAATGCATCAAGAGAGCATCAAACTGTGTGCCATGGGTAACACATCTCCTTCTCACCTAAGATCCTCAGTTTCCCTCCCCAAAGTCCACCATGATCCCCAGCATCCAGTATCCTCAGATTTTAATGTGCATAGGCAAACCCAGATCCTGGAATAGCATCATTTCTTTATGATGTGGGTGAGAAAAAGCTACATCCCCGCCCGTGCTGAAGGCAACAGTTCTATTAGGACTCTTGCTTTCCTGAGAGTATTTTGCTTAAAGTTGCTGTTTCCAAGACACCGAGGGGTAACAGGCATCCCTCACTAGGAAAAAGTTGACTCTTCTGAAAGTCAAATCTTGCCCTAGGCCCTCAAGATGGGCAGACTGGAAGCTTCCAGACCAGGAAGGAGAGCAAGTTCTAAAGCGCGAGGATGTTGGTTCCTTTCTCCACATCCTACATCTTTGCCAACACCTGTTACTGTTTGTCTTTTTGATAAAAGTCCTCCCAGGTGCTATCTCACTGATTTGAATGCCCCTAATAATAAGAGACACGAGCTGCTTTTCCTGTGTCGAGATTTGTATGTCTGTTTTGGAGAAGCATCTATTCAGATCCTCTGCTCATTTAACAGTGTCGGGGGGTTGTTTTTACTGAGTTTTATGAGTACTTTCTACAGTTTGGATCAGAGCCCTTTGCCTGGACATGATTTCTTAGTAGCTGCTCCCATTCAGTGGGTTATCTTTTTATTTTTGAGTTTTTATTTTAAAGGCTGGTTTCTTTGGTTGTACAGAATCTTTGTAATGATACAGTCCCATTTGCTTTTTCCCCCCTGCATTGGAGATGCAGCCACAAAAATGTCACTGAGGGCAATGTCAGGACTGGTCACTATGTTTTCTTGTTTGTATTTTATGGTTTTGAGCCTGCTATTGACGTCTTTACTGCATTTTTACTTAATGTGTGTGTCTATTTCGTGCTCTTAGCTCCTTTGTCAAAATTAGTTGCCCATTTAAGTGTGGGCTGGCTTCTGGGCTCTCAGCTGTGTTCCATTGATCTGTGAGTCTGCTTTATTCCAACACCACGCTGCTTTGTAGGGACCGGCAGGTAACACCATCCTCTGCTGACTCTTCTAGTCTGGGGTGGATGCAGGTGGCTGGGGAATCTCATTTGAAGTTTTCCTCCAGGCCAGTGATTCTGAAACTTCAGCATGCATCAGAATCATGGTGGGGGGCGGTTGAAATATAGATTGCTTAACCCACCCCCAGAGTCAGTAAGTCTGGACAAGGCCTGGAAATCTGAATGTGTAACATGCTCCAGGTGGTCTTGCTGTTGCCAAGCTCTGAAATCCATTAGCCCAGGTCATTTATGTCCTGGGGTCCCCATCTGAGGTGTGGGAGTGGTGTAGGAGGCTGAGAGGTCTGGAGGCCTCATTCCAATCAAAGTAACAACAGCCACTGCTCTGTGCCGGCTGCTGTGTGTCTGTTGCTTGTCTAAGCCCTCTACCAGAGCCACCAGTTTCACTAGAACTAGTTCAACTTTGTTGTGAGAAAGCTGAGGCCTTGGAGATGGTGATAAAGTCTACACCCCCTCTCAGGTCCTGATCCACTGAGTGAGCTCTTTGCGAGTGGCCCCCTACACTGAGCTTTAACTCCTCAGCAAAGGGAATCACAAACCAGGAGTCCCCGAGGCACATTAAGGACAATAGGGCTGCGATTATTAGAGCATGCTCAAGAACTGTTCACTCCTGTTGCTGCTGCAGACCCCACTGTGCCCGATGGCCCTTTTCTTTCATGCCTTTGTTTCATCTTCTTGCCTCCCCTCAAACTTTCAAATCTTCCTGGAAAGCCATATTGGATTTTTTTTTTTTGTCACTTCCTAATCATATTTCATTTGGTCATGTTGCCAGGCCTTTGTCAAGGTTAACTCTGCATATAAATGCCTGTCTTATTGTTCCAGAAAAACTCCTATTGATCCCTCAAAACTCACCTTAGAAATTCCTCCATGTTTTTCTCTTGGAATGTTGTTCTCTTCCTATCCTTGAACAGAAAATTTCCTAGGACTGCAGCATCTTTTTGAAAGAAGGCACTCAATAGGTTTCTTCCCTCCCCACTTATGCTTCCACAGCAGTTCAGATGGTGCATACTTTGAGACACAAAGTGTATCTTTACAGGAACCAGGCAGGGAACACCACTATTATCAGCATCATCCACACTTAGATGTTTACCATGTACCAGACACTGTTCTAAAAGGCTGAGGTAGATCCACTCATTAGATGCTTCAAATCACCCTTTTAGGCAAGTACTGCTAATTATTCCTGTTTACACATGAGTCAAGAGTCACAAACATGCTAAATAATTGCCTAAGACCACCCTAGTCTGGCAGAGCTGGGATTAGAAGCTGGCTGTGAGTCTGTTATTCACTTTTATATTGTGCTGCTTCTTAAGAAAGAGGTGGGGGTCCTCCCTGGTGGCGCAGTGGGTTGGAGCGCTGCACTGCGAAGCTAAGGCAGGCTGTGGTTGCTTCAGTGTGAGTTCGATCCCCAGCCCCAGAGTTGACCCACATGGCGTAGCAGACCTCTCCTGACCTGCCTGTTCTGCTCCCCACTCTGTCTCTGGTGAGTCTTCTCACCGCCCCCCCTGCACCTCTGGCCTGTACCCTATTTCTGTATGCTTCTTCCATGGAGCTTGGACTCAGGCTTATGTTGGGTTGTGGGTTCGTTAGCTTTCCTGGTTTCCTGTTCTCACAAGGACCCAGAAATAGAGTTTCTGTGACAGTTCCACTTTTTAATGTCTTGGGAGTAATTTAATATTTTAAAAGGCTCAAAGGCCTCACAGAAGCTGCACCAGGTCCCTGTCTGCTTTCTCCTAAGCCTCAAAAGTCCGGCTCTGGACTCACTTCCTCTCTGCACCTTGGCTCAGGGCCCTTTGTAAGAACTGGGTTACGTCTGAGATGGCTCTGGGCAAGCAAGATGGGATCCTTGGTTCCCCACAACACTCACTCTCCAGTCCGCACTTGGCTGTCCCAAATGGTGGTCTGCGTGTCACCCCAACCAGGGGCTGCTCCTGGTCTCCGAGGTCCAGAACCAGACTCCCTGCCGACTAAGTGCAGACAAAGCTCTATACTCGATGTCTGATCATCCCATTGACCCACTCAACAGTCAGGAGGTCTCCATTGTCATTAACAGAATCGGAGCCTGGGGGTGAGGGGGCTGGGGATTGGTTGAGCCAAGTCATGGGGGAGCGGGAATGGTGATGCCAACTTCCCCACAGCCAGCTGTTTTTAGATACTTCACCAAACGTTTGAGGGTGCTGTCACACATTCTAGGGCAAACAGTTTCTTTATGGCGTAGCCTGCATCTGGGAAGCTTGCACAAATAGCAGCCGGGCACTCCGGCCTCTTAGCCAAGGTTCCACACTCCTGTGTCTTCTGCGGAAGGGAGGGGTGGCATTGGCGTCTAGAGATAACCTGCGATGACCTGCTTCACTGGAGGGGGCAGCTGCGTGTTGGGCCTGGATCTTGCGGGAGCCCTGCCCGTTGAGGCCCGGGCAGACAGTGCGTGTGACCTGGCTCGGTCCCAGGCTTGGGCTAGCAGAGACCTCAGAGAGAGGGGGTGTGGTGTTTGTCCTCACCCACAGACAGGATAAAAGTGGATACGTGTCCCCCGTGCCTGTGTGCTGTATGTGTGCTTGCGCATGCAGGAGACACGTGAGTGAACAGGTGCACGTGTACAAGTGCAGGCCTGTGTGCAGCGCCTATCATGTGCGTGTGTACCTGCGTGCTTGTGTGCGCTCAAGTGCACGTGCGTGCCGATACCTAAGCCTGCGTGCATACGTGCGCATGCGCAATGGAGAAAAGGAAGCTGGTCGCTGAAAAGTTAGTTTAGGATAAAGAAGTTAGTTTAGGATAAAGAAAGACATTTTACTTAATCTAGAAATGTCCGTTTACAGAAGAGGCTGAAATAAAAACCACTCTCTTGGTTTTTAGGATCTAACTGCCCCTCGGAAGGTATATCCAGGTAGAAAAACTACTCAGCAGTTAAATAAATGAGCTAAATTTATATGCAGCGATGTGGATAACTCAAGTGATGGGGAGGGGATTACTAAATACCACCTTCACTCACTACACATTTTACATGTTTTCCATTGGTATGCACCTATATAATTGCATAGGCATAGAAAAGGTCTGGAAGGAACACCCCAAATTATGAAAATTATGAAACTCGGGGTGGGGGTTAGAGTTGAAAGGTGACAGAGGAGAACGGATCTTTGCATTCCTCTTGGAACGACCTTGCAGAGGGTAGGTAGGGTCTGGTGTGGAAGCCCCCGGTTCAGGGTGCTCAGACCTGGGGGAGCACACACAGCTGAAGGGTTTGCTGAAGGCTGGTCAGCCAGGGCCAAACACCAGCCTCTACTCCCTAGTGGAGATGGTGGTGGGAGCTATTGAGCCTCTGTGGATGGAGAATCTCTGATGACTCCCCTAAACCTCTCTATGCCTCATTTCTCCCTCCATGCTACAGGCAGAAGGTCCAAAGTCCTACTGGACCTTTTCACCCTTGTCCCAGCTCAGGGAAGAGATATGCGGGAATCCGACGCCCCCAACCCCACCATGCCTCAACCCCTGCGGGGTGATCTGGCCCAGAGGGGGACCTCAGAGAAGTTCCCACAGAAGGGGGCTGAGAGAGGGGCCGGGAGCCGCTGGGCTCTGGGTCCCGAGGTGGGCCCGTAACGTGTCGCGGGCACCCAGGGCGCTTCTCCACCCTCTGACTCTCCGTCTCCCCTCTGTCTCTGTGAGATGGGGACACCAGGAAGCCCCGGCGCCCGGGGACGTGAGAGCCGTCGGCGAATTCCAGGACCGCGTCGCGTTTCCCCGCT
>NW_004567133.1:8695421-8708315 GCF_000260355.1 Condylura cristata
CCCCCCGCCCCCTGTCTCCCCCGTACCCCCGCGGGCGAACAGCGCTTTTTCCCGCCCAGCCGAACGCTCACTATAACCGCAGAGGCGCGCAGAGAGGGGCATCGCGCGTGCCCCCCAAACAGACTGCTGCCCCCCCAGGTGCCCCTGCCCTCCCCTTCCTCTCCCCGGGCCCCAGCACATCGCACAAGACCACTCGGTCCTACCTCCCCCGTGGACCTGCCCGGGTCACCCTCACCGAAACACATCACAAACACACCTGGGCAACCGCACCCCTGGTCGCATCCACACCCCCGCAGGCACGGGCTGTCCTCTGGGCAAGGTGGGGACTTTCGGGAGTTTGCTTAGGAACTGGCCGGTGCAGCTGATTTTCCCGGAAGCCGAGCAGCGCCTCTCCCGACCTCTGAATCTCGCAGTGACAGTCTCTGCCCCAGCCAACCTCGCCACTATCCTGGAGCCCCAAGTCCGCATTAGGGCGTTAGGATTCAAGCAGCAGTCGGGCTGGTAGTTGAGTCTCTGCCCTTCCCACTGACCTGTCTGAACACTTCAGGGTCTTCCTCGGTTCCTCTACTCCCACTTTCTCCCTCCCCTATCCGCTTCTGGTCCCATCAGGTCAAGGTGCTAGGGGCTATCGTTACAGCGGCTTCCAAGCCAATACTTTCTGCACCGGGATCTTTATTTAATTTGTGCCCGGCATAGCCCAGAGCTCAGCCTTTTTATTCCACTGGTGAGAGACTCTACCTTTTCTCTTGTGTAAAAAGTGATGGAAGTGGAGCAGCTAAAAACGACACAAGTTTGCTATCTTACTGTTCTGGGGGGTTCAAGTCCCACAGCCCTACAGGGGTAAAGCTGTATTCCATCAATACTGGGGTAAAGCTGTATTCCTTCTGGAGGCCCCGGGAAAGCGGATTTCCTTGCCTTTCCCAGCTTCAAGCTACTGCCTGCATTTCTTGGCTTGTGGCCTCTTTCTCCATCTCAAGGGCTAGCAGTGTCCAGCCAAGTTTTTCTCACAGGAGTTTCTCTGGTTCTCTTTTCTGCCTCCCTCGGCATTTAAAAGATTCTGGTAATTACATTTGGCCGATTTAGATAATCCAGGATAATCTCTCCATTTCTAGGTCAACTGATTACCAACCTTAATTCTATCTGTAATTTGAATTCCCTTTTGTCCTGTAATTTAATATACTCACAGAATCTAGGAATGAGGACAGAGTCTTCTGGGGTGAGAGGAGGGTGAGGTTGCTTTATTTTGTCTACCACAGAGATTATGCCTTTGGGAGGCTAAACCCTAGTGGGGAAAATTAGTCAACCAAGATTTTTGGCACTTTAAGTATATGAACCTCTATGAGTAGAAAGAAGTTTATTATTGTCATTTGATTAAATATGATTCAACATTTAACAAGAGCATAGTCTACCTATGTATATGGATTTTCAGAGGCTTCAAAATTGTGAGTGAAAAAACGAGAATTGGAGTAATAATGAAGAAATCGTTTTTATAGTGTCTAATCCATGTCATATACTGTTGTAAGCACTCATATCAAAACTCACAATAACCCCATGGGAAGGAAGTGTCACCCTTACTTTATAAATATGAAACTGTAGCACAGAGAGGTTGAGTAACTTGTCCAAGACCCCACAGCTAAGAAATAGCAGAGCTGGGATTTGATCAGAGGCAGTCTTAGACCAGAGCCTGTGCATTTAAATGTAGCAATTCATTTGCACACTATGAATCATTTAAAGTACATTTTTAAAAGCAGGTAGCAAAACTCTTACATATACTCTTAAGGAATTTATAACTATAAATACTGGAGGGAAACCTCTGGGGTGCCTAATAGTATTATTTGTAGAGTTCAGAAATGGAATGGGAACCAAGGAATGGGAACCAAAGAGATTCTAACATTAACCAGAAAATTTAATTAATAAATTAAAAAAAAACACTAAAAGCAACTATTACAAAATGTTAACTTTTAGTTATAGGTGATGAGGCCTTTGGTGATTATCTTTTGTAACTTGCTGTATTTTAAAAATTAATCTCTCTGTAAAAGACTGTAGTCTCTGAGCTCAGTAATGTCCCCACATTTTTTATTTTCTTGTTGTTCTTTCTGATGTACTGATTTTGAAGGTCTTTTGTCAGGCTTTGGCCAATTAATCCCCCACCAATTTTGAAAAAAGCCAATAATAGGTTTCAACCAAGGACTTTTTGTTGTGGATCACATGACAGAGGGTAGCAACTTCCCTGAGTCACACCGTGGGGTCCTGGGTTTGGGGTGGGCTGCCTGGGTGGGGTGGCAGGGGACCAGTGCAGAGCTGTGGGCTGGCCTACACTGGGCACTGCTGATGGGCTACCTGCTTCTTAATAGGTGGAATCTCTCATTAGCATCTGAGTCTCCACCCAGGGGTGTGCTTTTTAGCATGTTAATGAGCCCTAGGTTACTTTTAGGTCATTGCAAGGCCAGGCTGGTTCTGGTGGCCTAGCCCAGAAACCTCTGCAGGGCAGAGGGTCTGTTTCTCACTGGTGATTGCCTGGCTGGAGCCTATTAGCTTAGAGGCTCAATACCAGGAAGTTTAGGCAAGCAAGAGCAGGGTCCAGGCCTTCTAGTCCCAGGCCTTCTAACATTTTCATTTCATTTTGTATATGTCCCGGGGTGTCCTAAGGAGGAATACTCAGAGGTTTTGGTTTCAGGAATCCTTTGCATTATTTTCTTTTAAATTTTATTTTTATTTATTTATTCACAAGCGCTGGATGTAGGCAGAGGTAGGGGTGGGGAGTTGTGGTGAGAACATTCACCAGAGACAGCGGGGAACAGAACAGGCTACACTGCTGAGGGGAGCACTGGGGAGTCAGGAGGGGTCTGCTGCGCCATGTGGGTCACTCCCTGGCTGGAGATCGAACTCGTGCGTTCTTCCCCAAATAATGAAAATTAGTGGGAAGTGTGAATTTCTTAACACTTGTGCAGATCTCTTTAGTTTGGCTTAAATTAATAAAATCAGCTGGATGCTCATATCTTTTTTTGCATTTGGTCTATTGCAACTATATATTTTCAGATGAAATAAATGAAGGAAATTCAACCTCACTATAGTTTGACCCCCCACACTGCTTTTGTCAATGGTTGCTTTTGTCAGTACAAATATCAACAGGGTAAAAATGGAAACTAGGACCCTCCCTGGTGGCTCAGCAGGCACAGCACTAAGAAGCTAAAGCCACTTCCGCATGAGTTTGATCCCCACCGTGGAGGTGACCACATGGCGTGGCAGACCTCTCCTGACCTACCTGCTGCTCCCCTCAGCAGTGTGCTTTGTCGATCTGCCTGTTCTGCTCCCCACTCTGTCTCTGGGGAAGCCTCTCACTGCCCCTGTACCTCTAGCCTGTACCCCAGTTCTGTATGCATAAATAAATATTTTTTTAAAATGGAAAATAGCCCTTTGGTCCTCTTAGAAAGAGAATTCTGAACTTGTGGTTCCCTCCTCCTACTTGCTGTGGACCACTCTGAAAATACTGGTATATTCAGTTATGATCATAGGAAATGGTTGGCATTTGACTATCATTGTTCTAAAAAAATAAGTTCTTATGGTTCCACTCGAGGCATGTTATTTTGGAGAATTGTCCCTGTGGCTCACCCACTGTGTTTTCCTGGCCATGCTCTATCATGGGGCATTTTCAGCCTGTGTCTCTGCCAGAACGCAGGTCTTCGCGTTCTGACTGCCAACCTGGGGGGAGGGAGCTTGAGCTTGGCGGGGGTGGTGGTGGATGGGGCAACTACAGACTGGATGATGGTAGATGGACAATTTTTTTAAAAGATATATTTATTTATGCATACAGAACTGGGGTACAGGCCAGAGGTGCAGGGGTGAGAGGATTCACCAGAGACAGAGTGGAGAAGAACAGGCAGATCATCGAGGTACACTGCTGAGGGGAGCAGCAGGCGAGACAGAAGAGGTCTGCCGAGCCATGTGAGTCACCTCCGGGACAGGTGAGATTGAACTCAGGCTGCAGTGGCTTTAGCTTCTTAGTGCTGTGCTCTAACCCCCTGAGCCACCAGGAGGGCCGGTAGATTGACAAATTTTAATGTATGTGTTTTAAGCAGTTGTGAACAAGGAGAATTGTGTTCTCTCAGAGTTGGCCTGGCTTCTTGGGTGGTTTGGGAGGTTTCTAAGGTCGAAAAATGTTCTACTGTGTGTGGAAGGCCAGTCCTCCTGCTTTCTTTAATCAGGTTAGTGCAACCCTAGGAGATGATGAGATATGTGGGGGGACCCAAGAGTAGCCACATCAGCCAGCCCTGGTTTATCCACGGGTGTTAGCAATTGCACTTGATAAATCACTATCTAAACAATACTTTGCATAAAGGATAAGATATATATTATTTATTTTTCCAGCAGGAGGGGGGCCAGTGATTCATTTTACTTTGGACAACTGCACTTGATCCCCCTTACCCAGTCTAGTGTGATAGCCCACCCCACCCCCCGCCCCACCTCAGTAGGCTTCACTTCACACTCTTGGGTTATTGGTTAGCTCAGGAGAGAGCATAAAACTTCGTTGGACTTTATTCTGAGTGTGTAGGGAGTGCTGCCTGTTTCAGAGTTGTTCAGGTGGGGAGCTGCTGCTGGGAAGAAAATGTGTCAGAATGGATCCTGAGGGCTTGGGGAGCCTAGAGATTGGCAAACGTGTGCAGATTCAGGGAGAGTGGTGTGCTGGAGAAAGCACAGAACAGTGTCTCTTCCCTCATACCTTCCCCTCTGCATCAATCCTGCCACCTGGTTGTCTCTGATCTAGTTAAAAAACAAGACTGGATCCCACCCAAAAAAGATGACAGAGAAACTAAGCCCTGGTTCCATCACATAGCCCTCATCAAGCCATGCCTGAAACTAGCCTTACCCCTGGGCATTTCAGGCATGTGAGGCTGGAACCTTCCTTTTAAAAAAAAAAAAAAAATATTTTTTTTTTTATTCTTACAGAACTGGGGTACAGGCCAGAGGTGTGGTGAGTGAGAGGATTCACCAGAGATAGAGTGGGGAAGAGAACAGGCAGATGGATGAAGTACACTGCTGAGGGGAGCAGCGGGCGGGTCAGGAGAGGTCTGCCGCGCCATGTGGGTCAGCTCCCTGACCTGGGATCCAATCCAATTCGTGCTGCAATGGCTGCAGAGAGCTTCATAGTGTGGTGCTTTAGCCCGTTGCGCCACCAGGGAGAGCCAACCTTCCTTTTTTTAAGCCATCTTGCGTTGGGGTTTCTGTCACTTGCAACAAAAGACTCCTCACTGATTCTGGAGACGACTTTATCCAGACTACCAAAGAAGTTGGGAGGGGCAGTTAAGACATCTATTTACAGAATCTTGATGGTCTGGAAGACGAGGTTCTAAACTAAGAAGACAGACTGAACAAGGACAGATGTCAAGTTCTAAGCTAGGCTCACACTGACAACTCCTTTGCTGAAGTGCAGAACAGGAAGCCCGGGGAGACCTGTGCCACTCCCGGCCATAGAGACTCTTGGCGAGGCAGCACAGTGCCACCTGCCGGCCTGGAGGCCAAGGACTGGGTCTCTGACTTGGGGAATGGATTCTTCCTTTTCCAGTCTTTGCATCTTCAGCCGTTCGCCCAGTCTTTCCTGCCTTTGACTGTGAAGCATCAGCTTCATTATTCTACTTTCATTGTTCTACTTTCATTATTCTACTTTCTCTTCCTGTTAATACTCAGGCCCCCCTTCGCTCTTATCGCCACCATCACTGCTACGTTTGACCTATGGAACTGTTTGCTAGCATGTGGTTAATCTCCTCTGTCTCCCCAAGGGATATCTAAGGTAGGTTTTATTCTGGCTTCCATTTTCCAGATAACGAAACAGACTTGCAGATGCCAAGGAACTTGCCCGAACAGCAAAAAAGGCAGGTAGGTCTCTCTGGAGCCAAAGTGCATATTCGAAACAGCAGAGTTGTAAACTGTTAACTTGGGAGTGGGGTGTGGGGATGGGGGAAATCCAATTTTCAAAAATGTTTTGTCACATCACATGACATTTGAAAAAATTTGAAGCACAGTAAAGATCAGAAAATTTCGCCATCATCTGGAAAAAAGTCAGGAGGTCTGGCAAAACTGTCTTCCTGCTTGGCCCAGGTCGCCCACACTGAGCACCACTGAATGGACTTGGTTTCCCCAGGACCCAGCAGCCCAGCTATGTTCATACCCACAGTCTTGTCTGCTGCGGGGACACTTGAATGGAGCCTCTGATCTCAGCAACTAGCCGCCTCTCTTGGCCTTGAGAGGCCTTGGCCTTGGCCTCTAGCGAGCGAGTCAGCCACTAAGCCTCCAGCCCCTGCCAAGAACGGCAGTTTTCACTTTGTTCCCAGAAATCCACCCACAGGACCCCATCACACAGGGCACAGCCAGCCTGGCGCTCGGGACTCACCTGATCACTCAAAGCTCATACCTTTCCATTTTTTCCTTTCCCCACTGGCCCAGGAGAAAAATTTAATCTCCTTGGCAGACCTGACCTGGGAAGAGGAAGATCTCTGGGAACAGACTTAGTGAGTTTGCTGTTGAAGTTTTCAGATGCATCCAGAACCTTGAGAAAGATCATGCCATGGCTTGGGGACTTTAAAGCAGCCGAATATGTTTATGTTCTAGAACGAGAAGACAATAACCAATCAGACCAAGAATCTTTAGATGGTAAATCTGCTATGGAGAAAAAAGAATTCAGGCCAAAGGAGATGAGGTTAGGAATATTTGTTCAGCCTAAAGAAGGCTGAGGTGAGGAGGCCACCTGTGGATATTTGGGAGAAGACTGTTCCAGACAGGGAGCAGCAAGTGCGAAGGTCCTGCGGCATGGGATATGCCTGCTGAGATGAAGGAGCAGCAAGGAGCCCAGTGACTGGAGCAGAAGTGAACAGGAAAAGGGAGCTGGGATAGGGGAGAGTTTAGAAAGGCAACGGGTGGAAGTTGGGGACACAGCATGGAGAAGGGTCAGGTTGGCAGGGAGTCAGAGAGGTGGAAGGTCTTTCTTTGGAGGATTGGAGGAGATGTAACTTGACTGAAATTTTAAAAATACACTTATTATAATAGGACAACATAAAAATGATCATTTTCATGTGTACAGGTATGTCAGCCATCCACTCACCAGCCCTCGGACTTTGTCATCTTCCAAAAGTGAAGCTCTGGGCCCATTCACTCGCCAGTCCCTTTTCCTCCCAGTTCCTGGCAGTCAGCTTTCCACACTGTTTCCTGATAAATCTGGCTACCATAGATAGGGCCCTCATTTAAGTGGGATCATATGGGACTTGCTTTTTTGTGTCTGGCTTCTTTCATATAGCACAATGTCTTCTGGCAGAATTTCCTTCTTTTTAAAGGCTGAATAATATTCCATTGTGTATGTACATGGCCTGTTTTGCCCAATCACCCATCTACTGATGGACATTTGGTGGTTTCTGCCTTTTAGTTGTAAATAATGCTGCAGGGAAATGGGCATGCAGGCATCTGTTCAGGTCTCTTTTTCACTTATTTTTTTTTCAAGATTTATTTTTACTTACTTATGCATACAAGAACTGGGGTGTAGGCCAGAGGTGCGGGGTGTGTGTGTGTGTGAGAGGATTCACCAGAGACAGAGTGGAGAGCAGAACAGGCAGATCGATGAAGTACACTGCTGAGGGGAGCAGCGGGCGAGACAGGAGAGGTCTGCTGTGCCACGTGGGTCAGCTCCCTCGCGAGGATCAATCTTGTGCCACAGTGGCTGTAATTGCTTGCTAGCGCTAAGACTTTAACTCCGGTGCCATCAGCGAAGCCCACTTTCCCTTCTTTGGGGTATATCTAACTAATAGATGAGGAGGCTCACTCTATAAGAATTGAAGGAGTGAAAAGTTGATCACAGGGCTGTAAGTACTGCACGGGACCAGGATGAATGACACAGAGGTGGGAAGATGTGATCAGGTGGATTTTCCTGAGACAGCTGACAAATCTTGCTGAGCGATTGGCTGTGGGGTGTGAGAAAATTGAGGACCAGCTCTTTCCAGACAATGGGGTGTTTAATGAGTCATAGTCACTTTTGAAACTTTTAAGCAAGTTACAGAACAATGCCTGCAATATAACTTTATATAAAAGCCATATAAAAATAGAATACATTTTAATAAGTGTATACATGCGTAAGCAAACACAGAGCTGAGCTCTAGGGCACATGCCAGCTTAGCCCTGGTGGCATCTAGAACCCGAGGGAGGGGACCGAGAGATCGGGAAGGGGTGGTCAAGGAGAATCTTATCCTTAGCTACATTACTTGTTTTCTTAAGAAGTAGATTATAAGAAGTATGGATCACTTATGTAATTAAAAGAATAGAAACCTCTCGTAAACAGTGATTACACATTAAAAATTAATAGGAGGGGCTTGATTGAATTGAGGGTGAAGTCCTGTTGGACAATTGGGTATTTAATGACTCAGATTCACTTTTGAAGCTATTTAATTACCACTTACATGGCCTGAAATGCCTGGGTCATGCTAGGAAGAGATATAGGGACCTTTGTTGGGCTCAGTCTGCTGAAAGATAAAGCCTTTCTAGATGGTGGGCATCCAGGGTCTATCATATGCCCGGGCAGCTTTAAGGGGTCAGCTACTGCGTGGCCTGAAGAATCAGTTTGACCAGTGACATGATCATCTTAACAATAATAAAATAGCAACAGGGATCACTGATGGAACACTGACAGCACCTACTACTGTTCTAAATATTTTATATGTACTAACTCATTTACTCTTCACAATGGCCCAGGAAATTAGATGCGAATATGCTCATTTTACAGCCAGGGAAATGGACACACAGGCTTCCACTGGTGGCATATTCTGCTGTTCCAATCCATTGCCTGTTATTTCCTCCCAGCGTGGCTTGCCTTTTGACTTCATTCATGAAGCTTGGACCATATTTAGAGAGTTAATATTAAGGCTCTGGGCTGGGCATTGTGGCTATAGTAATTGAAGTCTTTGAAGTCCTGGCCCTCCTGGAATTCCATCCAATTGGAGAAGGCTGACAACATCATCTAGGAAGTATTTTTCCATGGGAAATAAGTGAACTTAAATCGGATCAGACCTCTACGTGTAAGTACTAACTTACAAAAAAATCCAAGGAACAAAGGAACAAGTTAAGTGACACCACAACAGCAAAACTCAGATGGTGGAAAATTCTACAGCGTGAATGACCCGGTTTCTTTAAAAGAAAAATTGTAAGAAACAAATAGAGGTTGAAGGCAATTGTAGAGAAGAAAAGAGACGTGGCTGCCTTTTCAGTTGGGTTTCATGAATTTCATTTGAATGCAAACTCACAAACTCACTGGAAGCTATGGATATGACAAGTAGGATATTTAATACTAAATTCTTTATGACACTGGGGAGTTTTTTAGCGATGACAATGCTTTTGTTGTCAGCATTCTCAAAGCCACCTTATGTTTAAAAATACATACACACATATTTAGAGATGAAATGATAAGATGTCTGGAATTTGCTTCAAAATAATCTACTTAGAGTGGTGTGGGAGATATAGATGAAATAAGACTGATCGTGCATTCATGCTGAGTTGTGTGATGGATACATTATGCTGTAATATCTACTTTCATCTATTTAGAAAGTTCCATAGAAGTAATACTTTCAAAACCAAAATAAAGTTTTATCCTACTTCTTATGTTTTCTGTTTCATTCAGAGTAAAAGCTTAAGTAGCCTTATGTGGAAACACTCCATCCTTTTCACTTTCACTCTGAGCTTACCTCCTTCCCCCTCGTTTATTACTTGGTACTTTAGTATCTCCTAAGCGTGCTTCTACCCCAGGGCCTTTGCACTTGCTATTCCCTAAGTTCTAAACTCCTCTAACAAGCATTCCAGTGGCTTTCTTTCTTTTTTCTTCTTCTTCCAGGTGTCTCCTTAAGCCACAACTCTTCATAAAGTTCTTCCTTGATTATCCCACATAAAATAGCAATATCTACCCTCTATCGATATTCTTCCTGTCCTTATTTTCTTGCCCCTTATTTTTTTCCATTGCACTTGTCACCACTTACATTAAACTTTACCTGCTTGGCTTGTGGGTTTTCTTCCTCCTCCAACCAGATGTAGTTCCATGAGGGCAAGGATTGTGAAAAATTATTTCATATGTCTAAATGAAGCTGTATCCTTGTATAGCCAAAATAATTTGTATATGGAGGGTATATTAGAGAATAGACATATTCTCTAATGTCTGTGGTGTTTATAACCTACTAGAATCTTCCAAATGAGGGCTAGGGGTGAGTTCCCCCCCCCCCAGACTTCTGCATGTATACATATTGTTGCTGTGCTATACAGTTATATAGTTCATGAACTTAACAAAAGTGTTCCCGTATGGTTCCCAGTGCTCAAGCTGGATTTTGAGCTTTCTGCAGAGTTAATGTTGAGTCTGAACAGAAAATGGCAGGTTCCCAAGGCCTTCGGGGCAGAGATAGAAATGTCCCCAGGCTGTGTTGCAACCATTGCAAGGCATGAATTCAACCCTGGTGAAAACTGGATACTATTTCAACTTTTCAGAAGCAGATTTTGTAGTTTGTTTCAATAGGCGTCACTGGTTTTCAATCTCAAGGGTTTTACTTCTGCTGAGATCATTGCTCTCGCTCTATCTCTAGTCTCACATTTCCAAGTCCCTGACTTCTCACCCTCTTTGGGCAAGTCACTCACCACACTGTGCCTCAGTTTACAAAGTGGTTTAGCATTAGCCCTTGAGCTCCCGAGGGGCTTTGTCTTAGCCATCATTACACCCACTGCCTTGCTTCAAGCCTATATATCTATATTTTTTTATAAAATTTTTATTAGAATAGTTTCTTTTTGCATCATTTTGTGCTTTTTTCCCCATCTCAGTTGTAATCCCTGTGAACTTCCCATCACCAAATCACCGTGTGCCATCACCATAATCCTGTGCACTTCCCTCCTCCCCCATTTTTGATCCCTTTCTCCACTCCACCCTCATAGAATATCTCTGGTCTCTAGTTGTTCATTATTATTTCCACACCTCACCTTGGTCTTTTATGCTCCTGCTATGAGTGAAACCATATGGTATTTTTTTTTCTTTCTGGCTTATTTCACTAAGTATGATCCTTTCCAGCTCCATCCATGTTGTTGCAAAAGGCATGTTTATATTTTTCATTGCTGAGTAATACTCCATTGTGTACATCTTTTTAATTCCGTCATCTACTTTTGGGCATTTGGGTTGATTCCTTGTCTTTCCGATTGTAAATAAAGCAGCAATAAACATGGGTCAAACCTATTGCATTAAATGGTGCTCAGTAAAATACTGTCAACAACAACAGTAAAATAATAATTTCTGTTACTGTAGCACTACTGCCTAGGTCAGAGCCTGGCGTGTCGTAGGTGATCAACACATATTTGTGGAATAAATGAATTCTTGTTTAGTTTGCACATGGCTTTGGGTCTTCATGCTGAATAACTACAAACATACAGAAACAGAGAGAATCAGAACAACTGTGAAGATTTTTGCCATATTTACTTCATCCACTTTTTCTTTTTTGGTTGAAGTATTTAAAAGTATTTAGAGTCAACAAGATATTGCATCCCTAAATGCTTCAGAAAACAACCTTTAAAAAATGACACACTTCTTTACTTAGCCACCATACCATTTGACACCTAACCCAACTGAACCCCAAATCTGCATTATCACTGCACTCCCCCATATCCACATTTTCCTACCCACTCTCCAAATATCTTACAACTGATTCAAACCAGGACCCAGTAAAGGTCTACAAATGTGCTTGATCACATCTCATCAGTCCCCTTAAGTGTGGAATCACCTCTGTGCTCTCTTGCTCTCTCTCTCTGCTCGTTATTTCCCAGGTGATTGTCTTGTTAGAGAAATGAAGTCCACTCCCTTCTGGATCACCCGACCCAGTTTGGGGTTGTCTGGTTGCTTCCTGTGGTCTATTTCACTTGAACTCTGCCTCCTGTATTTTCTGTAAACAAGATGCTAGATAAAGGCTTGATAAGATTTGTTGAAGCATTTCCTCCTGGCTTTATTGAGAAAAGATTGATTCACATCACTGGATATGGGGAACGCACAGCACGATTGCTTGATTTATGGACATTGTGAAATAACGCCCACCTTTGGCTCCAATAATACCCATGGTTTTCATATAGATACAGTGAAATGAAAAGGAAGAAGAAACGAATTTCTCCTTGGGATGAGAACTCTTAGGATGCCTTAACAATTTCCAAATACACCATTCAGCAGGGATAACCCTGGCCATCATGCTGTGCATTACACCCCTCAGGGCTTATTTATTGCATAATGGGAAGTTTGTACCTTCAGACCATCTTCCTCTATCTTTCCTGTCTCTGCCCTCTGACTCCAGTAACCACAGGGCTGACATCTTTTCAGATTTTCTTTTCTTTTAGATTCCACATAAAAGTGAGATTGTACGATATTTGTCTTTTTCCATTTGCCTTGTTTTACTTAATATAACACCTTTAAGTCCACCCATATTGCTTCAAATGGTTGGCTTGCTCATTCTTTATGGTTGAATATTCATCTACATATCACATCTATTTATACACTCAGACCGCTTTGCCCGTCTGTCCACTTCTTGATAAACACCCCCTGGTTGCTGTGCCTTGGCCATGTGAAAGGCTAGCGTGAATGTGGGGGTGCAGATATTTTTTCAAGTTAATGCTTTCATGTCCTTTGGACATTATCTCAGAAGTGGAATTATTGGGTCCTATGATTAGCTTTCATTTTCTATGAAACCTCCATCTTGTTTTCCAGTGTGATTCTACAAATTTCTGACCCCTGCAACAGCACACAAGGCCACATTTGTTGCCTGTTTTTTTTTTTTTTAAAGATTTATTTATTTATTCATACAGAACTGGGGTACAGGCCAGAGATACGGAGGGTGAGAGGATTCACCAGAGACA
>NW_004567133.1:8708415-8719723 GCF_000260355.1 Condylura cristata
TCTGCCGCGCCATATGGATCTCCTCCAGGGCAGGCAGGAATCGAACTCAGGCGGAAGTGGCTTTAGCTTCTCAGTGCTGTGCTTTAACCCGCTGCGCCACCAGGGAGGGCCTGTTGTCTGGTTTTTGATGGTTGCTGTCCTAATAGGCATGAGATGCTGTCTTGTTAACTTTAATTTGTATTGAAATTATATTTCCCTCATGGCTAGTGATGATGAAGAATTTTTTCATGTATCTGTTGGCTTTTTTTTTTAAAGATTTATTTATTTATGCAGAACTGGGGTACAGGCCAGAGGTGCAGGGGCAATGAGAGGATTTACCAGACACAGAGTGGGGACCAGAGCAGGCCGACTGTTGAAGTACACTGCTGAGGGGAGCAGCGGGCGGTCAGGAGAGATCTGCTGTGCCATGTGGGTCACCTCTGGGGCGGGCAGGAATAGAGCTCATGCTGAAGTAGCTTAAGCCTCTTAGTCTGTGCTTTAACCTGCTGTGCCACCAGGGAGGGCCTGGCTTTTTCTTTCTTTAAAGATTTATTTATGTGTTACAGAACTGGGGTACAGGTGTGGTGATAGGATTCACCAGAGGCAGAGCAGGGAACAGAACAGGCAGATGGATGAGGTACACTGCTGAGGGGAGCAGTGGGCGGGTCAGGAGAGGTCTGCTGTGCCATGTGGGTCACCTCCCTGGCTGGGGATGGAACTTGAGCTCAGGTAGCTGCCTTGAGCTTCACTTGCTGCTCTTTAACCCGTTGTACCACCAGGGAGGGCTCTCTATGGTTTTTTTCTATGCATTCTTTGAAGAAATGTCTACTGCAGTGTTTGGTCTATTTTTAAATAGGGTTATCTGTCTTATTTTGTTGTTGACTTGTATGAGTCTTTCTATATGTGGGATAGTAACCTTTTCTCAGACATGTGGTTTGCAAATATTTTCTTCCCCATTGCTTAGACTGTCTTTCCATTTTTTTTGATGGTGTCTTGTTGTGTTGATGTTATTGGTTTTGTTGTTTGTGGGGCTGGACATTTTTGGTAGATAGTTCTCCTAGGTGACTGTCTTGTTGCCTCACCCCAGAGGCTCAGAATGACTGTCTCATTAGCTAAGACCCATCAGTGACTTCAGGTGGGGTGAAACCTGATCCCTTCATTGTCACAGTGTTTCTTTTCTGACAACCTGTAAGTGCTCTATGGGTTGGTGAGTTAGCAGCTGGCAAATGGCCAGTCTCCCCTGAACCTTTCACCTGCTGAGCTCAGCATCTGTTGGTGAGCATCCTTTGAGTCAATTATTTCAGTAAGATTCGCTCATTCCAAGGCTGTTCTTCCTGCAACACTTACAAGCTGGTATTCTGTAAAGAGGAGCTTATTTTCCTCATTGATGAGACAGAATACATTATTGTATTATTAATTATGGCTTTTTTGGAGTGAGGATTAGATGAATAGTTGCTCTTGTAATACAAATTATTTCTGATGTTGCTTCTCTTTTTCTTTTGAGTATCATTATGAACTTACTGATTTTTTTAAAAAAGATTTATGTATTTATGCACACAGAACTGGGGTACAGGCCAGAAGTGCAGGGGCGGTGAGAGGACTCACCAGAGACAGAGTGAGGAGCAGAACAGGATGACTGATGGAAGCACACTGCTGAGGGGAGCAGCGGGCGGGTCAGGAGAGGTCTGCCGCACCGTGTGGGTCAGCTCCCGGGGCGAGGATCAAATTTATGCCAAAGTGGCTTTACCTTCTTAGTTCTGTGCTTTAACCCGCTGCGCCACCAGGGAGGACCCATGAAGTTACTGATTTTTTAAAATGTTTGGTTCCATTGTGTTCATTATTTGATTTTTTTAAAAAAAATTTTGGAATGATTTTAAATTGACAGCAAAGTTGCAAAAAATTGACAGAGTTCCCTTATGAGCTTCTTTAAGGATAACAGCTCATGTTTCCTTGACAAAGTTGAGAAACCAACGCCTATACGTTGCTATCAATTCAGGTCCAGACTTACTTCGATGCTACTAGTTTCCCCGCACCTCCCCCCCCGCTCCCCTAGGCCCCTTCTCTGCATCAGGATTCATTCTAGGGTCACCTGTTCACTTTCTTTTTATTGCTTATAAATGACCCACCTCCAGCAAGTGGGAGTCTTGGGGTGCAGGACAGGAAGCCACGTGCTCTTGACACAACCCTGCCCCTCACATCAGTGGTTCTGCTGCTGGCCCAAAAAGATGTCCCAGGCGCCTCTGGATTTGCTTTCTTTGCTGACATTTAAGGAGCAGTAGATTTAGTTTGGAAGTCAAGACTTTCAGTCTCTCCTGAAAAATCACCAACCTAGCAACACCCAACCCACATTCCTGCTTGGCAGAAGTTGGTGGCAGCTCGTAGGGCTGTCCCGTTTGGACAGGGGGTCCAATTTATTCCTCCAATTTTGTCAAGGAAACATGAGCTGTTATCCTTAATGAAGCTCTTTAGGGAACTCTCTGTCAATTTTTTTTGTAACTTTGCTGTCAATTTAAAATCATTCCAAAATTTTTTAGTTCGACATTATCCTCACCGTGCCTCGTGGCTGGCTCCCAGAGGGGTCTGGTATTTCTCCCTCTGGGTGAAGAGCACAGAGGAAAGCCTGGCCTGCTCTTGGCTCTTCCCTCCTCTTCAGGAAGGGCCTCGGTGTGCCAAGCTCCATGTGAGATGCTGGGGCGCAAAGGCAGGCAAGAAAATATGCAGGTCCTTGGGTGTCCTTGACCTTCACCTGAAAACTACATTTCCCAGGTGACACTGCCTGCTGACTTTTGGCTCACTGGTAGGAGAATGGATAGTGGGACAAAGGGGGAGCCCCCTGCCTAACCCAGGGAGCATTTTCCAGCAGGGAGCCTGAGCAATCTTGCAATTGTGTGTGGGGGGTGAAGAACCCAGACAGTGTTTGGTAAGGTATCTGGGCAGCAGGGACACTGGGTGTCACTATCACCAAGGTGTTAACTTATTCATCTTGATCATCTTTAAGGTGTAGGCATAACTGTCCCCCGTTTTCCAGATAAGAAAATCACAACCCAGATTGAGAGAGAGAGAACACAGTTTCCTGGGAGAGGAGGCATGCTGTGAAGCTGGGTGAACTGCCTTCAGAGCCCATGACTAACCTGCACCAGAAACTTCCTCCACATGCTGCACCCCATGGTTACAGCACCCAGGAAAGGGTCTCTCCCCTGGAAGTTCACAGCCCAGCTGGAGAGACAGGCTCCAGAATTACTAAACACAATGCAATGTGATGCAAGCCAATCATTTGTGTGTGTGCTTGTTCAATCATTCATTCATTCATTCAGTAAGCTCTGGACACCAATTAAGTGCCAATCCCTGCACTCAGGGCTGGCAGGGATCCCGGACTTGCACACCGACTGTGGGTGCTGAGTGCAGAGTGGTGGATGGGAGGCTTCTCACAATTCCAGTTTTTATTCCTCCAAAGTACAGGGCTTTAGAATTGGGCATATTTGAGTTTGCCTGCTGCTTCTTGTTTTACTTGCTGTATGACCTGATGCAAATCACTTAACCTCTCTGTGTTTGGGAACACTACTACTACTATTACTACTGTTACTACTACTACTACTACTACTAATTCTGTTGCTGCTACTACTGCCAGTTGTACCTTGCAGGTTTAATTAAGCCTTGCAGGGTTAATGCTAAAGCAGGTTGATGATGAATGGAAAGGTCTTAGCAGATGACTGGGCATAGAAAAAGGCTTTGTTATTATTACTCGTTATTACTGTTATTTGTTAGTGATGATTGTTGATTGCTAGTGAGCTCCAACGATGGAAGCCTTGCTCTAAATACTACATCCACTCGTTTGAAAGTTTCACTGGTCTAACAAACCAGATTTGTTTCTTCTGGCTTTTCACTGACAAGTCCTAGCAGGACGGAAACAATGCTTGCAGGCATGACAGACAAATCGTGACGGGAGATACACAGTCGGCTCTTGTCATGCAGGTGCTGCAGAGACGCAGGGAGAGCCCGCAGCCCTGCAGGTCCCTCCGCCCTTGCAGCAAGCCCAGCCCTGCCTGGCTCCAGATCAGTCATGCCTGATCTGATGGGCTTAAAGAGCTGCAGTGCGTTCCAAGGGAAAAACCATGCGTTTCATTCCACAAGCTTGGCTGTATGACCCATGAAATTGTTTACTTTCAGCAACAACTTAATTTCTAGCTTTGGCCTCTTCCTCTAGGAAACAAAACTGTGATATCAGAGGATCCTAAGTCTAAAGTTGAAGCCTGTCCTGAAGACTTACGGTATCTCCCACATCTCCAAAATCCTCGTACACATCTGTCTTCTTGACAGTCTCGCTGGGATGGGACAGACATCTGGAATCGATAACTATCCGAAATGGGGCGCTGCAGTTTTTCTCCCAACTCTGCTTCTCTTGCCATCTTCTCCTCAGCAGGCGGTGACTCACCCCAGTTTTCAAGTTTTCAGACCACAGACTTTGGGGTGATTCCCCCGGACATTTTTTGACATGAAATTCATGTGACATAAAATCTCCCATTTAGGCAATGAGGACATTCCCAGTATGAGTGACCACTGCCTCTAAAGTGTCTTTATCCTCCCTGAGAAAATCTGTTGCCCACCAGCGGCCATACCCTTTCTTTTCCCTCTCAGCCCCCCAACAGTGAATTCACTTTCTGTCATGGCTCGACATCCTCTGCTTACTTCATGTCGGTGGAATCCCATTCGTCCGAGGTGTGAAGCTGTATTGCTGAAATGCAGGCGACCGTAAACCAGTATGGCATGTGACATAAAAAAGAAGACTTCATAGAGAAAGAAAGAAACGGGACACTACACCACCCAGTCCTCTGGCTTCTTTCACTCAACAGTGTGTTTTTGGAGTTCATGAGAGTGGAAGCGTGCCTCGATGCTTCCTTCCCTTTGAGAGCTGAATCGTGGCTTTGGGCGATGTCTCAGTGCCTCTTTTTACACCCCTCAACCAACCAGCAGGCTCTACCTTGACGCTGCTTCTAGAAAGGCTCACTTCTCACTGTCTCTGCTGCTGCCACCTGGTCCCTGCCCACCCTCACCTGGGGAGGGCACTTTCTTGCTTCTGTCCTTCCCACCCACAGCCCATGTGTGGTATCCTAGGCTTCCTCCGCCAGGGTCTGGAGTGGTTGTCATAGTTCATGTATAGCTGGTGGCTGGGAGGTCAGACAATTGGTTGATGAGGGGAGAACACACCCCCACATTTGGTGTCAGGGGTAGAAACAGATCTTAGTGTTATCCCTGCATTCAAATGTAACCCCAGAGGGACAGGGACTCGGGGGTTTTGGGGGTGCCCATGCCTAATGCCCCGTAGGTGCCTGCCATGTAGTAAATGCTTCATACAATTTGGGAGATTATTGAATTGGGGGTTCTCCACTGTCACCTGGGTTGGTGTCTAAGTTCCAAGGACTTACAATGTGCCCATATTGCGGAAAGGTGCTGCTAACTTCACTCTCTGCTGATGCGCCACACCCCCAGCACCGTCCTGCTCGTCTCCCCCTTCCGCAGCCTGCCCCACTAAGCTGCCTCCCCCACCGCCCTCCCCTTGCCAATCACTGCAGTTCCCTTCCTGGTGGTGTCACTGGCACCCTCGATGCCAACACAGTACGGGGGACCTTGACCAGCAAGGCCGGAGATTCGGGGCCCCAGATCCGGCGAACAAAAGAAGCAGTCACACGCGTGTAGCAGAACAAAGAAAGAGCTCTTTATTGGGTTTTATCTCAGCTTTATACAGGAGGAGAGGGATGCCAGGAAGGGAGAAGGCCAATAGAAATGCAACATGTTTTGGTGGCAGTTGGTCTCGCGAGGGGCGAAAGTGGGCGAGAAAAGAAAGAGGAAAAGGAAAAGGTGGGGGCAGGGAGTTCTTCCCGCATGCCTTTTGCAACCCGGATGTTTTTCTCTATCCAGACTCCATTTCACCTTTTTATGGCTGCTGACAGACACCAGATGCCGGCCTCGGTCCCCAACAACACAGGAGGTTGGCTTTCCATCCTTAATTATCTTTGTCTCTGTGAGTTTTATCCTGTGAACCACTCACACCTCCTTTACTTTGCGTCTTCTCTTTACTTTCGCGAGGCCATGAGCTCCTTTTTGTTTGTCCCTCTGTATCTGCTGTTTTGGGTCAAAAGACTGTGTGAGCACCTCTCAGCGGTAGAGCCCTGAAATGCTGGCATCAAGAAGGGTTTCACCCCAAATCCTCTTCTCTCTGCTCCCCTGCCAAGAGGGAGCTCACCCACCACCCTCAGGGCTACATCCATAACTTAGTCTCAGAACCAAAGAGGACTGGCCTCGGGCATCTCTCTCACAGGTCTGCAGGCACCACAGAGTCACCAAGTCAAAAGCAAAACAACTCTCCTGGTAGCAAATGGAATCGCGTGAAAACCTGGCCTGTTCTCAGTTCATCACTTTGCTTGGTCACACACCACAAATCCTATAAATCCTACATCCTAATATCTGGCACTGTCTGCTTCTCTCTAAACATTCCCATAGTTCAGATTGTCATCATTTCTGACCTTCTGGCATCTTCTCTGGCCCTCTTCCAGTCTATCCTTCACAGAGGAACCAAAGAGATTTTTCTATAATACAAATTTGATCCTTAATTGAAAAATCCTCTGTGGTTTGGGTTACTCTTGGGATAAATTCCTTAATTCAGCTTATAATATCATGTCTGAGCCAGCCCCTGGGCGTACCTTCTGTTCTCAGGAACAGCGGAAATTCTTTCCTCTCAATCTAGCATGGTTTTCAATGCTTCACATTCTTGCTTATGCTGATCTTCTCCAACACTGCCCTTCCCACTTCCTCCTGCCTCTCTTCCTCTGGTAACTCTTACGTATCCCCCAGGTATGTGTTCAGAAATGACTTCTCTGGGAAGTTTTCCCCAACTTCCTAGGTCTGGTATGGCACAGATTACTCCAAACCCTGACACTCTTTCTTCTGGACTCATGACTGGACTACATTCTTCACCTGCTGTGCAGGGTGGGGCTCCATGACCAAGTCCTGACCAGTGGTAAGTGGGCAGGATGATGGACACCTTTTCAAACACTAACCAATAAAAACCTTCCATGTCATCCTCCATAGACTTTTTCTCCTCCATCAGGAGAATGCAGGAGACCCCATGGAGAACTCTGATACCCTTCTGGAAGGGACAGTAGAGCCATCAGATTCCTGAATGACTGTGTGGACAGAGCCCCACTTGCCTTCTTCCCAATCAGCATTAGATTGTAGCATGATTGAGAAGTAAACTTTATTGTATTAAGTCACTGAGATTAGGGGTTGTCTGTTATAGCAGTTTACCTACCCTGATAAATATATTTGGATTAATTGTTCTCACCCCCCCCATCCCTACTGTCCTATATGACACCTGCCATGTGGAATAGAGCAGCTTCTCACTTAGCTGTCTCTTCATCTGACCGCGAGATGGGGAAAACAGGCGTAGACCAAGCCTGTCTCATTCTACATGTAAACTGGCATTTAGCTCGGCACCTGGCTTGTCACTTTGACTAAATTGTTTTGTGAAATTGCTTTGTGGCTGTTGAATTCTCTGCTCTTGCGTGCCCATCTTGATAACTTGTCCAAGACAGGGATTCCTCCTGCATCTTGCCTCTACTTCTAACACCCAGGACCTGCCTTTGAACAAAGTCTGGTAGCTGGGACTCCTTGATGACACAGCTTCTGAGACTGATTCAGCTCGAGAGTTTCAAATACTGCCACTGTTGCTGGCCTGAGCCTCTCATTCACCTGTCAGAATCCCTGACACTGCCAGATTTTCTTGTGCCTTTCTCTGCCTTCTGGAAGACACGTTTGTATCTGATGGACTGGTTTTCCTCTCCAGTTATCACTTTCCTGGTGACACGACAAACCAAGACCCCGGGTAATTACCAAGATACGTTATCAGTGGAAAGAAATCAGGGGCAGGAAGCAGGGTATACGGTGTACAATTGTAAGTGAAAAAATGAAAAAGATAAAGATATATTGGACCTTGTATAAAACATCTTAGGAGAACACGTCCGCACCTGGAGACCACATGGAGGTGGGTGAGGTAGCGCCTGGAGGGTGTGTATGTATTTAACTGGCTTGTGGTGTATGGTTGGCTGAATAATGGCTCCCCTGCCCCTACCAAAGATTCCACGTCAGAATTCCTGGAATCTGCAAATATGTTATATGACCCAGCAAAAGGGAATTTGAGGATGTGATTAAATTAAGGACTTTAAGAAGATGGGACTTACCCTGTATCAGAAGGGTCCTTTTAAGAGACAGTCAGGAGGATCAGAAGGAAAAAGTTGATGTGATGAGTTTGGAAAAGCAGGGTGGAGGAAAGAAAAGAGAATGTAGGGGAGGGGAGGAGTGGGGAAGAAGAGGAAGAATAGGGAGGAGGGGAGAGAGGAGGAAGAAAAGAGGGAAGGGAGGAAGGGAGGATGAAAAGGTGGGAAGGGGCAGAGGAGAGAGGAAAGGAGGGAGCAGAAGGAGAGGGAGGAGAAGGGGGGTGGAAGAGATTTGAAGGTGCTACTTGGCTGGTTTTCAAGACACTATATATTAGCTAAGGAAGCAGGAAACATCTAGAAGCTTGAAAGGGCAAGGGACAGACTCTCCCTAGGGCCTCCAGAAAGAACACTGCCCTATTTACATCTTGATTTTAGGATTTCATCCTTCAGAACTGTATGCAAATAAACTGGTGTGTGTTTTTTTTTATATTTATTTGTGCATAGAGAACTGGGGTACAAGCCAGAGGTGCAGGGGTGGTGAGAGGATTCACCAGAGACAGAATGGGGAGCAGAAAAGGCAGATCAATGAAGCACACTGCTGAGGGGAGCAGTGGATGGGTCAGGTCAGGAGAGGTCTGCTGCGCCATGTAGGTCACCTCCGGGGCAGGCGGGGATCGAACTCATGCAGAAGTGGCTTTAGCTTCTTAGCTTCCCTGTGCCACCAGGGCGGGCCCTAAACTGGTGTTGCTTTAAGTCTCCAGGTTTGTGTTAATTTGTTAGAGTAGCAATAGGAAACAAACACTCAGAAACCAATGCTTGAAATCTCCACCCCCATCCTCCAAGTTTGTATCCAAAACTTTGATTAAAATACCTGTATTCTTTATGCAGAAATTCTAATTCTTCTACTGCATCCCATAAACAGAATAGCGTCAGTGCCCAAGAAAACCACTGCAGGGTTGTTTATGGCAAAGTGCTGAAGCCATGGCCACCCAGAACCCGGGTGGGTGTCCGCTGCCCTGCCTGATGAAGGGTTTTCTTGAGGTATTGACCAAGCTAACAAAACAGGGATAGAGTATATGAAAAGATCTTATTTTTTTTTTGTTAAAAAAGCAAAATTACAATACTTGTACACATATAGGTAGTGTGTGTGTGCATAAGCTCACATGTCTGAGAGTGGGGGAGAGACACACCTGAGTAAGAGAGGAGTGGATGTGTGTGGGGAGAATAGAATCACATATGGATGAAGAAAAAGATGGTCACATAATTGATTTTTATAGATAACATAAGTGGGGCTTATGGAAAGAGGAAGAATGAGAGGAGGGGGAGATTAGAAAATAGTAACAATAGAAAAGCGCATTTGTTACATTTAAGGCTCTGTGTAGAGTCATGCATGGCTCATGACAAGAAATTCATGAACAAGAGAACCTATCAAGCAAAATAAGGCCCCCACAGCCATAAGACATTTATTTTAGGTAGAAGAAGGGAAGAACACAAAGATGACAGTAATGTAAAAACTTGGGCTCCATGAGACAGGCCTAAATTGCTATCCTGGGTCCACCCCTTTCTTGCTGTGAGATTGGACAATTTCTTTTATCCCTCTGAACTTCAACTTCTTCCTCTTCTGTAAAATGAGGATAATAGACAAAGTAGTGTCTTCCTCAGAGGGCGGCTGTGAGGATAGGTATGCAATGAGGTCATGTCTACAAAGCGCTTAGAGCCATGTCTGATATACCCTACGAGCTCAAGAAATAGGGGTCATCAACAATCTGGGATGGACCTGCACGAATGCACCAAGTGGGTGGTGAGTTAACTAGTAGACAGAGGCCTGGAGGTGTGGCCTGTCCAGTCCATCAACAACTGGCCGTGAGGGCATTGATAAGAAAAGTTCAGTGTCCTGCCCAGTGCTGGTTGAGTTATTAAGGGAGGCAGCATGGGGGTATTGACGCATGGGGGTCCTCTGTGGCTGGTCTCTGCTGCTGGGTGGTCATGAATGTGGTATGGGGGGCAACAGTTTAGCTAAGGGTCATCCAGTAAGTGAGGGCACGGGATTGTGTCTGCTGGGACACAGCACAGAACAGACTAAAATAGCATGAGGAGATCTGAATGTATGTGAGGCTTTATTTGCTTAAGTGTATTAAACAAGGAACCAAAAACTGAATGAAACAAAGAAAAGGTGTTTGTTAGAGACTTTAGGATGGTAGCCCAGAAGGCAAAGACCCAAGAAGCATCCAATTTTGTTTAAAGTTGCCTGGGAATGCAGGACTTATTGCACCAAGAAAAGGTAGAATAATTCACACTCAGGTTCACTATGCAAATTAGACTAGAAATCATTCAAGTTCTGATTGGTGCAATAATATGCAAATTGGGTAGAGAGTTAGCCCAGTAGTGATTGGTAGAATTTCAATCCTGGGCAGTTTGTGGCCCTAGTTCCCAGTATGTGCCACCTTCAGTAAGTCAGGTTAATGGCATGCTGGGAGTTGTAGTCTTTGATGCCTGAAATTTTGTTGGTATGGAGATAGGGGAGAGTCCATTGAGGACATCATTCACTGGCTCAGAGTTTGTGCCTCACATGTCCTCTGATTTAAGTATTTTGTAATCATTGGTAACTTTTGTGACATTCTTGCTATGCTAATTTATGTTTTCTATTTAATTTGCATATTTGTTTTTAACCCCTTTTCAAACTTTGCCCTCTCTGATTATGTAGAGGGCATCCATCCTTATAATGTAAAGGCTGAATTGAATTTTTTTGTAATGCAAGTGCCTGATTTAAACTTTGATGCTGAGTGATGGCTGCAACACATTGTCAGGCACAAAAACTACAGAAGGAGCTGGCACCTTCCCCTCCATGAGGTTTCTATATCATACAGATTCTGATTGATTTCAATATCTGGTTAGTTGAGACTGACCATTGTCTTTTTCCTGTCTCCTTTTTTTTTTTAAGATTTAATTATTTATGCATACAGAAACTGGGGTACAGGCCAGAGAGGATTCACCAGAGACAGAGTCGGGAGCAGAACAGGCCGACTGATGAAACACACTGTTGAGGGAGCAGCGGGCAGGAGAGGTCTGCCGCGCCATGTGGGGCACCTCCGGGGTGGGCGGGGATCGAACTCTTGCTG
>NW_004567133.1:8720033-8788372 GCF_000260355.1 Condylura cristata
CCACCAGGGAGGGCCACCTCCTTTCCTTTTTTTTAAGTCACTCTTCTTGTACTTTAAATTCCCATTCTTATGATTTAAATTCATCAATGAAGAATGAAATGGTGAAATCCTAGACCACTCACCGTCAGTCCCAATGAAAGCAGGTCTCTAGGCCCTTAGGCTTTGTGCACTAAAATATGGACTGGTTGAGATTGTACTACCAGTTGCTAGCTGTGGGGACTTGCACTAGGTGACTGATTCTGACTCTTCTGTAAAAAGAGATCATCACAACTACTACCTCATATAATTGCTAATAAGTAAGCAACTATGTAAGGCTCAAATGCATATAAAGTACTTAGCCTAGTAACTGGTACACAGGAGTGTTTTTTAAATATTGATTACTTGTATATAGTATTATGACAGCCACCACTTGAATCCAAAGAGTTACATGTCTCTTCGCTTCTGGCCATGTGTCCTGCCAGTGTAATGATCTTCTGCCTGAGCATGGACACTCCAGCATGAGCTAATGCCTGTTCCTTCTTTTCTCCCTTGCACAACAATACAGCTGAGTAACACTCAGTCATAGTCCAGACTGAGCAATTCCAAGATGCTACTCATAATAGCTCATGCTGGGACCTCAACTGTCACACAAGCTTCCTTATGAGTCCTCAGAGTCCCCAAACTAGGAGGCACCTGGATGTCAGCTGAACCCACACCCAAGTCAGCATAACACAGAAACTAGTCCAGAAATTCATCTGTATTTGGGGTCGGGGGTGGAGGGAACCTACTTTTATTTTTAAATAATGTATAATTTTCAGATTATAATATGGCACAATATTGCAAACTTAGACTATTCAGAAACATATACAGTTGATCCTTGAGCAACAGGGAAAGTTGGGGAACTGACCCATCTATAACTTCTGACTCCTCCAAAACTTAACTATTGATACCCTGCTATTGTCCAAAGCCTTACTGGTAACACAGACAGCTGATTAATACATATTTTGTCTGTTATATGCATTACATCTTATATTCTTAAAATAAAGTAAGCTAGGCAAGAGAAAATGTTAAGGAATGGAAAATACATGTAGCGTATTGTACCATATTTAATAATACCATAAATTTACGCTGTTTACAAGAAAGTGGACATGTATACTTCAAACCCATGTTGTTCAAGGCTCAACTGTAAAAGAGATAATTACTGTAGAAAATCACATGATCCACTTACAAGTATATTTCTAATCTTTATTGCTATGTATACTAAGTCTTAAAAATAGATCTGCTTCATGATTAAAACACATTTATTGTAGAAAATTACATGTATAGAAAACCACAATGAAGGATACGTAATTTGTTTATCTTACGTATTTAAAGCCACATTTAAAGTTGCCTCAACTTGAACTACAATTTTAACTTCAATTGTTAAACACAATTTGGAAAACTCAAGGGAAGGACGGTCTATTTATTTACACATGTTTTTGTTGAGTGTGTCCTTCCTTTTCTCCTCCATGTTCCGAGATTCCGCCTTGTGTTATTTCTTTCATGTTTACAGAACTTCTTTTATTCACTGTGGGGTTCACCATGGGCCCCAGCTTTGCAGCTTCGCATTATTGATATTTTAAATTTTCTTTATATTTGATGTTTTGACATCTTAAAAATCTTTCTGGCTGAGGAGAGACTGGTCCA
The DNA here is from genome assembly GCF_000260355.1 of Condylura cristata. Lineage (NCBI taxonomy): Eukaryota > Metazoa > Chordata > Mammalia > Eulipotyphla > Talpidae > Condylura > Condylura cristata. Next base: position 8,721,699 of record NW_004567133.1, read on the forward strand.
GGAAGGAGGACTGAGCCTGGAGAATGCTTTGATATGCAAACTAGCCAATCTGAAGGCGCCCTATCTGTTCTATCTGGCCCTCTACCCCAGGGCCTCCAAGGCCAAATATCAGGCAAGCAGGACCCCCTATTGCTAGGAACCGACTAAAATTATTCAAATGAGCCAATCCTGGCCACACTCTCCCCTTGCTCCTGATTGCTGCCTCTGACCTCGCTGGGCCTTCACACTCGGCCCCCCTTTGTGGGGTGGTGGTATGCCTCCCCAGGGCAGAATGAGCTTTGTTTCCCCAGCCTTTCCTCAGATTTGTGTTCTCAAAAGACCTTGAATTTATGATTAAAAAAAATGCATTGGAAAGGAGGAGAGAGGATATAGAGCCACTAAATGGGAGGATTTTTAAAAATGGGGTAACACTGGCTTACGGCATTGTATAAAATTCAGAGGACCAGGTTTGCACCTCCCCAGATGCTTGTGATCACACTGCATATGCCAGCAAAGCACCCATAGTCCTTCCTCATGGACCACTGACCTCCCTTACTCCATCATTCCCAGCCCCTCTTTCCTCTGTAACTCAGCTCTGCAGTCATACTTCTAGGATTAATTATCATCTAGTTTGTATCAGATCCTTTGTTATGTTTCTCTATAGTCCACATGGGAGTGAAGCCAACAGTATTTATTCTTCCTTCTGACTTATTTCACTTATCACCATCCTTCCAGTTCCCTCTGTTATTGTAAATGGCAAGAGTTCATTTTTAATAGCTGTGTAGTATTCCACCACGTCTCTACACCACATCTTTTTTTTTTTTTTAAAGATTTATTTTCATTTACTTATGCACACAATAACTGGGGTACAGGCTATAGTTGCAGGGGGTAAAAAGGTTCACTAAAAGTGTGGGGAGCAGAACAGGTGGATTGACTCAGGGGAGCAGCAGGAGGGTCAGGAGAGGTCTGCTGCACCAAGTAGGTCATCTCCCTGGTCAGGGATCCATATCACACTGCAGTCGCTGTGGGTAGATTGATATTGCTGAGACTTAACCCCTCGCATCACTAGGGAGGTCCTATACCACATCTTCTTAACCCATGCTCTTGTCATTTGTCACACAGGTTGTTTCCATAACTTGGTATTGTATATAGTGCTGCAGTGAGCATAGGCATGAATTTATATCTTTGAATTAATGTTTTTTCTTTCTTTGGGTAGCTACCTAGGAGTAGAACTGCTAGGTCATTTGGTTGATAAATGTATTTTTAAAAGCTTTATTTATTTATGCATACGGAACTGGGCTACAGGCCACAGGTGCAGGGGCAGTGAGAGGATTCGCCAGAGACAGAGTGGAGAGCAGAACAGGCAGATCGACGAAGTACACTGCTGAGGGGAGCAGCGGGCGGGTCAGGAGAGGTCTGCTGTGTCATGTGGGTCACCTGTGGGGCTGGGGATTGAACTGGCACTGAAGCGGCTGTACTAGCTTGCAGTGCTGCATCCCAACCCATTGTGCCACCAGGGAGGGCCCTGGTCGAAATATTTTTAATATGTTGAGGAACCTCTATACTGTTTTCCTTACAGTCCAGACCAGTCTACATTCCTCCCAACAGTGTTTGAGAATTTCTTTTTTCTGTACATCCTTGCCAGTCTATGTTGTTTCTGGTCTTTTTGGTATGAGCCATAAAGTGAGTGAGTGAGTGAGCAAGGTGGTATCCCACTGTGGCTTTGACTGGCATTTTCCTGATGGTGAGTGATGAGCATTTCCCCCCCACCTGTCTGTTGACCACCTGTGTATCTTTTTTAAAGAAGTGTCCACTTAGCTTTTCTACCTAATTTTATACAATTTGGGTTCTTTGTTCTCTTTCTGTTGAGTTGGATCTTTTTAGACCTTGGATATTAGCCCCTTGTTGTATGTATGATATGCAAATATTTTCTTAGCTGGGAGGATCTTGTTAGGCACCAGCGAGTAGAGTACTAACATTGAGGATGGAGAGAAGGCTGACTTGGGCCATGCAGGGAGCTAACACAATTGGTCTTGGTTATTTACCTGGGATATTGGCAGTAAAATGAAGGAGGGTATTGAGGCTAATACCGCTTTAGGAATCTTTGAATTAATGTAGAAAAAAAAACTGCTTTTTTTTTGGTTCTGTTTTGGATAGCTGGGGCCCCAGTGTGGACTAAATAACCCAGAAGTTGCCTGCAACCAGTTTGACCATTAAAATAACCTTAAGCAGACCTTGTTTGCTGCCTGACCTGTTTCCATATCCAAAGACAATTATTGTATAACCATAAACCTCCTGTTGAAAATACAGCTGGGCCACACAATGTAAGTGGAGGGTAACGGTGGAAAACATCACTCAGGTCTCAGCACAAGGGCACAATCTGTAATAAGATGAGAGGTGGCTTGAGGCTGAGGAGGTAGACACGCAGAGCCTGTCACCTGGAAATGGGCACTCTTAACCTGCCTGACTTCGTTGTCCCAAACATTGGATATTCCTTCCATTCCCACCTGCTTTCTGTGTCCTATTTTGTTGTGTCCATGGTGCAGAACAAAGGGCGGATTTACCCACTCAGTGATGGGCGAGACGAGGACAGGATGGGAAAAGCAATGTCCCCAGGTGTCCTTGGTTCTAAGAAGGCAGGTGTGATAAGAAAGCAACAGGTGGTGACTGCGTAGTTGTCGAAACTAAAATTTTCCTATTTCTACCCCCAAGCACTACGAGAATCTTCCTCTGGAAGGGATCTTAGTTCAACAGATGTATAAGAAAGTCACTGTGATCAGACCATACAAATGACTAGAAAACCCAGATGGACTTTAATTGCCATATTGTCTGAGTCCAGGTTATAATGTTGCTCATCTCATCCCCAGGCATGAAGGTCAAGCTAGAAATCTAAGGGAAGTTGTGAAGGCTTCTAAGGTCATATTTCCTGGATGCATGTCTGTGGGTCACCCGTCTCTGTGTTATACCAAGACTGAGCTGTGTAATAGGGAGAACAATGGTCTTGAAAGAATCTACGTCCTAATCCTCTGACATGTATATGTGTTTTTTTTTGCTACCTGTGAAGGAGGAATAAGGTTGTCAATCAGTTGATCTTGAGATGGGGAGATTATCTTGGATTATCTGGGTGGCTTCTGGTTTGGTATTATCTTTCTAAATGGAATCTGATCTCATCATTCTCCTTCCTCTATACCTTTCATCGCCTCCCTTTGGCTCTAGGATGAGTCAAGTCCCTTCAAGATCCTCACCGCCCTCAGTCCACCATTCCAGCCTCTGGGATTCCCTGATGGACGGCAGAGTTCACTTGGTTGTCTTGCTTTCCCCAATATGACCATGTCCCTCTGTGCCTGTGAGCATTTGCATATGCTGTTCCTCTCTCTGGACTCCACACATACTTGAAGAAGACTTGCTCCCTTCAGGATTTGCCTTAGATGTCACCTCTGGAAGATTTTTTCTAGTTACTCAGCTCCGACTCAGCAACCACCTTAATTTTTGTACTTATCTGTCCCCTGACAGGGGCCACATGGAGCTCACCTCCTTCCATCTCCACTGTCTATAGAACACAGGCAGGCAGCGCTGGTGCTAGTCATCCTGAGCCCCTTGCAGGAATGACTGGTGGCCTTCGCCCTTGGGATAAGGAATTTGGGGAGGAGACATCACTTTTGAAGAATAAGGAACCCCCCCACTCCCCAGCATCCTGGTTTTTTTCTGAACTTCTTTGATCTCTCTCCTCCAGAGATTTCATTCAACCTCTGAGTCACCTTTTAAAGAAAAAAAGACAAAATGCCAATAACCTTTTCTTGATTATAACAGTAATGCCGAATCATTTGCCTAGTATTTGGGAAACAGAAGAATAAACTCCAACTTAGACATTCCCATCAGGCATAAACCCGGCACTCATTGCAGTGAAGAGCTCACATTTCCTTAGGCTTCTGGGCTGACATGCTGTTACAGGGCACCCCAGTAAGAGAGAGGGAGAGAGAGAGAAGAGAGATGAGAGAAGAGAGAGAGAGAGAGAGAGAGAGAGAGAGAGGTCTTGGATCGTTGGATAATGGCTCCCTATTTATCCCCTAATGTCCCAGAATGCCTTCTTAGCTCTGCCCTTGGGTCCCGCAGTTCTCTCCCTGGTGCTGCTGGGAGTTGTAGTTTCCAGTAGTTTCCTGGAGTAAGGGGTAGAGTCCAAAAAGCTGGAGTAGGGGGTGGGTCCACAAGACTCTGCAGAGTTCCTTTAGGACATCCTTCCCCTTAACAATGCTACTGGGAAGGACAATCATCTTGTTTTAATTTTCTTCCATTGTTGTTCATTTTTGCACAGGAATTGGTTTCTCCCCACATGTATAGACCCCATAGTTGTGGATTATTTACACAGTACAATATTGATCTTTATCCTCATTGCCAGATGGAGAAATTGGGGCTCCTGGAGGCTAGGGTGGAGAGACCCAGTTTATAGGTTTTAGTTTTATGGCCCACCTCTGCTTTCGTTAAATAGGGTTCCTTACTAACTCTGCGGGGCCTCTGTGTTTTTTCTTCCCTAAGTATCATGAGTTCCCCTCATTCTCAAATTATTCAAGCTTAAATAGCAAAGATAAAGACTTGAAAAGAAGATTTATATTGCACCACAGCAAGCAAACTCAGAGGTCTCCAGCGGTCAACTAGATTTCTCAATTGTTAAGGGACTTGGGCGAGGCTGGGTATTCCTTGGCAAATAGTTTTCTTCATTTTAAAGTGTAGCTTTTAATACCTTTATAGTTTTTTGTTTTGTTTTGTTTTTTAATAAACTCAGGGATGTCTGCCCTGCAGAACCCGGGGTGCCCAATGTGTGGTTTGTGGGACCGCCCTGTGCCAAAAGCACGTCTCCAATCACGGGCGGATCATTGAAAAATTTTACAGTCCCCTTCGCACAGTGCGAAGGCACCTTTCTCCCACACCCTGTGTTCCAGCCACTGTAAACTACTCCCCATTTCCAAACAAACGTGTCCTTCTGTTTCTCTGCCTCTGTGCTTGCTGTTACGATTGCTGGGAATACCCTCTTCCCTTTCCTCATTCTTTAAGAGCCCGAGTCATGCCCCAGTCGTCAGGTGAGGCTGTTCGTCCTTCCGTCACCTCTCTGGGCTCCCACCACCCTCCAGGCCTTCCGCTTCCTCCCATGTGTGCTCCGTGTGGGTCAAGGATTCGGGACAGGACCCCAGGGCACCGGCTGTGCCTCAGCCACTTCCATGCGTGGCCTATAGTGTCACACAGACTTCAGAGAAGTCTGTGGAGGGGTGTGTAGCTGCGAGTCAGTTCTCTACCCTGTTGAGGATGTTGCTACTTTTGTGCTCTTCAGGCGCTCTGGCTGGTGCATTGGTCTTTGTGGAAGGACCGCCCTCAGGCTGTCAGAACCTGCTCTTCCTGCCAGTTCTAAAGAGTCCAAAAAGCCTAAATGTTTTCCTGCCCTAGGGGCACCCCTTAATCAATGACTGAGAGGTGGAGCTGGGGTGCCTACTCCAGCTCCTTTGTCCTAATGTGACAACTCTGGGCCTGACCTGGGTCCCCAAAGCTCCTCTAGAGTGTTGGGTCCCCTTGACCACTATGTGATTTGACTTTATAACATGCCCTTGCTTCGCTCTCCCTGCCCCTATGGCCCCCATCCCCAGGTCCTCCCTGGAAACCCTTCCTGATGAATCAATCACTGGCACACAGATCCTAGCTAGTCTAGGGCACAGATCCGCAGCTGGAGAATCCAGCCTAAGACAGAAGTCATGATTCAATCAACAAAAGGAGAAGAATGAGTTCAGAAGTCAATACCTCTGATCACAACGGCAGGGAAGAAACAGAAGCAGCAGAGGGGTCTCTTCTGGGATGTCCGAGTTAAGGAGACAAGATTTACATGCAACAGAACTGAAATGTAGTAGACTGAGTAGACATAGGTGTAGGAAGGAGGGGTCAACACAAAGATAGGAATGCCAGAGACCTGTGGGACTTCACCTGGGACCTGAGGGAAGGCTAAGGTGTCAGGGGCAAAGGCCCCATGAACATGATGGTGGGACTAGTGAAAAATGATGAGGATTTAAGGCCAGGACATGAAGACTTTGAATCCACTCAAATGAACATGAACTTTATCATTAGGTAATAATGGGGAGAGAGGGGTCAACATGAATTTATTCATTCAACAAACATTTATTGCACTCCTGTACCATGGCACACCCAGCAAGAACGAGGTGTACTCCAGGTGTGCCTTTCCTGAACTGCCTGTTCTGGACACTAGCATCTTGATGCTATTTGTTACCTGGATCCGCCTATAATTCCTGGGTGGATGTTCTTTTCTTCCAGAATTTTGTTCTGTGCATTTAGGTTTTTCTGATGACAAAACATGATCACTATAAAAAGCCAAAATTTGGAGAACTGTGCCCCAGAGGAGAAAGAGTGTCTCCTACTCAACAGGGAGTCCTGGAGATCTTGCATGAAGGTTGGGCTTCCCTGCCCCCCACCATAAAAATCTGTTGGGAGTAGTCACCTCTCCCAAGTCTTGAGCTTGGGTGTGTGGTCCAGTGACTTGAAGGAGCTGTGTCTGGAAACTTCTAGGATATTCCTGTTTGCCTGAGCATTTTGTTCCATTCTGTCAGTGCTTTCATTATGCGCTGGAAGGCGATCAAGGCTAAGCCTGTGTCTGTAGTGGCAGTGGTTTGGGGACTGTGACACACAGATGAACTGGAGCTGCAGCTCTGGGGAAGCAGAAGGGGCCCCGGGATGGGAAGAGCACTCCCTGCAGAGCCAAGAAGGGGTGGAGTGGGCCGCACTTCCCGTACCTCAGAAAGTTAGGGATTGTAATCAACTGATCATATTACAAACATTTAAAAAATGCAGCTTAGTTTGGTAGGCATGGGCTGGTGAGGTCTGGAGAGCTCATTGTTGTACACATTTATATTTTAATAGAGAACATGGGCGCCTTTCACAGAGGTTCTGTCCACTTGTAGAACTACTAACAACCGTCAATGTGCCTGCACTTCTGTTTCTCCTCAAATACCGACCTTATGATTTTAGGCTTTGCCAATCCAATAGATGAAAGAAATTATTGCTTGCTTTAACTTGCATGTATTGAATTATCAGCAAGGCTGAGTATCTTTGGTGTTTTCTAGTTGTATAATTTCCTGTGGAATGTCTTAATTTTGTGTATACTTTTCTCATTGATTTGTAAGAACTCTGTATACACAATATTTCCTATTTTGTTTGATGTGTCCAGTTAAGTGTCATGAAATCATTATCATCAGGCTGATATTTCAATATTTACAACAATTATTGCACCTTATTTTTGGTAGCTATTCCTGTTGAAGTCTTGACCTAGATTCTCTCTAGACTTAGTTCTGTGCTCACTGGGGTGTGGTCGTCACTACCAGCCCAATTCACATTAGACATTCTCCATGCATTGCTCTTTTTTTTGGTTCATCTTCTGGTTGGCTGCATTGTCTGCTGATTTTGCACACGAGTCATAATGTTCTAAACCATGAGTCGTTGTTGAGACTGCCTTTCAGTTCTCTTTTCGCATGAGCAACATTCCCAGAAGGATATGGCATTTGTGGTCTGCTGACATTGTTCTTGGTGGGTGAAGGAAGAAAAGGTGGACTTCTGGGAGAGTGAAGACTAGAGGGGATGAATTTTGTGCATCAGAAGTGAATGGAAGATAGAGTTGGGGATAAAGACCTTTGGAGGCCCTTATAAGCCAGGACAGAGGATACAGAAGGCATCTGGTCAAAGGGAGGACACGCACATGGTCGGATTTTAGGAATATTAGCATGGCAGAGATAATGGGAGTACTAGAAGGAGACATGGAGAGCTTTTGCTGTGATTTTAGTAATTTGGTTAGGAATGACTTTGGCTACTAGTCACATAAAGCCATTAACAGAGGCCCATTGATATCATATGACAAGAAATCCAGAACAGCAGTTATCAATATTGATTTAGCTGCTTATTGATGTCAGGCTCATTCATTTTATTGGGAAAGCAAAACTTCCCAGCAGTTTCTATGTATCTACAGAGAGTTGCTATCTATCTGTCTTTTTGTCCATTCATATGTCTAATCCATCCATCCTGTCACTTCACAGAAGAGATTATCCTGGTTTATAAACATTTGAAAAATATACTCACTATCCATTAAAATCCCAAGTAACCATTCTATTTCCCCTAGTATAGCTACAATGAAAGAGGAACTATGAAGTGTTGATGAGGATGTAGAATAACTGGAATGCTTGGAAGCTGCTGGCATCATCACGTTGAAATTGCTTTAGTCTGCTGAAACTGGACTTAACATTGTCTTTGACTCAGCAGTTCCACTGTCAGTGGTAATAGCTGGTAAAGGAAAGAACAGACACAGAAATATATGTGTGCATGTGTATATTTATCCAAGAAGAGATGTGAACTAGAATACTCATAGCAGCACTATTTGTAACTACTCAAGCTGGAAGCTACCAGAAGCCTGCCGATGGTGGGACAAATAAATATACCATGGTGGAGTCTGACGGGGGTGGGGGGTGCTTTAATGATGAGAATAACTGCTCTAAAAGTATCTGCAAACCTAATGTTGGTCAAAAGAATGTTTCAATACATCATGTATTGTACGTTTACATCTACATAAAATACAGAAACGGGAGACGCCAGTCTGTGCTATTAGAAGTCAGTATGGTGGTTACTTTTGACAGAGATACAGAAGGGACAGGGGTGTTTGTGACTAAAAGGAGATGAGAGGCAGATCCTGGGGTGTGATGCTGATCTTTCTTGACCTGGGTGTTGGCTATGCAGCTGTGTTTAGTCCATGACAGCTCATCATGTTATGTTTTTACAATCTGTGTACTTTGTTGTATGTAGCTTACACTTCAATGGAGAAAAGTAAGCTTTTTAAGTGGCTGCTACCCCAGGTGTGAGCTTTGGAAAGAAGAGCCTCATCGTCATCTCTCCTTCTTTAGCTGTGAGAGGCTTTGCCCACAGCAGGTGTTTTGGTCAGCTGCAGGTGTACAGGTATCCCATCCCACCCCTGTCCCAGCTACCCAGACTGGGTTCCTCAGTCAACCCAAAGAGCAGAAGCCCATGCAAGTTACTTAATAATCATCATTTACTGTAGGGGTTTCAGGATCAGTGGTGACAAAATGCCACAGGTGAGGTGGCTGGGTACCACAGAAAGACATGGAGAATTGGTTTTGAACAGTGTGCAGTTTCCTGTAACTCCAGCTGATAGATAAGGTCACACTGGAGTGCAGGTGAGTGATCAGAGGTCCCAGAGAGTTTAAAAAGAATCCAGAAATCCAGATTGTTCCAGAATGACCTTGAATCTTCACATTTTGGCAACTCATTCAAATGAAGTGGGCCAATTAAAAGTTGCCTCTAGGCCAGATGTGACCAACAGGCCTCCTGTTTACAACTTCTGGTTGAACAAATGCTTGAAGAAAGCACTGGAAGCTCACCCACAGTAATATTAAAAACAATAGCTATTTTTTTTTACTGGGTCTTTACCTACTGCATATTCTTGCTTTTAAGATGCCACCCACTCCATTTCTAAAACAACAGTTTTCCAAGAAAAAAGGCAAAAAATCCAAACCCTACCATATTAAATGTACCATTGATTAAAAAGTATACCTAAGATAAACATTAACTTGTGAAACAAATCAATGAAATCAAAACTGGTGTGTGTCTGAGAAATGGAGTGAATATGGGACGTTTTCTCATTTAACAGTTACAAAAGCCTTGTGGTCAGTACAATTGTTAGCCAGTCCTATTAGTTCACTGTCCTAAGTTCACACATATAATCAGTGGCAGGGTCAGCTCTTCCACCCAGTCTTGTCCCACAAGTCAACACCTTATCAAACACCACAATGCATCACTTCTCTTTGTGGGATGAGTATCACTGAGAGCAAAGGGTATTGGTTTTGGTGAGTATCATCATAAGCTAAGCAGCTGTAACAAATAGGCCTGGCCATGTAGAGGATCCAATGCAATAAAAATGTATTTTTCCTCATCTAATAGTCTTTGGTGACTATTTAGGGGCTGGGGCAGCTTTTCCATGGAGACTTCAGAGGGGTGACTCACCACTTTTAACTTGTGACTTCCAAGACATCATTAGCTCCATGAATTAGAAGGGGGAAATGTGGGAGAGGCATCTGTAGTTTTAGCTGTCCTGAGCCTTGGCAACCACTCACTCTATTCTGAAGAGCCCAGGCCATTCTAAATCACAGGGACAGCTAAGACAGTCACTTCCTTGTTACCATGGGTGGTGCAATGAGTGTTGGCGAGAACTACTGATTTCTTTCACAAAGTGGCTTTACAGACATCAAAGGATAGCAGATCACAGAGAAAAATCTGTTTGGTGCCAGCCAGTGCATCTTTAACAATTCTCTACTTTTGCTAGACGAATTTTTTGACAAGAAGAATAGATGATGGTGTTTGATAGACTTTTCTAATGTTGCTTAATTTTTTATCAAGTTCTACAGTGGTCTTATCTTTTTGGCATCTGCTGCTGGATAAGGATATAAAATTTGCCTTTACACTTAACTTATTTACGTTGGAAGCAGGCAGTAGATGTTAAAAATGTTAAATAATTGTGCAATGACATGTGGATATGACAAAAACTATAGATGCTTTGCACATGATTAAACTCTGATAAACAATGCATCACACTGGTAAAAGGAAGTGAAGTGACCAGCCTGGTGGGATGGCCAAATTGGAAGCCAGTGTTGTGGAATTCAAGCTGAGAGCAGAAGGGCCCTGACTGAGTTCTGGGCTGCTTTTGAGCCTTTGAGAGCAGTCCAGGCTCATGGGAAATCTGAATCAGGCATCTATTCCTGTGTTCCCACTGACCAGGTCCTCGGGGAATAGGCAGGGACTATGGGCCTGCCAGGTGCCTGAAGCTAGTACGGGAAGCTTTCTGATGTCCCCTCCCTCCCTATTACTCTCTGTTCCATTGGGCATCTTCCAGAGGATAGGATTCTTGGGCACCTTTATGGAAAACTCTCTACTTGGCTCAGTGCCTTCCACACACATTGCCTGGAGAAAAGAGGAGGGGTGGAGGCGGTCCCTACTCCTGGAACTGGGTGAGTGCAGGCTTTAAGCCTGCAGCCTTCCTGGAAATGACTTGCTCACTGATTGTGATTCTCGGTATTCAACTAGGCAAGTGACAACAGAATTTACAGGGGATGGAGGATCATGGGACAGTCTTTGGGAGGTGAAGTTCCCCAGGATAATCTGGAGTTTCTTGGCTGGAGTTGCTGAGGGCTGGCCCCCTAATGCTCCTGCATATGGGAGAATGGGAGATAATGGTTAGGTAGCTTGAGAGGGAGTGGTCATGCTCATTGGGTATCAGGGATATGCAAATTAGATCAGTGGAATCTTTTGAGGGCCAAAGTCTTTGAAGGTCTGACAATACCAGTGCTATCATGGATGTGGGGTAACTGTTACTCTCAAGCACTGCTAGTGGGGACAACAAAATTGGCCTTCTTCAGAAAAATGTTGGTGTGTGCATTGTCTTCCATGTGCGCATGAGGAAGTACATACAATTTTGTTCCTTGCTCTCTGGTTTGTAATGGCAAAAATGCAAAACAGAACAAGAGAAAGCCAAAAGCAAACAGAAACAACCGACATGCCTAGCCACTAGGGAATGAAGATAAAACACAGTTGTGGCAGTCAAAATAAACAAACTGTATTAACATGGCTAAAGTTAGAAAACACAATGCTGATTGAAAAAGGCATGATTCAAATGATATGTGTATTATCTATGTGTTATATAACAAATTATGCCCAATCTTAGTCACTTTAAATCATAATAAACATTTGTTATCTTCATGGTTCATGTGAGTCAGGAATTCAGGTGTAGCTTAGCTGGGAGGTTCTGGTTCAGGGCCCTTCTTGAACTCAAAGTCAAGTTGACAGTGTGGCTGCATTTATCTGAATACGTGACCAGGGCTGGAGGATCCATTTCTAAGGTGGCTTACTCTTGTAACTGTCAAGTTCATGGAGTTTGTCTGTGAGAAGGTTGAGTTCTCCATGGGCTGCTTGAGCATCTTCACAATATGGCCGCTGACAGAACACACACGGTAGAAGGAGCAATGTCTCCTATGGCATTGACTTGGAAGTCACACACCATCACATTGTCACAGGAATAACTTACCATTCATAACTTATTATTCATTAGGAATAACTTACCAAGTTTGGTTCACATTTAAGAGAAGAGGAATTAAGTTTTACCTTTCAAAGGAAAGCAGGTCAAATAATTTGTGGACATGTTTTAAAACTAGCCGACCATTCAAAATCATTTATACTTTAAAATGATACATTATATATATACCTCTGACCAGTATGCGTTCCCATCACACGGCTATGGTGATTGCTTCAGGAATGGAGATATATATATATATATATGTGTGTGTATATATACACATATACACTCACACAACTTAGCCAACCAGAAGTCTCCCCACCCAGCAGTTGGATATTAGATTTTCCCTTTGGCCTGGGGTTGCTAGGCTTTTAGGGTATGAATATTAGATTGCTTTAGCACATTTTGCTCATCAGAATTGGGAGAACATTTCTGAAGGACTGAGAATCAATGAGATCGCTTGAGTACCTGGATCAACACATGCCTGAAGCCTGAATTATTACTTCTAGATATTTCAAATTATATAAAGCAATAAATTTCCCTCTTAGCTTGTGCTGTCTTGAGCTGGGTTTCTTTCTCTCACCACCACAACACTCTGAACAAACATAAGTTATGTTGTTGTATTACCAGAGTTTCCAGAAAAATGGAACCAATTGGAGATATTCTCTCTCTCTCTCAGTATAAGGAATTAGCTTATGTGATCCAGGAGGCTGAGTGCAATCTCAGCCTCTGCTCTCTGCAATCTGGACACCCCAGGAAGTGGGCAGGAGTGCCCATCAGAGCTTGAAGGCCCAAAATCCAGGAGAAATGATGATGTAGGTTCTAGTCCAAATCTCTAAGTTTGAGAACCAGAGTCTATGGTATGAGTTGCAGTCCAAGAGCAGGAGGGGACCAGTGTCTCATCTCAACTACACCCATCCTCCGATTTTCTGTTCTAGTCAGGTCTTCACTGACTAGGACGAAGCCCACACATATTTATTCTCAGCCTACTAATTCAAATAATACGAAGTTACTCAGTTTTAGGGCAGTTGTTATCAGGTAATAATAATTAATAAAACTTCAGAACCATGATGAGTATTATTCAAGTTATCTGAGATTTTTAGATCCAGACTAATCTCTTTTACTAGTGTTTTTGTTGCCATTTCTGCACCAATTGTATCTTTTAGGCTAGAAGATTTTTTTTTAAAGATTTATTTATTTGTGCATACAGAACTGGGGTACAGGCCAGAGGCTCAGGGGCGGCGAGAGGCTTCACCAGAGACAGAGTGGGGAGCAGAACAGGCAGATCAACGAAGTACACTGCTGAGGGGAGCAGTGGGCGGGTCAGGAGAGGTCTGCTGTGCCATGTGGGTCACCTCTGGGGCAGGCGGGAATCGAACTCATGTGGAAGTGGCTTTAGCTTCTCAGTGCTGCGCTTTAACCCACTGCGCCACCAGGGAGGGCCCTAGAAGATTTTTTATGAATTTAGTTTTGGAAATGTACATGGTTGGCATTTTTTTCTGAATAGTAGATGCCAGATTTTTTTTCTGTTTCAATTGCATATAAATGGATCACAATCTTTTTCATGAAAAGTTTTCATGTTAAAAGACCTAAAGAGACCCTTCTTCAAAGAGGACATATGCATGGTCCATAGGCACATAAAAAAATGTTTTATATCATTTATTGTAAGAAAAATGCAAATTAAAACCAGAGTGAGCTATATCACCTCACCCCTGTGGGAATGGCTTACATCAGAAAGACTGAAATGCCACGTTGGTAAGGGTAGAGGAAGGACACTCAGTCCCTGTGATGGGAATGGAATTTGGTACAGCTTCTCTGGAGAATGATGTGGAGCTTTCTTAGAAAACTAAATCTAGAAATGTCCTATGAGCCAGTAACCCCACTTGTAGGCATTTATCTGAAGCATATGAAGCCCTAATAGGAAAAGGAATATGTACCGTCATATCCATAGCTGTGTTATTCACAATGCTCAAGACATGGACTCAACTGCAATGCCCGTAGATGGCTGTCAAATAAAGAAAAAGAAATTGTGATGTGTATATTCAATGGGATATTATTCCATTATTTAAAAAAAAAATTGAGCCTTTTGGGACAATATGGATGGAACTTGAGGTGATTTTGGCAAGTGAAATAAATCAGAAATCAAAAACAATTACTGGATGCTTTCACTCACTTGTAGAATACAAATGACCAATATATATACAAAACACAACAAAAATATGGAAAAAATGGTGATTACAAGAAGGGTGGGGGGTGGGGAGGGAAGGGCTTATGTAGTAATGTATGTGGTAATTTATTGCAGAACATGGGTGAGGAGAGAGTGAATTGTGTATACCTGCTGAGGTGTGAAATGGCATTCCCCAAACTCTATAGCTAAGTAAAGGACTGGTCAATCGAGGAAATTTGATTTAGCACTGAACTGAATGTTAAAACAACCTTGTTCACCTTTTGATGTCTGACCTCAGAAGTCTGCTACAACCTAACTCCTATGTAACCTCACTTTTTCTGACTGGGTTCTCACAGAAGTTTTTCTGCATATTTGTAATTTTAAAAATTTCACCAGACCATTTTTCGACTTTGTAACTTTTTAAAATTAATTATTGCCACATAATAAAGGAAATATTTATTCTGTAGCTTCAAATATTTCTTCTGTTAAGTGACCGTTTCTTTTATAATCTCTGTTGTTTTTTTCTTTCAATTTAGTATTCTTTTTGTCTTTCCTCTGTGCTGTTCTTCTGAGAACTCAGTTATATGCAAACTTATGCCTTGAATCTCTTCTCCAGTCTGTTTATCTTACCCCCACCCATTTTTTTCCCCTCTGAAATTTAGAACTTTTAAATCTGTTCAGAGATAGACCATCTGTTAAGGGATAGACAGTCTTGGGTTAACTGCCTGTGTGGCTTTTTAAAACTGGACAGATATTTTTTTCATATCTACAATAACTCTAGTATTATATTCTTACTAAGAATTCTTTTAGAGACTCAATGCCTCTAACATTGGTAAAATTGCCAATGTTAGTAATATTCCCCCCTTCAATCTTGTCCTCTGGGCTGCACGGATGATTATCAGGGACATTTGTCCTAATTCCTCATATCAATATCCTTTCAACGTGCTAGGTCCCAACGTATGTCCAGGCATTATTCTCTATTTGCTCATTCTTACAGAAAGAGGTCCGTGTTTGTTCAAAGCTGGGTGTTTCAGTGAACTAAATAGACTTTAAATATTTTCAACCCAGGCAAAGCGAGGAGGGGAAAGTTTATATTTGTTGTACCTTTTTACTTTGCCCCATTAAAGAGTCAGCTACCTGAGTATACACACCAGGCGCTTCAGCCCAGGGCTGATGCACAGGGGATGCCTCCAGGGTGCCGAATCGCCTCTTGTGAACTTCACCTTGGTTGGAGCACATCAGTCAAATTCACTGGGGACAATGGCACCTTCTTGAACAAAACTGGCTGGTCGTATTGGGGGCCACCCATTCTAATCTAGCACGTCTTCTGGTTTGGAGACATGGGTGAAGATTTTAGGAGGATCAAGATTTGCCCCCTCCCCATCCTGAACTGCACCCACAGTTCAAGGTTGTCAAGCTGGTGTGCTCAGAATAGCAGGGACCCCCTGCACCGTCTGTCCCTTCCACCTCCCCTTGGAATGGACTTTTCTCTAGCCTGGAAGCCATCCGTGCTTGGCAGGTCCCAGTCTCGAAATCACTCACTATCAGCTATGTTGCAGAAATCCCTTAATGAGTGTGTGACCTGCTGTGTAAGTGGCACTTTCTCCTGGTTCCCACTTAGGCTAGCTAGGCCTTTCTCTCCCCTCGCCTCACCCCCTTCCCTTGGCCAGTGGACCCCAGCCTTCAGCTTCAGTGTAAACCCCAATTCTTTTAAAAAGTGTTCCAGAGCGTTCTCCCCCAAAGATTCCCTAGGCTTCACCCTTAGGAATTCTTGTACTGAGTCTTTGTAATTCTTTGCAATTTGTGCATCTGAATTAGAATTCAGCCAACATGGGGTGCTCCGTGTATGGGTTTGTCTTCCCCTCTAGACTGTAGATGATACTGGCAGTGCCTGTTCATTCAAAAAATATTTATAGAGTAGATGGGGACAGAGTGCTCCTGCTCAGTGTGTGTCTCGGATCCTTTGGCAAATACTCCCTGGGAGAATGAATGGCCGGACACAAGGAACCAGGCCTGGGGGGCAGTTGCGGGTTGGAGGATGCGTGGAACACCAGGGCAGGGAGAAGGGGTCCTGGCAGCTTAGGGAGCAAGACTGAGTCCTGCAGTAAAGGGAATCAGCTCTCCTCACTGGGGTGGGCCTGACTTCCACCACCGGAAATCTGTCTGCAAGACTCAGAAAAGGAGTGAGCCAGGGCTGGGGCGGAGCTGGCCCTCTGAGGGTGGGCCGGGAGTGTCGGCCTGTCTGACTTGTGTCCGCGCAACTGGAGGGCTGACGCAGGAGTCACTGCGCTGACTTGGAGGGACATGGAGGGAACTGTTAGTCTCGTGGACTTTGTAAGGAAAGGCTCTTCACTTCTGTGTCCTTTTCTGTAAAATCAGGATAAAACCAGGATCTACTTGGTAGGGCCTTGTGCGGATTAAGTGAAATTGTGTGTGTTGCACGTCAACTTAGCTTCTGGCATACAGGTAAAGTGTCACCAGTGCTAATGACTGTCATTCTGTTTGCTGTTGAGGTCGTGTTGGTTTACAGTACTTACGGCATCAGGGGTGTTCCTTCATACTTCCACTGTATACGCCACCTATCTTTAAACCCAAGGTCTAGTTTCCATCCTCCACCATCCAGCTGACTCTGTGCCTGCCCTCTGCTCCCCACTCTCGCCCCCTCTGGTCACTGTCTCTGCCTTATCAGAGCCTGAGGATTTGTTTCTGGTTTTTGTTTGTCTGCTTTGTTTCTTTATAGTCCACACATAAATGCAATCAAATGCATTTGTCTTTCTCCACCTGGTTTCTTTCATTCGGCCTGACCCCCAGGCCCATCTGTGTCTAACAAGTGGCAAGATCCCAACTTTTGAAAATGACTGCATAGTATTCCGTTAGGAGTGCAGACCAAGGCTTTTTGATCCAGACATCTGTGGGTGGGTGTTTAGGTTACTTTCATATCTGGGCTCTTGCGTACAGAGCTGCTGTGGACATAGGGGAGCATGTACCTCTGCACATTACTCTTGTATTCTCCAGATAAACACACTGAAGTGGACTTGCTGGATCATATGTTAGTTCTATTTTTAGTTTTGGGGGAGGCTTTATACTGTTTTCCATAATGGCTGCATCAGTTTACATTCCTACCAATAGTGAATGAGGGTTCCTCTTTCTCCACGTTCTCTGGGACAATTGCTCTCTCCCCCTCTGTTGATAAAAGCCATTTTTGATAGGGTGAGTCTTGGTTTTAATTTACCTTTCCCTAACGACAAGTGATGAAGGACATCATTTTATGTGTCTGTCTGTCTTCTTTGATGAAATGATTTTCATCTAAGTTTGCTTTCTATTATTTATGATGTGTCGGAGGGTGATAGAAGGAACAAAACTTTTGCCCTACTTGGAAGTATATCTTAAGCTATCTCTTAGAGCCCCAGGGATGCACTAGCTAATTGCAAGTCAAAGAGCCTTCTTTGGACTTTACCTTCCCACGCTTCTGTGTGGCTGGGATGTAGCACAGAACAGCTGGGTCTTCACCAACATGTAGCCCCTGTAGCTGAAGCCTAAGGCTGCTGTGGGAAGGTAAAGATCTTAATACTCACTAACCACACCTAACATAGTAAACCATTCTAAGATAAAAAGAGTTAACATAGTAAACCACTCTAAGATAAAAAGAGGGCCCTGGATATCATGGACAAGAACTAGATTTAGACAAACAAGAGCGATCCTGTGGAGAGGAATGTAGGTTAAAGGAGGTTTGAAAGAATCACTGATGAAGACCTCTGTCCCCAAATTTAGATGTCCATATGATGGCTCTGGTCCAATGCATTGGACCAAGATTTTAAGTCTGACCAACATTTAGGGCTTGGTGATTGATTGGACAGGGGCGTGAGGGCTGAATTACTGATACATATTTTGGTGTGACTTAAAGTAGGTAGAAAGGCCACCTGCTGAACTTTTGGGAAGATGAACCACTCTGGAGGGAGTGAGACCAAGACTAGTTTGGAAAGACTTCTGAGGTATTTGTAAGATGTTGAGGTAGAAATATTTAAAGGCAGTTGGGAGTGCAGAGATGGAGCTTTTAGAGAGCTATACAGTAATGTGGAATTAGAATTGTAAATAAGTCAAGGGTAACAGTAGCTGTAGGCAAGAAAAAGGTAGCCCAAAAGTATAAGTAGAGAGAAGAGGAGGAAGGAGGAACACCATGAACACCACCACTCAGAGGGCAGAAATGGAGCAGGGGAGGCCAGAAAGAAGATGGAGAAGGAAGAGAAAGAGCAAAGCAGGCCTTAGATGTGGATGTCCAGATAACTTCAGGAAGATTTTGATTCACTGGAAGTGCACTTGAGTTTTAAAGACATGAAAACATACCTAACCTCACTTAAGGAAGAAATGTACAATAAAACAATGAAGAGGTACCACTTGAAAAATCTGTCTCCTGGGCTGGCAAGATTGGAGAAGTTTTAACACCATGTTGGAGAGGTTGAGGGGAAATAGTACAGATACATATACCTTTTGGCCCAGTAATTCCACCTCTGAAGATCCACTGGCAGATATATTTCATGCGTTGAGAGAGGTCTATTGAGGCCATTTGCTGCAGCATTATTTGTTGTAGCAAACCATTGGAAAGACTGACATGTCCATCAGAAGGGGATTTGCCAAACAATCACCCATCATTTCACTGGAATGCATGGGGTTGTTAAAACAGTAAGTGAGATTTCTAAGTACTGATGTGGAACAATGTGTAGGGTATTTGAAGTGAAAAAAATCAGAAGACTAGAACAGGGTGAATAAGGGTAGCTCTGGAGCCAGACTGGCTCTGTTTAAATCCCATTTCCATCACTTTCTACCTATGTAACTGGTGGAAAGTTACCTGTGCCTCTGTTTCCTTAGCTGTCGCCTTCACAGGGCTATTAGGGAATTTTTCCCTCCTGTACTTTTTGAATTAGAAACAAAAGCATACGTTTCCCTAATTTTTTTTCAGTTAAAAATTTTAACCAAATAGGGTATATGCATGAGGAAAAGATGCTCATATTCATTCATCACTAGGAAAATGATGTAAAACCATAGTGAGTTATCACTTTGACCTATTAGCACAAGATGACTAAAGCTATAAAGTCTGTTAATACTAAGCGCAACACCCAAGCCTATATTGCTTTGACAACTCACTCAAGAAAATGAGATCCTTCCCCTGCCTGGCCCCGGCTTTCAACTATTGAAGTGTTCTGATTGGGTCTACTTGTGTCATATGTTCAGCTCTGAACCAATCACAGTGGAGCTGTGAATCACCTTAGTGCTGGTGAAGATGTGTAGCAATTAGAACTCTCATTCTCTGCTGGTGAGAATGTAAAATGGAAGAGCCACTTGGAAAATGAGTCAGTAGTTTCTTAGAAATTTAAACATATACCTATAGAATGACCCAGCAGTTTTAGTCTTATGAATTTACCCAAGAGAAATGAAAGCTTATGTTCACTGAAAAACTTGTAGTTGTATGCTCTTTAACAGCTTTATTCAGAATCATTAAAAACTGGAAACAACCTCAAAGTCCATCAACCTGGAAGTAGATAGACAAAATGGTGGTATATCCAGTCACTAGATTTAAAAGAACAAATCACTAATGCTCTCAAGAGCTTTGATGAATCTTAAAGGCATTATGCTAAGTGAAAGAATCCAGAAGCAAAAACACAAATACTGTGTGATTCTACTTACATAAAAGTCAAAAAAAGGCACAACTAGGGTGATAAAAAGCAGATTGATTTAGGGGTTGTCAGGAACTGGGGTGGGAGGGGTTGACTGCATAAAGCACAAAAGAACCTTCTGGAATGATGACTATCATCTTATACCATGATCATGGTATTGTCAAAACTCAAATTAGATAGATAAGGTTGTGAATTCATTTTTTTTTTTAAGATTTATTTATTTGTACATACAGAACTGGGGTACAGGCCAGAGGTACAGGGGTGGCGAGAGGCTTCACCAGAGACAGAGTGGGGAGCAGAACAGGCAGATTGACAAAGTACACTGCTGAGGGGAGCAGCGGGCGGGTCAGGAGAGGTCTGCTGTGCCATGTGGGTCACCTCCAGGGTCAGGGATCGAACTTGCACTGAAGCAGCTGCGGCTTGCTTGCAGTGCTGCGTCCTAACCCATTATGCCACCAGGGAGGGCCCGATAAGATTGTGAATTCTATGAACAAAGTTGTGATTAAACAACTTTGTTTAACAACTACAAAATTATTTTAAAGGATGGCCTCATCTGTAACGTTCAGTCACAGAAAAAAATTAAGCTGGATGAGAATAGGGAGGTCCCATTTGGTTGTCATATTTGGGGGGGCTGTTGGTGGGGTGGGTGTGAAATTGGAACTCAGATTACTAGGATTTGAAGAGTCAATGAGGTAGAAGAAGTGGAGGCAAGAATCTGAAGTCATCGTCCAAGAAACTCATATTTGCAAAGTTGCTGAATATACATGACCTAACCTCTGTAGAGACAAGAAATACAGCTTAGAACCACCGCACTGTGACTCACCTGAACAGTTCCCTCGGGGACCCTGGGGTAGCCTGGCTGCAGGGAAGTGGTGTATGACCACTGAAGACAGCAATTTTAAATGAAAGCACACTCCTACCCATAAAGTATCACTTTTTGATTACTAGGAGTTTCTCCAAAGGAAATAATTACACAACTGGGCAAAATCCAAGTGTCATTTATAATGTACACTATAATGTACAGAGGAAACTGCCTAATAACCCAGTAATTGAGGGCTGACTGATTAAAACAATCACTTATTCATTCAGAATAGTTTTCATCCTTTAACATTGTTCAAATGAAAGAGAATGGGTTAGTGGAAAATGGGGATGTGAGGGAGATTTTTCATTTTCCCTAATACCATTTCCACCTTTTGAACTTTGAACCACGTGAATCCATTACCTATCAAACAATTAAAATAAAAACTTTAACAAAATAGAAGTCATGATCTGGAGTGATAATGACTAACATGGAAGACCATTAACAAGTGGGTGCTGCTGGGAACAGCTGGTCACAGGGCATGGTGAGCACATTTTTGTAGTGTTTCAGGAAAACAACAAGATCTTAGCTCAGCTGCATCTGGATGGTGGTTTTTGGTGATGACCTTTTTCCTGTTTTTGTACTTATGCCTCCTAATTTTTAAGAGTGATGAGATGACTATAGGACTTGTATCATTAACTATATATATACATATATACACACATGTATACATACATATATACATATACACACACACACATATATATAACTATATAACTATATATATATATATATATTCTTTGGACATTAGTGGAAAAGCTGGTGAAATTAAATGAAGTTTGTAGTTTTGGGCATAATATTGCACCAATGCTTATTTCTTAGTTTTGAGAAATGTGCCATGGTTTTTGTCAACATTAGGGGAAGCTGCGTGAAGGGTATATGGGAATCCTATGGTCCAGATCACTATTTTTATGATTCACCTGTAAATCTAGAATTATTTCAAAATTAAAAGTACTTTAAATAAGTTTAAAAAATAAGTTTATTGCAGACCCTCCCTGGTGGTACAACGCGTTAAAGCACAGCGCTATGAGGCTGTCCGCAGCCACTGCAGCATGAGTTCGATCCCCAGCCAGGAAGGTGACCCACAGGGCACAGCAGACCTCTCCTGACTTTCCTGCTACTCTCCTCAGCAGTGTACTTCAGTCAATCAGCTTGTACTGCTCCCCACTCTGTCTCTTACCCCCTGCACCTCCGCCTGTACCCTGTTCTTTTTAAAAAGGTAATTTTATTGACATAAAAATATCAATTTTTAAACTATAGCATCGTAGGGGATAGAGATAGTTCTTTTTTACAGCTTGGTGGTGAAGGGAGGAGGCTGATAGGGTGTGAGTAGATAGGGATTTCAGGAAGAGACATTTTTTTAAAAAAGATTTATTTATGCATATAGAATTGGGGTACAGGTCAGAAGTTCAGGGGTGAGAGGATTCTCCAGAGACAGAGTGGGGAGAAGAACAGGCAGATTGTCAAGGTACACTGCTGAGGAGAGCAGTGGGCGGGTCAGGAGAGGTCTGCGTCACCATGTGGGTCACCTCTGGGAGAGGTGGGGATCGAACTCATGCTGAGGTGGCTTTAGCTTCTTAGTCCTGTGCTTTAACCTGCTGTGTCACCAGGAAGGACCCAGAAGAGACAATTTTTATAGGCAGAAAAAGGGCTAAGAGAGCAGAGGCTGGAGAGAAGCCTATCGATAGGGAACTGCGATAGAACGAGGCAGCTGGGGTGGGTGGGAGGGCTCTGATGGAGGTGATGCCTCTTTCTCCAAGGTTGCAGAGAAAAAGCAAAAATAGCAGGACTGCAACTATCATGTATTGGCAGAAGAACTTATGACATCACTGTCACCTGTGTTTTCTCTGGGAGGCAGGGGCCAGATTACCTGCTGCAAGTGGGGGGGAATGGGGAACCAGTGAAGCTTTTCATAAGGTAGAGAAATCCTGGAAGACAAAATGAGTCATTCAACCAAATGACCTCAAGTCAGCAGTATTTCCCAATCATCCCAAGAGATAAGAATCACTCAGAATGTATAAAAATGATGCCGTTCCTGGGCCTCTAATCTATACCTACTCAATCAGAAATTCCAGGGATGAGACCTGATAATCTAGATTTATAAGTGCCCCAGGCTGATCTGGAGGGAAATTGGAGGAATGCAGAAGCAAGTGATTGCAAAATCCAGGCTGGTCACAGTGTCCTCTGATGATCTCTAGCATCGGTCCAGACTGATTAGAACTGTGCTTCTCACTCCGGCCCTAAGACATCATCCTCTGCCTTGTCCATTTGGTCGCTGAGTCAATCTGGTGCCTATCAGAGCTTCAGAAGCCTTCATGCTAAATAGCTGTGGTTACCATAAATGTTGCACTTGACATAATGACACGACCAGCTTACTAGCAGGATGAAGACACTCCCATTTCCACTGAGCAGGGGTCGTGAGGGTAGAAAGAGGAACACTCTGGGAGAGGACGTTTGAAATGTTTGAACAGAGGATCTAGGATGGAAGGAAGATTAAAGACAAAGGCTGATGAATCAGGAAGACAGAGGTGGTCTGGACATTTAAGTCAGGTCAAGAAGCAGGGGTGGGAAAATGGAAAAGGAGAGGGGAGAGCAGGTATGTTCATATCCAAGGGACAGCTTGGCAATGGTGGCTTCAGAGGAATGGAGACGAAAGTGATTCAAGTGGAAGAGCTCAAAGAATCATGGGATCTCACAGAGAGGGTCATTCACAGTGCAAGTTTAATTTTCTCAAGGTAAAGATCTATGTTTGTTTGCTCAGCCGTTGTTCTTGGGAGATCCATGTGATTTGGGTGGAACTTTCCCTTATCAAGAATGGAAATATGACACACATTACCAACTACAGTACTCCATCCTCCGGCCACGGTAATTGGTTCAGAGTTAGGCGAGCTTGACAATGTGCTTCTTGGACATGAATGAGCTTCAAAGCATTATAGGCTGAGGAAGATAGAGGTGGGATCAGAAGCCATCTGCCCATCGAATGGAGAGAAATGGTCTTGAGAGTAGAAGCAATTTGATCAGGGACATAGGAGTGAGCGAGAGATGGTGAAAACTCGATGACAAACTCAACAGCTGGGTTTACCCTGCCCTGTGCTGGGGGCATCTCCTATTTCATGGAGTCCAAATATTCTCCCCTGCTCCTCCTTTGATGAAGCCATCAAACAATGAGGTTCTGAGACAACTGAAAAGGCATGAAGACAAGAAGAAAAGAGAACAGCAGAGGCTGAAGTCTTCAGAGATACGAACAAAGGCCCTGGGTGGTGTGTGACGTGGACCAGGATGAAAGACAGCGGTGTGTTGAGTGCCAGGAGCTTCCTAGAAGGAGGATTGTAAGGAGACACATGGGTGTGAGGGTCCAGGGAGTGCCAAGTCCCCCTGAGGAAAAGGAAAGTCCACCAAGTCCAGTGAGGATGTGGCTTCCACCCAAGCCTGACAGCAAATCGGGTCATCTGGACTAGAGGCCTGGTCACTGTCTGGACCTGGGTCAGTCTGAGTTGGACCCTGATCCAGACCACAGCCTGACCCCTGGCCCTGACTGTGGGCTGGGCCCTCCTCTGTCCATTGGTCAACCCTTGACTCAGATCCCATGCCAAGCCCTGATTCTGTTCTTTTCTTTCTCTTCTGGGTAAAGCCTCTGGATCAAGCTGGTGGGCTCAGGGCACCTTCTTCTCCCTGATATCATGCAGGGCACCATCCCTCAGGAGCATGATTCTCTGATCTCAAGCTGTGGTCCAGGAGTGGAATCCAGTTTTCCATCTGGAGAGCCAGCTAGTAACTCCCCAACCCTCCTCTCCTTCCCAGCATCTCTGCCCCAGGGGAAGACGTGACAAGGTCGTTCCCAGGGCATCCTGGAAGCTTCTGTTTCCCTAAACTGTCCATCAAGGATATGAAGGGCAGCCTAGGACTTGTCTGTGCCAGTCTCAGGCCTGCATTCAAATGGGGCACTCCAGTGGTCCGGTTTGCAATTTCTCAGGTGCCCAGCTATAAGCCTGGAAGTTTAAGTCAGGCTAGACAACTGCCCGTGTTGTGTATGAGCTGCAGAATCCAAGATGGCCTTTGTTATTTTTAAATTAAAAATAAAGCAGTTTTTTTTTTTTTTGTCAGTAAGTCCCTAGGAACATTGCCTGGTGGTCCTAACAGCTCTCTGCAGCCAGAATCTGCCTCAAGGGTAACAACAAGGGCAGTTAGAGCTGGCTGAGCTCACCTGTTGTAGCCCTTTGGTGCCTGCAGTGACTGGTTAATGGCTGAGGATGGTAAATACTTAATGTCATAAAAACAACTGTACTGAGGAACTTGGAAGTCAGGCACTCAGCCAAGCCCTTGGTGTCTGCTTTCTCTCATTGTATCTGCAAAATCATCTTATGTAGTAGAAACAATTATCAACACCCCCCTTTGCACATGAGGAAACGGAGGCAAGATTAGTTAAGTAACTTGTCCAAAGTCACACAGTTGGTGGGGGAGGGGGAGTTGCTGGATTTGAGCCAGCGACCAGGACCACATAGCTTGACTTCAGAATGCAGAAGATAATTATTGGGTGGGTGAGTGGGAGAGGGAGGCCGGAGGGCTCAGGGGACAGGGACGTGTTCTGAATAGTGGGGGATCTGGGAACACACTGTAGGACGTGGATCAGAACCACGTTGACCCGTCTCACCATCTTGCCAAAGCTCCCTCTGCTTCTTCTCTTGCGTTCTTATTTGAGTCATTGTCATGTTGGTGGGTTAGGGGGTCCTCTGAACTTGACCAAATTTCCTCATGTATGAAAAGATTGTCCAGACGGTCTGTCAGCCTCCTGTCACAGGGATCAATGGCTGGTCTTTATTTTCTTCCAATTTTCTGCAACATGTAGTGGGTGCCTACTCTTTATGCCAGCCCACATTCTTCCTGTGTGGGAAAACGGCACTCTGGCGGCTCATGGGCAATCACTCCTTACCCCCTTCTCTTCCAATATGGCTTTTGGGGATAAGGCTGCTTCTCAATCCTGAAACAAGCAACTGATCCAGCTCTGGCCAATCACTACGGCCCACAGGGATTAGTTTGTGAAGGACCATGGCTAGGGTATGTTCAGGGCAGGTCTGTTAAGTTCATTTCAATTGTTTGAACAGTCAGGTGAGAGAGGGTCCCTCTCTTTTGGGGTCCTGTGAGATGGGACACACTCTGAGACCTTGAACATCCACTCAAGGGGTGTATCTGAGAATGGAGCTAATGCAGAAACACATGGAGGAGAGCAAAGAAGTAAAAGTTCTAATCTGATCCTTTGAGAATGGATCCAGCCATACCTGAAGCTAACAGTGCATTTCCAGTAACGTGAGCCAAAACTCCACTCTTTTATTCTTAATCCAATACATTGATTTTTTGGCTCCTGTGGATAAAATTCCCAAAACATTATCTGTCTTTGGCAAAAATACCAATTAAAACTTGTATGTTTCATACTGTTATTAAAAAAGAACAAAAGGCTACTGTCACATACCTGAGCACACACAGCCAGTCGACAAACAGCTATCAAACAACAGAGCCTGTCAGACAAATACCTGTGGCTCTGGCCAGAGACTGGTGCAGACGCAGCTGGGAGATTCCTGCAGGAGTGTTGTTGGAGGAGGGCGAAGGAGTGTTTTAACAATAAGTTCTGTTTCGGCTCCTCCTGTGCCTCCTTCCACGGGCACAATGAGTCTCCTTCAGTCTTCAGCTTGTAATTAGAGCACGTGCCTCGGGAATCCTGCCGTTCCAGACCCCTCTCCACCCTGGGCTGGTCCTGCGTTGGAAGAGAAGCTCGAATGTTCTTCACCTTCCTGGCAGGTGGTGGCAGCTGCATGGGCAAGACCTGCGAGCGGAGTCAGCGGAGGACGGAGGAGCAGAATCAGAGAGAAATTTGCCCCTCGGGGGCATTTCCTGGAACTCCGCGTTGCCGTGAGATGTTCTTAACATCCTTCTGTACCTATGTGACCATCCAGCCACCATGTTCTTTCTCTTCTGAGATTTAAAGAACTGGATTGTGTGTTCTTGAAACACAATCATGTGACATAAAAGCCAGCGAAGCCAAGCTCGCTGCAGATGCGACGTGAGTTGCTCATGGCCCAGGTGGGAGCCCGTGTGCTCTGACCCCATTCACAGGGATAGCTGCATGAGTCCTCAGTGTCACAAGCGTCCCTATGCAAAGGAGGCAGAGGGCGACTTGGCTGCAGGGTCAACCTGACAACCGCAGCAGGGCCCAGTGAGCTGGCCAGGAGCTGCGGGGTGCACTTGTGGAAGCCAGAGAACGTAGAAGGGGACAGACACCTGTTGAGGCAGCGACTACAGGAGACCCCGGAGTTGTTATAATCAGCAGAAGGGGACTTGAGGAAGCCAAGACGGTAGGACCACAGCGATGCATTAGTCCGGGCTTAGTGTCGGGCAGCCCAGGGCTGGGGGGCAACTCTGTTAGAAAGGAGACACGTGAGCACCACATGGGACTTGGCACCCTGAGGGGGGTGGTTTTCTCGTTCTGTCAGCTGAAGACACCATGCTCCATGTGCCAATTTGTGGGGGCACCAGAGTGGGGGGCAAGACAGACGCTGTGGAGCTGGTGATGCCTGGACTTAGATGCTCCCCCGGGTGACCATGGAGGGTGAGCCCTGTGGCGTGGGAAAGGTAGCAGGTGATGGGGAGCCACAGGAAGTGCCAGCGCAGCCTGCCCTTTGGAGACATCCCGCCGCCTCGTCTCACTTAGGGGTGGGAGGTAGGAGAGCAGGGGTGCGGAGCAGGGGTGAGAGCAGGGGTGCGGGTGGGATGCGGAGACCCGCGGGAAGGACGGGGGCTAGTGCCGCCCCGCCTCTTCCAGGCGCCTCATGCTGCAGCTGCTCCATAGCCCAGAGGTCCCAGCTCTCCATCCTTCACTCTCCTCTCTTTGACCTGATCACACCCCCGAGATTGCCAGGTGCCTCTGCAGCCCCCCCCCCTCCAGGCCTTTCTCCCAGACAGGTTGGAGCCTTTCTGGGGAGCTCTTCTTGGTGCAGGTTGAGTTGGAGGTGGCCCTGTGGTCAGAGATGTTCTGCAGACAGTGGGACATTGCATCTGACATTCAGCTGCCATATGGGAGCCGGGAGGGCAGCAGTGCTGATGGCAGGAAAAGGACCAGGAAGCATCTGGAAGATTCCCATGACCCACTCTCAGGGTGGTTGTCCCTTGAAGTCAATAGTTCCTGGTCATGGTGGCTGCTTACCCAAGGGGCCAGGAAACAAAGTGCTCCCCCCTGCCTTCTACCACCCCGGGCCTGATGCTGGGGAGGCCTGAGGACCCTTCCCGGGTCCTCTGGGAGAGTTCAGGAGAAGGGAGCCTCAAGAGTCCTTGAGCAGTGAGAATTACAAGAGCTCGGACGCGTGAAGGGCTTAGAGGGCTCCTGGCGGAGAGTCGGTGCTTAATGAATAGGAGTTGTTTCATGATTATTATCGTGTTTATTTGCTCCATAAACTTTTCTTAGATGCCATCGCTGTACAGACAGCTCTGACATGTGATGGTTCAACTTACAGATATTTGGACTTTACAATAAATGGTGTAAAAGTGATCAGAAATGCGTAGAGACTCTACCTGGGATTCTGAAGGTCGACTTTTGCCCCGACCCCAGGATAGTTGTAGGGTCCTGTGATAGTGGGCAGGGGCAGCAATGCCCATCAGCCAAGTGAGGTGCCAGGAGGATGAATAAATGATCCTCTGTGGACAGCTTTGCGTTTTTAGAGCTATGTGTGTAAACCGCATGACTCGTCACTGCTGTGTTGCAAAATAAGTCTGTGTTAGACAAGTTTGTTCAACTATAAAACAACGTATGTGTTCTGAGCACTTCATTGGAGGCCACTGAGCTGAAACGATCACTGGGTAAGGTACATTAATTGCATTTTCAACTTACAGTATTTCCAGCTTCCGTGGGTTCATCAGGACCTAACACCAATTGTAAGTTGAGGAAGGTTGGGGCTGAGTCTTGTCCCAGACTAGGCGCAAAGAGACAAGACACAGTCCTGCCCTCAAGAGCTGACCATGGAATCAGAGAGATGGACAAGTAGGGCTGAAAATTTATCAGGGTAGAAGCTCCAACTTCTAGGGGCAAGGGAAGGAGCCGGGAAGACTTCACAGAGGTGGTGGCATTTGTACCTGGCTTGCAAGGGTGAGTGGAAGAAGAGGGAGCAGCACATGGCACTACAGATGCACAAGCTAAGAAGAGGGGTGTCAGGGGGTGCACTTGAACCACGGGGGAGCTGGCATGGGGGGAGAGATGGTGCTATTGGCTCCAGATGCTCATGGCCTCGTCTTTGACAAAGTCAACAGCAGCCTCGTCTCCCTGGAAATGTTCCTGCCTGTGACATCACGCAGACACTGGTCAATTCCACGAATCTGAGGGCCTGGCCTCCACCTTCCTGCCAGGGGAGGAGGAGGAAGCACCTCTTGGACAACGCTCAGGCAGGCATCTACTGCAAGTTCCCTGTCAGGGCTGGCTGCAGCCACCCGGGCCCAGTGTGGACAGGAGCCAAGCTCGCGCCCTGTGTAACCTGACGCTTGCCTGCATCAGCCTGGCTTCTCGGTCCACTCCAACCAGCCTCAGGTCACAGTGACCTCCTCCCTGCTGCCTTCCTTCCCTCATGGCAGGGCCCCACCCCACCCCCTTTCATATGGCGGAAGGCACCATTGGCGCAGAGATAACCACCGTAGTCCTGTCCTGGCTAGGGTGGGCCCAAGCATCCCTGGATGCAGGCAGGGTCCTGCAGCCCTGCTCTTTCACCAAGATGTCTTTCTCCTAGTGGCATCCTTATGCCAGAAACAGCCCTGAACTGCAGGCCTGCCTGCTTGCCCCTCAGCCAAGTGTGAAGCCGGCCCCTCTTGCCGGCCAAACAGACATCAGCCTCACCCTGAAAGGCACAGGTCCTGACTGGAGGCACATGGGGTGGTGAAGTATACAGGCTCCAGGGTCACCCTGTGGGCAGCTGGCTCCTAATCTGTGACTTCCAAGGAGAAATTGACTTTTTTATGCCTCCTTTTTGCCAACCATAAAATGGATGTTTCCCTGTAAGTGGGGCTTGCATGGAGCCCACTTCACATGGTAAATCAGCGTTGGCAGATTTTTTTCTGTAAGGGAGTAGAGAATAGATATTGGATGCTTTGTAGGCCAAAGAGTTTCTTGTAAGCGCTTAACTGAGCTGTCGGAGTGCCAATGCCGTCATGGGCAAAATGTCAGTGAACAGGCATGACTGTGTTCCTATAACACTTTATTTATGGTCCCTGGAATTTTAATATCATACAGTTTTCATGAGTTACAAAATAGTCTTCTTTTGAGAGTTTAAACCACTTAAAAA
Organism: Condylura cristata; assembly: GCF_000260355.1. Taxonomy (NCBI): domain Eukaryota; kingdom Metazoa; phylum Chordata; class Mammalia; order Eulipotyphla; family Talpidae; genus Condylura; species Condylura cristata. The sequence goes on from NW_004567133.1 coordinate 8,751,805, forward strand.
TAGGGAAAAAACATTCTTAGGTCATGGATTAAAAAATGGGATTTGGCCTGTGGGTCAGGTCCTACTTTGTAATTCCCTGGCTTGCTAACCTGGAAGTTCTTAGGGCAGGATCAGCAAACTGCTCTTGCGCTGACATTGAAAACCCACCACGTACTTAGCACACATTAGCTGTTAAATCGGAGTTCGACAATGGCACGAACATGGCTGGGTGTCTGTGGAAGGTAGCTGGTGGGTTAGGGTAGGCCATTCACTGTGGGCTGCGTAGAGGAAGAGCAGCGAGGTGGGTTACGGGAGACAATCCTACGTGTCTTGGGACTACCATCGGGAGGGTGCCCAGCAATGCTCTTTAATTTGCCTTCTCTGCTTGGGTAAAGGGTCTAGGCTCAGCTCATCAGGACACGGCCCACCCACTCCTCCAGAGTGAGGCCCAGCCACAGGCCTGTGGCCACTGCAGCCCTCCCCTGCATACTCCAGGGGCCTCGGGGCCAGCTCCCTGCATGAGGGCGCAGAGATCTCACCCCAAGGTCAATGACTAAAAACAGCTGATTCACAAACAGCTCCAGGGCTGCCACTACCTCTTACCTTTGGCACCAGGCCTTGTTTTCCTGCCTTGATACCTAAGTCACATCCTTGGGCGGTAGCCCAGGCTGGGGGACTAACTGAAACCCCTGGCTCACAGCTCTGGAGGAGTCTCTCGCTCTCTCAAATCCTGGCGAAGAACCCCGTCAGGCTTTACTCTGGCCTGTCCGGGCTGGTACTGTTTCCTGGCCCCCAGCTCTCTCCATAGCAGGTGAGCTAAGGGTTTGGGGCCACAGGGGCTATCTCTTCTTGGATGGCTGTGAGTGTTGCTGGGCGGGGTCGTCTGGGAACCCCCAACACCAGGCACCCTCCTGTTGTCTAAGCTGACTTTGTCACTATCTCTGAAGAGCCCAGAGAGGCTGCAAAGGTCCCTCTGAGTCCAGGAGACAGGGTCTAAGTTCTCAGCCCGTGGCTGGGGATCCCGACGAGATTTCTTTTCTCCATTTGCCTCAGGATTCGGCTGGCACCTGGGTGTCTGTGAGTTGGTTGGAGAAGGCCCTCTCCAAGCGTAAGGTGTTATATCTGGGGGGTGGTGTGCCGGGCACCTGGGCCCCTGGTGCTGGAGGCAGGCGCAAAGCAGAGGTGAAAGTGGGCAGATCATCGTCAAGATCCAGGGCCTGGTTGTCCTGGCCTTGGGGATCGGGGGGAGCCTCTGGGCCAGAAGGCCCCTGCCTCCGGGCCCACCACTCCTTGGCTTTCTGCCACTGGCGGCGGGCAATGATAGAGAGGGAGTCTATGAAGAAGACCTCAATGATTTCAATGACGCAGACGACGGAGCAGCTCATCCACAGCCCCAGCTGACCACCGAAGTTGGACAGAAGCATCTCAATCTGCAAGGGAGGCCAAGGCCACACCATCAAGAGGGATACTGGTCCAGGGTGACCTCAGCCAGGGACCCCAGTTCCCAAGGGAGTCAGCAGCTAGGTTTGGAGGAAGAAGCGGACAGGTTCTGTGGCCCGCCTGATGCCACCCGCTCTGGCCTATGGCAGCTCTACTAACCCAGGCTCACCCCCAGAACCTGACTCTGCTCCCCTAGGCCAGGCAGATGTGCATATTCACAGACCCAGCATAGGCACCAGACGGAAGCCACTCACGCTGTTGGCAGGGCTCTCCATGATGGATCTCTGGTTCAGGTCTTTGTAGAATATCAAGAGTTTGGCCAAGTCTGTTCTGCAGAATTCCAAGAAGAGGGGCAGGTGAGTCAGGGGCAGCCCTTCAGCATGACTGTCTCCCTCTTGCCCACCCCCAGCGCAGTCCAGCCTTTAAGCTCCACAAGTCCTCGGAATCTAGTCTGGGGGGTTCTTTCTGTGCTCCAGAGTACACCTCTAGCCTGGGCCTGGCTGTTCAGGCCATTCATTTCCTCAAAAACCACTTAGCAAACTCCAGACCATGTCAGACCACCTAGCTTTCCTCCCATGCATCCCATTCTTCATTAAACCTTGATGTGTGATTATTTGATTGTGATCTCAAGTAAGTACAGGAGACAGGCAATGTAAATGAACAAGGTCGGCTGGGTATAATGTAAATAATTAATAACCATAATAGCTGCCAGCACTTCTCGGACACGTCCTGCATTGTCAAACAGTGTTCAAGAACCTTACGTGAATTCACTCATGTCATTCCCACAACCCCATGAGGTAGGGATGCTTTACTCATCCCCATGCATCAGTTATGTAACTTGACTAAGGTGACACAGCCCATATGGGCAGAACCGCTACTCAAACCTAGCTAGAGCTGGCTCCAGAGTCCATGCTCTTAACCAGGAGTTGCTTCCTGGTAGAAGTGTGGCAAGTTGCAAAAGTCACATGTATCCCTCGGGTAGCTCTTGGTCCTTGTTTAGTACACTGGGCAAGAATAGAGATCTGCTGCTGTCAGAACTTTCGCTCTTTTGGGAAAAGTTAAGAGACAATGGGCTACTTTTGGTCTAGTCACTAGTTTGCAATACTGGTTTAATCGTTTGTAACTGCTCGCTTAAAATTTATTACTGGACTGCACACACCTTGGAGGCAGGGACTACGCTGGGTTCCCCTCCCTCTCCCTCCCCTTTACTCTGTGGCTACTCAGTCTACGTTGGAGGCCAGGCCAGGGCTGGGACTGTAACCAGAGGGATGGCCAGGGGCTGAGTTCCTATGGCTAGTTCACTGTCCTCTCCCACCTTTGTCTCTTCTGAGGTCCCTGATCTCTGACTTGGCTGATTTTTGCTTAAAAAATTCCCTTGGGATTGGATTTCTATGTTAAAAATTCAAGTGTGACTAGAAGCTTCAAAGTTCAGAGGAATAATTTCCAAGTGGGTCATCAGGAAGCCATGAGTGAATGAATAAATGAAACCGATGAAGCCCTGAGCAGTATATTCTACAAACAGAAGTAGAATAGAAATGATCAGATTGTCTTCATAGAGCTATTCAGAATTTTTAACAACTGACGTGGACACAAATTGACCAGGGTGTGGGTGTGAGCGGTTGGCGTGAATGAGAGCAGATGGTTTGGTGAGCCCACTGTACAGAGGCTGGAGAGCGGACTCCAGAGTGCACCGTGCTTGGTCAGCAAGGGCGCTGCAGTTCACCTATGTGTTCACTAGGCCCCAGTGGGGAAGGTATTTCCATGCTCTGGGTCATGGTCAAGGTATGGGAGCCCCAGGCCTCAAGCAGCATCTGACTCATAATACGAGGTCAATAAATATTTGCTGAATAAAGAAATGAGTGAATGAAAAAGAGAGGGCATGGCAATGAGGAGGCTAGCACAGGGCTGGGGGCCCTGGGCCCATAGGGCAGGGGTCTTCTTACTTGTTGAGCTTTTTCTTTATTTGTTGGCCTTGGTCCCAGGTAAGAACAGACAGCAGCCATTTCTGTGATGGAGAAAGACGCATGGCCTGAGGATGTGCAAAGAGGCCAGGGCCAGCCATCTGCCCTCCTCCACCTGCCCCAGCCCTTGACCTGGGCCTCCCCCGTGGATCACCTTGGGGCCAGACAACACAGCCAGGATATCAACAAGGCTCCAGGCTGTAGGCTCAGGTGAAGAGTGGGCCAAACAACGTACCTCAGAAACTGCAGATGGCCACTGTGCCAGGCTGGTGGTCAGTGTCCACTCCTTAAAGCTAGAGGGAAAAGGGCACAGAGTGAGCACAGGTGGCTGGCCCTGGCCCAGCCTGGTCCTGCTGGTCACATCCCTCCCACCCGCTCACCTGCAGGCCTCACGGCACACGGACTGGCATCCCAGTTCTTCCCGGACAAAGGCCTGGTGCAACTGGTAGTAGCAGTACACTGAGGGGCAAAGTGAGGGAAGTGTGAGCTTCAGGGCCATGGGGCCTGGCCTGGGGGTCACCAGGGATGCCCCCTCCTCAGTCTTTAAATTTCTTCTCCCACTTTCTACAAATAATAGTCCTTTGGAAACAAATGCTGCCTTAAGATGTCAGGAGACAGAATACGGTGGAGGTGTGGGGTGAGGTAGGGACACAGCCCTTGGTTTGGGGCTGGCCCTGCTACTCCCTGGCTGTGTGACCCTGGGCAAGTTGCTGAGACTTTCTGAGCTGTGGTTAGCTGTTCTGTGAAAGGGTCCCAGCCATTCTTCCTACCTCCTGGAGTTGACTGGTGTGATCAAGCACTTAGCACAGGCTGGAGTGTAGCATTTGATCCTTAACTGGGCATTATGATTCCAGCCAGGCTTGACAACAGGAGTAAAACTCTTTCTAATCTCTACCAATACCTCTCTCGGGTCAAAGGCCATAGTTGGCAGGAGACAAAGAGCCCTTGGCTCCAGAGGTGTGCAAGGCCAGGGATGGGTTTTACTCACTCCAGTTGGGGTGCTGTTGGTAATTGCAATAGTTGGCCGCAGGAGGCAGAGGCTGGCTATATTGGGCACACCCACATTTCTCCACCATCTTTGTCTGGAAGCATGAGTGAAGGCAGATCTGGAAGAGGAGACCAAGGAATCGCTTTGCATATGGGAACCAGAGAACTCCCCCTGCACACCATTGGCAAGAAGGGAGGTCAGCCTCCCTTGATGGACACACAAACCTGACTATTATGTCATATCCAACAAGGCCAGGAGTGGTCCATCACCCCAAAGGGACCAAACTAGAACATTTACTGAGAATTTAGACTGAGATGTGGAGACCAAGTGGAGCTGGGAGACCTGAAGGAGACACAAGAAACAGTTCCCAACTTTCCCATTCTCAGATTCATGTCACATGCACTGGGTCCTTGGGGACCATAAGCTGCTACAAGATGCCTAGAGCTTACAGCACAAAAGCTTTTTTTAATATTTATTTATTTGTGCATACAGAACTGGGGTACAGGCCAGAGGTGCAGGGGCAGTGAGAGGCTTCACCAGAGGCAGAGTGGGGAGCAGAACAGGCAGAATGATGAAGTACACTGTTGAGGGGAGCAGCGGGCGGGACAGGAGAGTCTGCTGCGCCATGTGGGTCAGCTCCGGGACAGATGGGGATCGAACTCATGCTGAAGTGGCTTTAGCGTCTTAGTGCAGTGCTTTAACCTGCTGCGCCACCAGGGAGGACCCATAGCAGGAACTCTTAATTCTGGCTGCTTGAGTTCAAATCCCAGCTTTTCTACTTCCAGCTGTGTGACCTCAGGCAAGTTTCTTAACCTCTCTGATACTGTGGCTTCTTTGAAATTAGTATGCTAATACCTATTTCCTGAGGTTGTTGTGAACAGAGAAAGTATGTAAAGTGTTTGTACCCAGTAACTTCTCATTAAATATCCAAAAGTCTTCTATGAGTTGACTTTTTTTAGAAGCCAATTTTATTCTATTTCTATTTCGTACAAGTAGACATTCTCTGACGAATGTCTCTTTCCACTCAGTATCTCCATCACCTCTCAGCTCTGAGTAAGCGCGAAGACTCAGTGGAGGTGAGCCTGGTCCTTTTGCTCAACTGCCTTGACTTGCATTGATGCTGGGCTTCCTGGGAGGAGGGTGACTGCAGACTCCCAGAATTTGGGACAAGAAGACTGCATGCAAAAGTGAAAAATTAAATGTTGACTGGAACCAGGGAGGCGGCTAGTCTACTGGGGAATAGTAGGGACCATGGAGATCCACCTTGCAAGCAGGGTCAACTCCACCGCCATTTATCCTCCAGGAACATGGGCATAACACAGTCACCTTTCCTTTCTAAAGAGAAGCTGGAAATCTGAGTTTTCTTATGCAATTCCCTGACATATTAATACCATCCAGCCATCAGCGAGGGAGAAAGCGGGGGATGGGGGAAGGGGAGGCCACTTGACTTCAAAAACAACACCTCTCCCAGACGGCTCCAGTCCTGTCCCTCACTCACCAAGCCCCACTTAGAAAACAGGCCTGTCTCAGCTGTACATTGTGTTCCACACAAACCTCAATGAATCAATTAAGCTCTGGTTACAGACAGAGTGAAGAGGACTGGAACCAGCTGGCATATCTGTTCTTGAGGTCTTTGGACGAACCCCAAGGATTCTCACTGAGTTCCTGGTCTCAGACACACCCCTGCCACATATATAACTTGGTCTTCTGGGACCAGGCCACAGGCCTGCCCCCTCTGAACATACCTGTAGGGAGTAGGCAGCCTTGTAGATGTTCTTGATGGGCACATCACTCCCGTCCTCCGTGCAGTGGCTGTATGGCTCGCTCAGCTTGAAGGACTCTGTCTGCAATCAAAGCAGCACAAGCTCAGCCTCCCTCCTCCAGCCAGCAGCCCCTGGAGGAGTCGTGAACCCCACTCATCTGGTCAATCATTCATAGATATTTAGTGAGCACTACGAGGTGCCTGATTGAGCTACAACAGCATCAACAGTGATCAAAATTGACAAGTTCCTGCTCGTGTGGAGCTTCCATTCCAGTGGGGGACCAGCAAATCAATCAATCAATAAGAAACTGGATGGAGAGGTTGGAGGGGTGGGTGGAGGGGAGACTTTTCAGGAGCATGGTTGAGAGAGAGCTATCTGAGAAAGGGACATGGAGGTTTAACATGAAATGGCCAGAAAGGGCTGACGTTGCCAAATAAATGGTAGAAGTGACCGGAGCAGAGAGAGCAGCAGGAGAGGGTCAGGGTGGCTGGACACAGGCAAAAAGGAGAGAGGTCAGTAGTGATGAAGTTGACGAGGAAAATCAAGGTAAGATCAAGTGGGTGTCCTATGCTGTGCTGAGAAGCATGGATTTGCACTCAGAATGGCGGAGGCCCAGGGTGTCCCCAGGAGGACACAGGAGGGTTGGGAGTCGGGCAGTGACTGTGAGCTCTGGAGGGCTTGTCCCTGTTGGGATCCGCTTATCTCCTGTCCCAGACGCTGACTTGGACAACACTGACTTTCTCAGCGAGGGCCACGGAATGCCCAGTGGGCAGCAGGAAGCCCAGGTCATAGGCCGTAGGGCCACCACAACTCACAGTTCAAAACCTTTCAATGTGGCGTACTAAATTTGGCTCTGACTACTTGTCACTGCGAATAAACAAGCCAAAAAAGAACACGGAAGGAGCAGGGAGGTGGGGTGATGACAGGTAAAGTATTAAATCAAGACCAGCTTATAGCGAGGCTCCAGGCGAGGGGGCCGCAGTTTTGCTCTGCTCTGAGTGTGCGGGTAAAGGGGGAATGCTTGGCACGCTTGTGAAAGGGAAGGAAAGTCTCTTTTCTTGGAAGAGCAGCTGAGAAAGTCGGTTGGGAGCAAGAAAGGTGTCAAGAATTTCCACACAGGGAGAAACTGCAGACATGTCAAGTGGCTGTAATCCCTCTCTGTTTATACTGTAATTCATCTGCTGACCCATTAGCCTCCCTCAATTACCTGCAAGGACCTGCAGGTAATTGACGGGCGTTTATTTAAAAATATTTAAACAGCAGAAGCAAACAAGGGGAAAGCAGTGGGCAGGTGTCCCCCTCTCTTCGAGAGAGGGCCCCCGCCTAGAGCAAGTCACCTGCCACATCTCAGACAGACGGACACTCTCACCTTGCCTTGCAAGCTGCTCTCTCCATGAACAATGGAGCGAGCCATGTTGCACAGAATAAACAGGTTCCGTCCCTCTAATAGCTGGGTAGCAAACAGATTTAGTCTCTAGGTCACACGCCAGGGCTGGGCTGGGCATCGAGGCACAGAGAGTCTGAGCGGTTCCCTCGAGGGCACCCAGCCCATTGCCACCTGTAAGCTATTCCACGCAGCAGGCTCACGGGGCTCCTTGGGGTCCCCAGGTCTGCCTGAGCTGTCTCCAAGCCTAGGTAGCTGCTGGGGCTCCATCTGCCCCGGCATGTAGGTGGGCGGGGCTGGCCATGCGCTGCTGGCAGAGGTGGCTGGGCTCCTGCTTCGCTTTCCCGGTCATTTCCAGGAAACTGACTGTGAGAAACTGTTTTGCTTTTTATGCTTTTTGAGTGTTCAATGGCCCTTCACTCTGTAACGATACTTATCGAAATCAGAGCTTCTGGGTTCTGCAGGTTACTTCCTGAGCAGCTGTGGGTAGGGCAGGGGACACAGATGACCTTTGTTGAGGGGGATAAAAGTCTGTGGCTTGTCAGTCTCAGCTGGGCGAACTGGACAGCTCTCTCGATCACCTTTCTTCCCTCTCTGCCTCCCTCCTCTCTCCCCCTGTTTTTCTCCCCACCCCCCACCCCATCCTGGAAGCTTTCCAGACTGCTCAGCTATGGAGGGTGGGAACCATTTCAGCTTCTGCCCTCCTTTCTAAGAGCACAAAACCGAGAATGTGCATGTGACTGTGAGGGTGCCTGGGTGTGCATACGTGCTTACATGTGCGTGTGTGTGCATGTGTGTGGGGAAGAGGGACGTTGCACTGGGAGGGAAGGAATGAACTGTCCCCAGGGAAAATGTCAGAAGGCAAGACAAGGCCTAGATGGTGTCATGCATGGTTTAGCTCTTTTTTTTTTCTCTTTTGTTCTCTTTTTATGCTGTAATAATTACAACAAATTATTATGTAAGAGAAAGTGTATGCTTCTAATCAATGAAGAGAAAAAGAATGACTCCATATGTGAACGTAGAACTATGTAACACAGTTAATAGTTTACATTTCTTAACACTTGGAGGAAGCAATAAATTCTACCTCTACTTCACAATCCGCAGGCAAAAAATCTAGCACGTGAAAGTTTGAAATGATAAAACAACTGAAAGAAAACCCAGCTCATATTTGATCTGAGGGAGGGGAAATCCTCAATAAACATAATGACTAAAGAAGAAAACAAAGATTTGACTACATAAACATAGCCTGTTTTTGCATATGAAATAGCATAAAGAAAATGAAAGGGGACCCATGATCTGGGAAGACGTTTGTAAATGGCCATGACTCCCCGACTCCTCTCAGTAAACAGAAAGGCTCAAAGCGGAGGGTGTCACGGAAAACACCCTGCGGGCTGCTCCTTTTGCTTCAGATCCAGTTTGCCTTCTCTTTGCATCTCTTTTCTTTAAAAATGTATTGCAACAGCCAGTATTTTGGGACATGTGCCTCACACATGTGAGATCATTATCCCCATTTTACAGCAATAACAGAGGATACAAAGTGCAAAATGGGGGTTTGAATCCTTCGTCTGGCTCCGGAGCCTCCACACTTAATCTGTGTCTCGCGCATGTGAGGACTGACCATGCCCAGTCCTCTCCGGGCCTGGCTCTCTCACCCCCACCACCCCGCCTCCCCAGGGAGTTGTCCACTCTTGCCCACTTCCTCTCTCCCATTCATGATCCAGCCCATTGTACTTTGGTTTCTGTTCCGCTTCTCCCACTGAAAACTACTCTGGCAAAGAATGCCAGCGACCTCGTGGCCGCCAAACCCAAGAACACCTTTCATGCTTTATCTTCTTGACCTCCCAGCTGCACTGGGCTCACACCTTCCTCGGACTCTCTTGACTTAATTTTCACTTTCCGGTTTCTGCTCCTTTATCGCTGACTCTATAGTTCCATTTTCTTTCTACTCAGTCCTAGAATACTGCATTATGTCTTGGGTGATGGCATTTCCAAGTCCAGGATTTCCAGCCACCTGCCAACATGATTTTCTTCTGAGCTCCAAGTTCATAGGTTCTACTTACGGGACATTTTTACCTGGGTTTCCCAAAGCCACAGCAACTTGGGTATGTCTTAAATTGAAGCGATCATCTTCTGCCCCAAACTTTCCTCTTCTCTTGTACTCCCTCGTTGTGAGCCTGGACTTCCATCTACTGCCTAAGCCAGAACCTAAGTATCAACCCAACTTCCCTGGCCCATCCTCACCGACCTCAGTTGTCAAGCCTGTTGCTTGCATCCTGTAGTCTGTCTCAGAGTAGTCACTGTGTCCAGTCACTGTGTCCACTGTGTCCAGCCCTAGAGTCTCTGCCTTAGCCCGGGTCTTCATCATTTCCTTCTAGAATTACTCTGAATGTGCTCCATCCTGTATGCTGATTACATGTCAACCAACGTGGTTTTTCAAAAAGTTTCTCTACATGGCTTCGAATCTTTTTTGTGGTCCCTTTGTCACCCTTGCAGGACTGGTTCTTTCTGATATTATTTGTTTGTGACACTTGCCCTTCAGCCACCCGTCATGTAGAAAACCTCTAACAGCTTCTGTCTGGCCCACACACTCATACTCCTGTCTATCCAACAATTCGTTGAATATCTACTATGCTCTAAGAACTAAGCCTGGGGACAAGAGGGAGCAGGTCTCTGACCTCACAGAGCTGGGAACTATATTGCAAAAGTGTATTATCTTCTTTTTACTAGTAAGATCTTTGCAGGTAGGTGCTGTATTGTATTCATCCCAGAATGCCCTAAGCGTTGGACACAAAATGTTCCTCAGTGAATGAAGAAAGATTTGTGAATCAAACTGCCTACCCAATGAACTAAGTTACCAACTTAATGCTCCAATCAAAAATATATAAATAAATAAGAAAGGAAGGAAGTCTAGTTTGTTTGGACTTATTCTTAGTGACCCCCTGCTGACCTCTTAGTAATCCCTGTTTTTTTGTTGTTCTGAATGCTCATAAATCAAAACTGGAGCTGACCGACCCTGTTCTGTGGCTTTAATTTTGTACATCTCAAATTAGGTGTAGCAGAAAACCCACCCATGTCTTTGTTTATTCGTCATTTGGAAAGAAAATATTTGCTTAACAATGTGATGGGTATTTTTAAGTCAGAGAAGAAAATCAGAGGGTAGAATTTTTTAGTTTTTGTACTTCTCCCAGCTTATAACTCATCCAAGTTTGTAGACACTGTGGGAGGGAAAAGGAAAGACGGGGCAAAAAGCTATGGTAAGAACGTGCTACAGATTCCAGATACTTCTTCAGGATGCACGTAAAACCACATGGGAAACGCTGGATCAAAATGTTCACTCTTCTAATCTGGCAGTTTTGCAACCAGCTGAGGAATCCATGACCCAGCTCCTTCAGTGAGGCCCCAAAGTCTTTTCAAGCTATGGCTTGGACAGGTTGGGCATTAGTTTTTTTTCTTCGGAAATCAGCACCCACACAGCCCAAATTGGCACACAATGCTTCTCATTTTGGAACAAACTCCCAACATTGGAACAAAGCCCTTAAGCAGCAAGCCTTCAGGGGATACCTGGGCTCCCAGACAACCATCCTGGTGGGTTGACCTACCCAGGGCTGCCTTTGCTGGGCAACCACGAGGCACTGAAGCCACAGATTTCCTCTGAAGCACTATCATTCTAGTTCCTCATCTCTGCAGTCTCAACTTAAATATCACTTCCCCAGGAAAGCTTTTCTTGAACTCCTCTCATCCCCCATTAAAAAAAATCCCTAGGACAGACACCCCGGGGTATGTTCTGTGCACCCTACATTTCTCTTCCTCAGCACTTACAGCAATTAGAATGAACCTTTGTAATTTTTTTGTTACCTTCTCTGTTGGACTTTAGGTTCCAACAGGGCAGGGATGGTGTCTTCCATGTGGATGTCACCCTCATGTCTAGCATACTGGAAACACTGACTGAATGTGGGTGGCTGTGCAGTGCTCAGTGTTCGCTTAGTAGCTCAACATGCAGCCATCCTCCAGCGGTGCTAGCCCTTTTGTGTCCTCTAAGCTTCACTTTCACTTGAAAGTCATACCTTGTCCTCTCATTCAGATTCAAGTTCAAAAGCAGAGGTCTCTGAGCTTGCTATCTCTTGAATATCCACTGGAGTCAGGCAAAAGCCCTGATCCTTGGGCTCATCTCTCAGCGATTCTGATTTAGTGGGTCTGATCTGATCATCAATCAGAGTTCACATTTATAAGGAAGAAGGCCGTAACACTAAATGTGGGACATTAATTTTGGACAAAACAGTGCCCAGACAATAGTGGGAGATTCTTGCCCCTTACAAGCAGGTGGGAAAATGCCGCTAAGCATGACTGGTAATTTAATCTATAGCAGGCACTATTTTTCATTTGGAGATCAGCAAAGATTAAAAGTTGGGTGATACCTGCATTGGTGAGGGTGTGGGGAACAACTACTCTCGTGCAGTGCTAGTGAGGCCGTATGTGTTTACCTCCTCACGGAGGGCATTTTATCAATGATAAACACTGTTTGACCTCCTAGGCGGCAGTCACATTGCACTGTGGCTTTTAGTCATGCCTGGAGATGACTTCATGCCTATCGACAGGGAATTTAATCCATAACTTATCTGCACAATGGATAGTTGATGACATTTTCCATGAGTTAAGAAAATGAGGTAAATCTATGTGTATTGATAAGGAACTATTTCCCAGTTATAGATGGAGCAAAAAATGGGCAGAAGAGCATTTTATTTTTGCACCAAAGGAGAAAGGCTTATGTCTCTAGAAGACTGACACCCTGCCAAGACACGAATTGACAGGGACAGAGGGCAGAGAAGATGGAGGCCGGGGATGGAAAGAAGATGCATGAGCCCGGTATGCTTCTTAGTATGGTTTGGCTTTAATGTTTTGTGCACAGAGTCTCTCTTATAAGTTCTTGACCCCAGACCTACAAACCACAGAACTGCGGTGGAGCAACCAGGGGTATCAGAACTCATGCCTCACCCTGCCCTCTATGCCCACTGGGCCTGGCTGACCCAGGGGTTGGAGTCTGCAGCTCAGATGTGCTCCCACTGACAGGTCTGATGGTTCTCAGCACCCAATAAGGTCAGAGAAGGTCAAAGACGAGGCACAAGAGATTTGTTGTAAAATGAGGTGAATCCAATGGGAGAGTGATGGGTTCACTAGAGCTTTGATGGCTGGTGAATCCATTAGCCTCTAAATTGTGGACTGCATGTCCCAGAGGCTTTTGGGTGGCCCAGGAAGAAGGTGTTAGTCTGCTCTATTTACAGTACTGACATTTAATAGTCACATGCCTGCACAGGTTTCTTCTAGGCTCTAGCAAGGAGTATTCCCTGAATTCCATTCCCTATGGCATCCTGCCCTAGCTCATCCATACAGAAGGCACAGAGGCCCTAGAGTGACCACTGGAGATACTTTTTGAACCAACACTGTTTTCCATGAGCTGCACCAGACTGGTTATCCTTGAACACACGAGTCCTCCTCACCACACCTACAGAGATGACACTATCCTCTTACCAGGTGCATGCCAATGGAAGTGGCCATCGCCGTCTCAACCTCTGTTCCCACGTCCTCGATGAAGGGATATTCATCCTGCCGATGGACGATCACCTTTGCTCCAGTGGACGACACCAGGAAGGGGTTATACTCCTCTTCATTTATGTACAAGATGACCTGCAGCCCTGTGAGGACAAGGCAGCCTGCTGTGGGCAAAGGCTTAAGAAAATATTTCCTGGGGGTAGCCTACCTCTCCGGCAGCTCTGCAAACCTCAGGACATTTCCAACAAGTGAAAAGTGGACAAGGGGTACACATGAAACTCCATGATGGAAGTTACGCCTGACTAGCCCACTGACAGGTCCCTGAGACTGGGCTCAACCGACGCCAGCTCTGCCAAGCATAAGGAATGGCCACGCTGCCTGAGACACATTTCTCCACGTGGTGCTTTGAGAGGGGGAGTTTTTCTAGGGAGCATCCAAAAGGACTCGCAGCACTGATGCTGGCTGAGCCCTCAGGGAAAGACGAAGCACCCATGGGGTGCTGATCACTGGTCTAACGTCTCCCCCTGTTCTGGTTCTTGTCCCCATGGTCTACCTTGGAAATCCAAGATCAGATGATGTCACTCCCTTCTGACACCCTTTGGTGGCATCCATTGGGTGCGTGGGGTGCCATGGAATAAAATCCACCCAGCTGACTGCTGTGCCACCCAGAGCCCATCTGTACCCTCCCTCCTCGCTTCACTCTCCGCCCCCCCTCCCAATAGGCTCCAGTGCACTGGTCTGTTTCTGGAGTGTGACCTCCTCTCCCATGTTCAAGGTCACACTGCTCAGACAGCAGAACCAGGACGGTGCAACTCTTTGCTCCCAGTTGCCAGACGAGTTCTTCCAAGAAAGTCTGTGCCCTGAATTATGGTTTCTTGCAGACTCGGTAAGAACAGGCTACACAAGGACAAAGACAAGGAGCCAAGTGTGGCCCTCCACCATGGGAGGCCCTGACTTTCCTTGTGAGTGGATTAAATTGTGCTCAGTTTACCTGGGACCTTTCAAAAATTCCTTTGGTGGGTTAGCTAGGCCAGTCTGGAGTCCCTGCTTCCCTACAAAGCCTTCGTAGTAGTCATAGTATTTGAAGGAGCCATGGCATTACTGGCGGTGGTAGTAGCAGTAGTGATGGTGGACTCTCGGCATTGCTCGCTGAGATAACTGCAACTTGGACGTATGTTTAGTGTGTATATATTACATACATGTGTAGCATGTACTATATATACACGAGTCATATAGAATGTGTGTATATGCTTATTTATGTATATTTTGTGTGTTATTATATATATATATATATATATATATACTTATATATGTATATTTTGTGTGTTATGGACTCAGTTATGTTCCCCTCCCCAAATACGTAAGTTGAAACCTTCACCGCCAATGTGACTGTATTTGGAGATTGGGTCTTTAAGGAGTAATTAAGGTTTAGTGAGGTTATAAAGGGGGTTTTCCTAATCCCACAGACTTGGTATACTTGTTAGAAGTGGAAAAGAAGCCACAGAGTGATGCTCCCTCTTTCTCTATCTCTCTCTCTCCCACACAAGATAGGCTATGTGAGGACATGGAAAGAAGCTGACTGACTGCAAGTCAGGAAGAGTGGCCTCACCAGAAACTCACTGCGCCACACCTTGATCATGGACATCCAGCCTCCAGCATGGTGAGAAGTTCAGTGTCTGGGGTGTGAGCCATTCTCCTGTGCTATTTTGTTATGGAGACCCAAGCCGACTAATAGCGCGTGTCAGGTCTTATTCTCAGTGCTCTACTATTTTAAATCATTTGCCACAACCTTCTATCAGGTACTATTGTTATTCCCACTTTATAGATGAAGTGCAATAATGCGCACAGGGTCACGCTGAGTGGTAGAGCTGGTCCTGAACCTGTTATCTCCACCAAGATAAAGGTGCTTGCCACCCTAATCGGTAGTTCAGCTTATCTGGGTTTAACCCATCTGGAAGCCAAGGCCAACATTACTCACTTCAGCTACAAAGCTCAAACTAGAGTGGCTTCCCAGGAGAAGGAAGCCAACCATGACCTGTGCTATCCAGTCAGGAGGACGCAGCAAAGGGCAAACAGACACCGCCCAGCGGGAAGGAAGCCACATGGGTACCATGGACCACAGCAAAAGGGGAGTCTACCCCTGGCTCTGGCCAGGCAAGCGATCCTGGGACTCTGGAAGGCTCAAGCATGCCCAGTTGTCCTGCTCCAGCTCAGGGAACCCCATTTCCCCTCAGATTTCCTTACCATATTCACTGCCCCCCATGGAGGTGCTGAGGATGGTCTCGTTTTCTCTGTTATTGAACGTGTAGCAATTCCCATACATTGGATGGTGGAAAAGCGTGAAGTTCCTATGGAGGAAGAACGCAGATCAGAAAGGTCTGTGCTGAGACTCCTCTCGTGCCCCTAGACTGAAGGCAGGATGGGCAGTGCAAACGGTACCCAGGTTCTTCTTGGACAACGGATGACAGATGTGACTTACTTTCTCCATCTTTCCTCTGGTAAGTGGCAGACAAGGCCCTTCGTTCAGGTTGGCACATGTTGATGTAGAATCAGACCCTCTTTCTGGTCTTCCTTTTAGCCCTCTCACCTGTTTCTGTTTGCACCTGGCATTCCCCGTGCCAATATATCTGTCCCCTCTACGCTTGAACTTCGCAGCCAGTACTTGACAGCTTCCAATCTGATTTCCAGCCCCAGGAAATGGTCCCCAGAAAAAGAATCACAAGATTTGCCCCCATCATTTAGCTTTCACAAGGTCCAATATTTAGTAGCATACAGAAAGGTTAGAGAAGCTTAGTACTTAAAAGGAATGAAGTAAGCTCTTCAGACACCATCGCTCTCCAGTCACCACTGGGGGTCTGAGTGTTGCATTAAAGGTAGAAAGACCTGCACATTCAACATCCATATGGGTCTTTCTTCTCCTCTCCCTCCTTCTTGCCTCCTTTCCCTCCCTCTCTTCTTTCTCCTGTACCAGATCAGCCGTTCTCCATCATCGGAGGCAGAATGGTCATATCCAAGGCTGTATGTACACCATCAACTACGCTGCTCTTAAGAGTAATTCTGTGAGCTTAAGGATGTTTCGACTCTGTCCTCTCCTCACTGACCCTACAGCCTAGCTCCCGTGCAGATGCTTCTCAAAGGGCAGCATTAGGAAAAGAACACCTTTTCCTAAAGGATAGGTCCGAAGACCTATCCTGAGCTGCAGGGGCGGCATGTGAGGGGTGGTGCTCAGAGCCAGGGTCTCAGGTCAGGTGCTCAGGTCAGGGACCTGAGAGAGGCGCCTCCTGCTCCTGACCTGGCATCACAGGACACCCCATCGAAGAAGCAGGTGACCAGCAGCTCCTCGGCAGAGTAGCTCATGTTGATTTTCTTCTCCAAAGGCACCTGCGCCATGATGTTCATGTAATGCAGCTTGTACCACTCCTGGATGGCATTGATCCCCGAGCTGAAGGTGTAGAGGGCACAGTCCGAGGTATCGTTTGGACACTGAAAAGAGGACACACTGCACTGAGCCACCAGCTCTGCCATCGCCCTTAGGACTGTACAGGTGGGGAGCTGAGGCTCTAGAGCAGATACTCAGGGGGCCAGGAAGGATATCTACGGTCAAATGGGCATTCTCTCACTTCTGGGGACTAGGAGACCTCACTGTCAAGCCAAAGAGCAAGAAGGGTCTCAGCAAGAAGGCTAAAGAATCCTAGGCTCACAACCCCCACTACTGCTCACCAGGTGAGAAGCAAAGCAGCTTGTCAGGTCCCCAGACAACCAGCTCTGACTAACTGTTGCTATGGCAGTCCCACCCAACCCTCACCATTTCCCACTGGGTCAGTGAATTCTGATCAAGACCTTGGTCCTGCTTCTCTGCAGGGCTTTGAATAAGACATTCCATTTCATGGTTTCACCTACAAAATGCCATTCTTCTTGACCTCCTATCATATTATAACAATAGCTCTGTAGAGAAGCTGTGGTGAATTTTGATGTTCTTATCACACAGGACTTGGAAAACTTTAAAAGGCAGACACCAAAGATTTTGGAGTCAAGAAGAACTTGTGGTTATCTTGTGAAAGGACCCAAGAAAACTTTGAAAAGTCTCCAGGGCCAAGAGAAAGAGCCATTTTTTCCCCAGAATTTGTGACTGGAGCCATAGGCTCTCCTAATCAGCAATGAAGGTAGAAAGTGTAGAAGTGGTTCTTGTCCTGCAGATGTGGTTGGATGTGCTGGGGAGGCTGTGGATTGAGCTTTCCCAGGAAGGTAATGACTTCACTTCTAGTGAGTGGACACTTCCTCAGAGTCCCTCAAAGGGGATCAAGAAAAAGAGATGAGGAGTTGGGCTCTAGGCACCTCACTGAGGCACATACTATTGGGAACATTGGATATGTCTGCTGTTGATAATCTATTTTCTCCTGTCTGATGTCTGCACCCCAATTTTGCTTTGCTGGGATTCCCCCCCCCCCTGCCCCGGTGGATACAGTCTGGTGAAACTATCCAGCAAGATGCACCGTTCTCTGTGAGCCATCCAGGGACCCAAGATTGGCCCCACAATGGAATGAGAAAGCCCCACAATGGAATCCAAATTCATCTTTATGAATGGGTCAACAGAAAACCTGGAAAGAGCTGAAGCTTATTTAACCCAGCAGCAGTTCTGAATGACTCCATCATCTTGCCACCACAATCCCTGGATTTTCCCTTACTTCTTTCCTCAAAGAGGCCTCTAAGAATGGAGCTGGAAGGGATTATACTCAGTGAAATAAGTCAGAAGGAAAAATAAAAACATGACATGGTTTCACTTCCAGGTGGGACATAGAAAACCATACAAAGGTCAAGAAAAACACAAAACTTGCAAACTGACCCTAGATTTGAGGCAATCAGCAAGGGAGGGGATGAAAGAGGGGTCAAAAGAATGCGGAGAGGAAGAGAAAGAGGGACTGTGGTGACAGTGCACGGGTACTATGGTGGTGGGAGAACTCCAGGACTACACCTGAAGGGAGCACAATGATGGATGAAAATAAGATCAATATTAAAATAAAATTAAAAAAACAACAGAGGCTTCCCTGAGTGACTGGTTGCTTCTAAGACAAGTTTGTCTGCTTGAGATCACCCCAGTGGCTTTCATTTCAGTAGCTTGCAGCCCATTTTCCCTAGTGGGGGTGTTTCTCTACTAAGAGGGGCGAGTGGCAAGGAGAAGCCTCTCTGGATGGCTCCCCCCGCCCAGCCCAGCCCAGCCCAGCCCCAAGCCCCGAAGACCATGTTCTCACCAGCTGGAATCCCACGACCTGCTTGGACGCGTGCACCTGCATGACATCCGATGCCTTGTGGACGATGCTGTCGCTCACCTTCCGCTTCCGTCCGGTGACAAAGTCCCTGGCCTTGCCCCTCTCCTCCCGATTGAAGAGCAGCAGCGGCACCAGGTTGAGGAATTTGGGCCGGGAGCCCCCCCAGGCCAAACCTCCGGACTCTGCCTCCCGGCGCTTCCGAGACTTGACCTCTGAAAAGCCATACAGAGTCTTCAGGGCTGCCCTGGTTTCCTGCTCCAAGTCGGCTAGAAGGTCTCGCACGGCGCTGTACCTGCCGAGGTGGGAAGGGAGGGTCTGGGAGAGGGGTACCCCCTCTGCTGAAATGCTGGCCACTTCTCTGCTTTCCACAGAGTGGCTCAGCCCTGCATGCCCCCTCAGGATGGAGACTGGACCCTCGTGATTCATCTCAGCCCAAGTGACTGCTGGCAGGAGCAGCTGGGTACAGGCATGTGACCCTTGTGTGACTTCCTGCGGCTGTGCTGCTGCCACCGTCTGCTTGCACTCGGGGTGTGTTGATGAGTTGGCCCCAACCCGCATTTCTGGAGAGGTGGCTGTCAGGCGCCTCCCATAAACTAGCCACAGTGAGGACGAATAAATAGCTGCTGCCCAGGACTCTACCAGGGGCAGGTTCTGGCTCTCTCCTGCACCCTTGCCTGGGCTCACTGACTCTCCCTGGCAGGGCTGGGAGGGAAGAAGCTTCACTCCAGCAGCCCCCAACAGCACAGCAACATGAGACAGGTGTGGCTGCTTGGGGGCACAATGACACCATCTTGGCATCTCTCAGCACCCCCTGGTCCTGGGCTCCTCTTTAACTCGCCTCTCCTCACCCCGCTTGGTCTGGGCGCAGACAACTCGGCTCAGCGAATGAGCCTCTAACCCCAGGGCCAAGTGGTCTGGTTCCAGTTCTCCATCCCGGTTCGGGATGTGTGACCTGGACAAGTCAGTTAGCTTTTCTATATCTCAGTTTCCCCGTCTGGAAAATGGGGTCCCTGAGACGAGTCACTGAGTTTATTCTATCTAGCTAGCTAGTTTTTTATGTGTATGTGTGTGTGTGCATATACACATTTACATGTCATTAAAAGTCACTATTACTAGTTTTATACGGATAATTAAATGTGTTAAAATTTCCCTCCTCCACGACAACAGAAGCTCCACTGAGACAAAGTCTGTGTTGGGGTTCATCAATTCTATGCCCCAGAGCCTCACACACTGTGACATTTGTCGGTGCTGAGTAAGTGATGATGGAATGGACAGAGACAGAAGGAGGGAGGCAGGAAGGGAAGAAGAAAGGACAGAGAGACTTCGAGGCGGAGGGTGAGTCTTGGACCTGATTTTGATGTCGGGCCCTGCCTCAACTCACCGGTGATGCCAGACCAGTTAGTGCGCTTTGAGAACCTCCCTCCCCGCTCTTCCCTGCCCCCCACCCCCACCCCACCCTGGCAAGTGCTCTGACCAGCCTGGAAGTCAGTTTTCAAAAACCCTCCCGAAGGACTCTGCTGACCCATTTAGAACAGGTCCTGTGGCAGACAATAGGGAGAGAGCCAGGGGCTGAACCTGCTTAGGGCTCAATGAGCTCAATTAATGGGGCTGGGTTCACTCAGAGGAGGGTTTGGGGCAGCTGAGATGCTTCCACGCAAGTCACCTGGGTGTCACTTCTGAGTCACCTTCAAGCTCACATTCCAGGGAGAGTGAGGGTGTGCACTTGGAGAGATCAGGGGAAATGGCTAAGCTGGTTTAGTGTGTCGTGGGTTGGTGTGTGTGGGGGGTGGGGGTTCTATCACTCCATGCCCCACCTCCAAGCAAAACTTATCCTGCCTCCTGCCCCCTTCTGTCATCCTCCAACTAGCCCACCAGAAGTAGTTGAGAGCTGAAGGTCTGGCGACAGATTTAGAACCAGTTTACCAATGTTGGCCACTGATGCAAATGTCTGAAAAGCAGGAATGCGGGCGGAGGCCTGTCCCTTTCAGGAGGGGCTTGGGCAGGTGGAGTGGGCACTGCTGTGCCAGGCCCCTGGCCCTGCCTCTTACTTGTAAGGGTTGATGTTGCAGATGGTGACAGCAGGAAAATCCAGTTTCTGGAAGTGGACTTTAATGGAGACGGAGACGGTGTAGAAGGAGAAGACGAGGAGGGCACACTGCCAGATGATGAGCACCACCGCGGTCAGCGTGAACGCGATCCAGAGCAGGCGGCGGAGGCGGCCACGGGACACCACGATGCGGCGGCAGCCGTGGGTGTTGGTGTTGAGGCAGTACCAGTGCATCAGGTCCTTGATGGTGGGCGCCTGGGGCCCCCGCACGGGCAGGTTCTTCTTGATTTTGGCTTTGATCTTCTCTCCAGGAGCCATGGCCAGGATGGGACTGGTGAGCTGGAGAGGCAGAGCAGAAAAGCAGGTGAGCTCATGCACCCCCGCGAGCTGGCAGGTGCTGGAGGTGGGAACACCGGCCCACGTGCTCTCTGGGCTGCCTTCGGAAGCCTTGGCCCTCTCTCCAGGATATTTGTTTTGAGGCCACCATGACTGCCAAAGAGCGCCTCCTCCTTCTTTGCTCCCCCGGGCCGAGCCCTGTGGGGGCAGGGTGAGGTTCAACCTGTGAATCACTGGACGGGTTTGAAGGGCCTTTCCCTCGGCACCTGGAGCCAGAGGCTTCCACATAATCCGCTCAGCCAGGGACCAGAGGGCTGCCACCTCGCCTATCGCCTCCACTGCCCACCCTTCTCAAGGGGGCATTCCTGTCCGGTCCGATCCCCTGGTGCCCGGCTCTGTGTGGGACATGGGTAAAGCACCCCGCAGATGGCTTCTGAGTGGTAAATCTGCCAAGAGAATTTCCCAGTGGCCACCTTAGATCAGGTTGAGTCCCTCCCTGGCCGAATTCTCCCGGCCCCCTTCTCTTCTGCTTTCAGAAAGCAGGATGTTTCTGTTTCACTTCTCTTTGTATAGGCAAGCCCTTAGTACTTCTAGAACACCCGATACAACAGCCTACAACTGCTGGCCACTGAATACTTGCCTGGCATTATGTCGTATTTCTTTGATTCTAAGATGCTACTAATTTGGGGAGTATAGTTTGATTTGATTAACAGCTTAGTTAGGGGGAGAATGTTGGAAA
Organism: Condylura cristata; assembly: GCF_000260355.1. Taxonomy (NCBI): domain Eukaryota; kingdom Metazoa; phylum Chordata; class Mammalia; order Eulipotyphla; family Talpidae; genus Condylura; species Condylura cristata. The sequence continues at coordinate 8,773,256 of NW_004567133.1, forward strand.
GCAAATACCCTATGCAACAATGTACGAAGCATCTCAGTGACAGAAACTTGACAATGTGAAATCACATTCCTTTTAGAAATGAAGGACTCTGTGGGTGCGTGGATGGTATATGTAGGAGCTCACGTGTGGTTATAGTCTGATTAGCTCATAAATAGACACAGCCTCTATATATACACACATAGTCTATATATATTACATTTCATGTTTCAACAGCCGCAGGTGGTAGGAGTGCTATTATTACCTCCATGTTACAGAGAAGGAAAATGAGCCCAGAGAGGTGGAGTAACTTATGCAACATCACAGAGCTAGTAAGTGGGGGAGCTGGATTGGAACCTGGCAGCCTTAGCCATGATGGTGTGTGCCTCTGAGGGGCCTGGTATTGTACAGGGTGCTACCCTCTCCCCAAGACAGGTAATTAATTGCACCTGGAGCTAAAGGGCGGCAGGAAGAGCTACTGAATTTCCAATCTCAGGATAATAAACACAACACTTTCCAACAGTGGTGAATGCTGGTATGGGGGAGTATGTGCAAAGCATCCCCTTTGTCTCCACAGGCCAATTAGTCTATTTTTGGAGCAGGACATTCAGGGTGGGCTCCAGGCCTCCAGAGGTTCTGTCTGCTGCAAGCACTTGAGTAGGCTCCGTGAAGTTCAGGCAGAAGTTCTGAAACTGAGGAGCTATTTGCTCTTCATCCTGACTCCGTAGGGTGTCATTCAAAATAGGGAGCTGGCAGGAGGTTTTCAAATTTATGATGCTAGTGGGTTGCAGGTTTATGAGGCAGGGAAACAGAATCCTGAGACAGAGGTGGGGCTCCAGAAGGCAGCCAAGCCACCACAAACTGCACACACTGACATGGTCCTGGCCTTTCAGAGATACATCTGACCCTCTAGGGAGCTGGAATTTATTTCATTAGATCATTTTAAGCATTGTCCATCTTTTTTTTTAAAGAGAAACTTTTTTTTTAAGATTTATTTATTTATTCATACAGAACTGGGGTATAGGCCAGAGATGCGGAGGGTGAGAACATTCACCAGGGACAGAGTGAGGAGCAGAACAGGCAGATCGACGAAGTACACTGCTAAGGGGAGCAGTGGGCGGGTCAGGAGAGGTCTGCCGCACCGTGTGGGTCAGCTCTGGGGCAGGCAGGGATCGAACTCATGAGGAAGTGGCCTAAACCTCTCAGTGCAGTGCTTTAACCCACTGCGCCACCAGGGAGGGCCAGCATTGTCCATCTTTACCTGCCTCAGTACCACTCCAAAGTGCCAAAATTCAGGCAGAAGTTCTGAAGTTGAGGAGCTACTTTCTCTCCATCCTGACTTTGTTGTTTGTTCTTGAAACCCAAATCCATGTTCCATTCCCTATCAAATGAAACCACACCCCGGGAAGTCTGTCTTCGCTGCAAATGGTCAATGGAAACACTGAACTCCCTGAGCTCCTGCTCTCCAGACCTCCACCTCCTCACTGAAGACAACTCCTGGGCCCTATGCCCTATCAGCCCCTTCCCAGGGCCTCGGGGAATCTGAATGGATCGGCCAATGTCATAAGTGAAACCATAGGAGAAAGAAGGGGACCTGTCTCGTTCACCACACACATCCTTTTAACTTCGAGGCAAAGCAAGGTTGTTGTTAGTGAGTTTGCTCTCTTGATCAAATAGAACTCACTTTCCAGGACTTCAACTCACTTCATTTCCACAGCCATCTGCCGAGGTAAGGGCCTTGTTTTCCCTCATACAGATAAAGTGGGCACAAAGAAGTTAAGGAACTTAAGGCAGTTGCCTACGATCCTGTTAGAAACTGGTTAAGCTGGAACTTGAACCCAGGAGTGTATGTCTTCCACTACTAATTGAACTACTACTTCAGCTCCTAGTTGAACAACTACTACTCTGATGATGATAGAAATAAAACAATGACATCAACAACAGCAAGAATAGCAGCTGTCAGGTTTCAGTCCTTACCGTATTCTGAGGCTTCCTACTCAGTCCCTTACACAGTACCTTATTTAGTCCTCATTGTAACGATGTAAGCTACTAGCACTACCTCTTTTTCACAGAGAAAGAAACTGAGCTGCAGAGAGGTTAGGTTAGTCTAGGAGCATAAGAAGGACATTCAAAGAACTCTGGAATGTCAGGGTGCTGGCTCCTGACAGGATGCTAAGCAATCCCCACCCAACCCCCTTAGCACAGTGAGCTGACTGAGCCTCTGGCTCTGGCACCTGGCCTGGGCACCTGCATGTGCTTCTGCAGCCCCTGCCCCGTGGCCCTGGGTGACTGGGAGCCCGGGGTGCCGTCCTGGGCTGAAGCCAGGGCATCTGTCCCAGGGCATTCTGGGCTGAAGCACCGTAGAGAACCAGTTCGCTTCAAGTGTTTGCTTCTTTCTGCAACCACAGTCACCCCAGAAGCAAGAGTCCAGAGGGTAAAAGGAACAGTCGCGGTGAAGTCCATGTGTCTCACCAAGTCCAGGAAAAGTTGGGGTGGTGGTGGGGAGGGGAAGGGAAGCAGGTGCCCAGAAGAGAAACGGAGAAATAGGACCCCAGACCCTGTTTCTGGCAAATGCTCTCGCGTCAGAGGTGTGCCGACCGGGGTCACCGTGGGAGCAGCCGTCAGAGCGCCGACCCTCCCTGCAGCCCAGACACAGAGAGGCAGCAGCCTCGGGCTGCGACCTCACCGCTATCGACTGCGGGGACCGCACCGGGGAATCCGTGGACCCCGCGGCCGCACCGGGTCAGACACCCCGAGCCGGCGCCCTTCCCCCACGCGGCGGGCTCACCTCACTCTTTCCGAAAAGCCCGGGGCTCGCACGCTCTGTTCCGCTCGGGGTCCAGCGCGAGCATCGCGGGCCGGCGCGGCCACGGCTCTTGTGGGTCGGCCCTAGCCCCGCCCCTGGGCCCTGCCCCGGGGCCCCGCCCCCAGCCGCCCCCACCCTCCCAGGTGTATTCCCGGGGCGACCCAGGAGGCGCGGCAAACCTCAGCGAAGCACGGCTCTGCAGCGCCCTCTGCCACCTTGGGGTTCCGCGCCCCAGCCGGTCCCGGGTTCTGCCAGCCGGTGGCATCGCGGCGCCTACTGCCGCCCCGAGGCCACCCTGCACCCTGCATGCCCGCCCGCTGGGTCCGTGACACCTCCCGCCTCGCAGCGCCTCCTGCCGCCCGGTGACGACCCGGACTGCCAATCCGGCCAATCTGGGTGCACTCCGGCCTGGCACCAGGAGAAAGCCTGAGCAATCTGCTGCCCGGCTGGGAGCGAGGCTGCGTCAGTGCCAACCTGCATCCCGCCGCAGGCAGACAGGCCGCTCATCCTGTAGTTTCTCCAGCTGCCTTTTTGTAGACACGCAAGTAACCACAAAACATGAACTTAGAAAACTGCAATCCGAAGGGACCCTCAGGACACCTCTGTCGTGGTCCCCTTGAGCAGAGAAGAACCAGGCTCAGAGAGGGAAAGGGGACCCCTCTGCTCGGTTCTTGCTCAGACCTCTGGCTGACAGGTGCTCAGCAAGGCCTGTGGCCTCTGTGGCAAAGCAGATCCTAGTGAGAAGGTGTATGGTGGGATTTGGAATCTGCATCTTCGGTCTTCCCAGGTGATGCTTTTGTTTCTGGTCCAAGGAGCACACTTTAAGTAGCAAGGAATACGTGCCCAGGTAAGTGGGGAAAAGTTAAGATTTTTTTTTTTGGAAGGCAATTTAAAGAAAAGCCTCTTAAAATTCTCATCATTTTCCCAATACTGTAATGCTTATAGTAAGGAAATAAAATGATAGAGAAAATGGAAGTCTTTCCATAATCTGCAGCCCTCAGTTAAAAATCCTAGTTTTGTTATTATTAGTATATATAATGATACACACACTGCTCTTTAGTTTCTTAAGTTTTTTTTTTTAAAGATTTATTTATTTGCGCATACAGAACTGAGGTACAGGCCAGAGGCTCAGGGGCGGCGAGAGGCTTCACCAGAAACAGAGTGGGGAGCAGAACAGGCAGATTGACGAAGTGCACTGCTGAGGGGAGCAGCGAGCAGGTCAGGAGAGGTCTGCTGCACCATGTGGTCACCTCCGGGGCAGGCGGGTTTCCAACTCATGCGGAAGTGGCTTTAGGTCCTTAGTGCTATGCTTTAACCTGCTGTGCCACCAGGGAGGGCCTCTTAACTTTTTTTTTTTTTTTTTTAATGACAATTCACGTCATAGTTATATTCTCATTGTAAAATAAAGCCAGCTTTTCCATTTCATGGTTTATTATGGCTAACTTTCCATATCCACAATACCTTTACCTACGTATTCTATTCACATGCATTGAATGTACTGATACATTTTAAGATTTTTTTCCACCAATATAAATTGTTCTGTAAAATATCTTCATGCACAGTCTGATATGTTCTTGAGATTAAATTCTTGGGATAAATATTAGTGGTATTTCTTTTCTGCTAGTGTACTTACTTGGTTTAATTAACACGACAAAAAAAAACAGTTAAGAGTAAAAAGCAGGCTACAAGTATAGAATGCAATACAGTATAAAACAATAGAATACAACGAAATATTTTAAAAGTATCAGAGTAGCCGTGCCAGTAAGTTTTACTGACCTGCATTTTATTTTTCTATAATTTATAATTTTATGAACTCAGTTCTGACTTTTGTTTTTCCAACATCCCACCACTGCCTCTGGCTACTGAGTTATTAGTATCCCAGTTATACAGATGAGTGGACTGAGTCCCAGAGAGGTTAATTTACCATTTGTTTACCAGTAAGTATATAGTAGGGCCAAGTTTGCTCTGATCCAAAGTCTACAAAAAACTTTTTTTTTTTTTAAATCAAGACAACACTGGCTTACCATGCTGTATATGATATAGAGGTCCAGGATCACACGTATGTCACCACACCCCACCCACCACCAAGGCACCCCTATAATCCACTGTTCTGCTTCTCCTTTCTGTTCTTCCCCTCCCCCTCTGGTAACCTCAATTCTACTGTCAGATTTCTAGGTTTTGTTATAGGTTAGGTTTTATCTGACCCATTGTTTTGTTTCTCTATATTCTGCATTTAAATGACACCATCTGGTATTTATCTTTCACCTTCAGGCCTATTTTGCATAGCAAAATCTCCTCCAGTTCCATCCTTGTTGCAAAAGGGAAGACTTTATCTTTTGTGACAAGTTGTAGTCTGTGTATATTCACCACCATCTTCTTAATCCACTGTCTGCCTTTGGGCACTTAGGTTATCCCAAAAGCATGGCTCTTGTAAAAAGTGAAGACAAACACAGGAATGCAAACATTCCTTCAAACTGGTGTTTTTGCATTTTTTTGGGAAATACTTAGGAATGGAATTGCTGACTCTTACGGTCAATGTATTCTTAATATTTTGCGACATTGCCTTACTGTTTTTCAGAGGGACTAAACCAGTCTACATTCCCACCAACAGTATATAAGTTCTCCTTTTTCTCATCAACCTCACCACCACTTGCTGTTTCTGGGTTTTTTGATATGGACCATTCTCATAGGGGTGAGATGGTATCTCATTGTAGTTTTGATTTGTATTTCCTGGATGATAAGTGATAATGAGCATTTTTCTTGTGCTTCTTAGCCAATTGTATAAGTTCTTTGTAGATCTTGCATCTTGGTCCCTTGTCAGATGTATGGTATGCAAACATTTCTCCCAGTCTGGTGTCTTTTTGTTCTGATGATAGTTTTTTTTTACTTTTTGCTGTCCAGAAACTTTTTAGTTAATATAACTCCAGTTATTTTTATCTTCATTTATTTCTCTTGCTGTTGGAGATGAATCCACAAAGACATCACTGAAGTCTGGGTCATAGAGTGTTTTGCCGGTGTTCTCGTCTATGTGTTTTACAGTTTCAAGTCTTACACCAATTTTGAGTTAATTTGTATGTATGTTGGGTTGGGAGATGGTGGTCTTGTTTCATTCTTTGGCATGTGGCTGCCCTGTTTTTCCAATAACATTTATTGAAAAGACTTCCGTTTCTCCAGTGTTGGCTCCTTTGTTGTAGACTCCATATTTGTGTGAGTTTTTTTTTTTAGACTTTAAATTTTATTCCATTGGTCTGTGTTCTGTTTTTGTTCCAATACCATACTGTTTTGATTATTATAGCATTGTATTATAGTTGAAGTCTGGGAGATATTATCATTCTTCAAATGTACTTTTCAGCAGGTGGGGCTGTATGGCAGGGAGTACAGGTCAGCAGCTATTGAATGGGGGGAGGGTGGATGGGGGGCTAGGAGGAATCCAGTCATTGATAGAAGTAGTGGGTGGGAGTGGGTAAGTTTGTGGTACCTTTGAGTCAGTTGTGTAGCTGTGGCATCCCATAACTGATACAACTTCACTTAAACAGAAGCCTTGAAAGTCCCAAGCATCAGGACCATTGGGACTCATGGCACCAAGCCACTGATGGATGAACTCAGAGCCTAGGAGCCAAGTTCAGAGAACATTACAATGACTTTCATTCAATATCAGCTACTCCCTCCTAAATGCTACTTGAATCACATTACTGAAATTAGTCAGAAAGTTCTGGATCTCTTAAAAGTAGGATTTGTGGACCTTCTTAAGTTCTCAAACTCCTTCTCAGTCTTAATGGGTGCCCAGGAATAATTTGATTGGACATTGACACACCAATATCTAGTTTCTTTAGGTCAACTGTCCTTATCTCCAGTCCAATCTACTTGTACTACAAGGGGAGGGACACATGTCAGAAATATGACTACAGTCCATGGGTGTGTGAATGGACAATTTTCAGAGCATGTGGCTATGAGTAAGGGAGAAACCTGTGAAAGAAAGTGAACCCAAACCTCCCTTTGATGTCAATAGGAAAAATTAACATAAGAAGAGAATTATACTGTGTCCTAATTTTACAGATTTATAGAATTGCTGGCACCCATATAGTGTCACCAGTCTTTTTCTTATTCCAATATTTCTTTCCTTTTATTCTGAGGCTATCCCTGAGTGATTTCTATTGGAGATTAATCCACTACAGTTACATCCAGGCTTGATGAAAGACCATTCTTACTTATTAATCAGATCCTAGTGTCAGAGAAATCATTTTACTACTCAGCTATTTAAGGATAATGAGACATGCACAGAATAGCTATGATGAACAGCTAAGATGACTATCATATTAAAGTTCTTGCTGTAATCTGCTTCTTTTGCCTACATGGACTCCCTTCACCTTTTTCCTGGCAAGAGAGCCTAAATCATCTTTTCCTTATGTCTTTGTGATTCTAGTAGGAACCCCATCCTTAGCACCAATCAAAATATTTCTTTCCCTGGCCATTGTAGATTCAGAGAAAGCCTGTTTCCCAAGTCAGTCAACAAAACCTTTCCCTGAGAGTTTAATCAACATTTTTTGCCAATACACAAATAATAATCTTGCCAAAATCCCAGTTGTGTCAGAAGGGTTTTCACAGTTCAATATCCCACCTTCTTGGCCTTTACCAATACCACATTTTAGCATGCTTCAACTGAAATACTCCACTTTGAGTACTTATTCTAATTCATGTAGGACAATGTTTATCACCAGTATCAAAACAAACAACTCTGGGCTAACTTAAGTTTAAGAATGACACAAATTATTTTATGCATTGGGGAGTTTGATTTTAGGTCCAGCTTAAACTGGATTCAAAATAATCCAGGACTAGGTTAATTTGCCTTTAAGTTTTTGATTTCTTGGGGCTTGTGGCATTCTTCTCAAGTACAGATAACTGCATTATCTCCAGCACCTCCATGTGTGTGAATGAATCCAGCAAACTGGTGGATCAAGAATAGGTATTATTTCTGAATGATCCCGAGGGCTCTATTGCCTTGCTTGAAGTAAGTTTCAACTCCAAATTGAACACTGTAGTTGGAATAATGGCATGCATTGATTGGCTTAGGGTTGAGGCTCCAGCTTTGAATAGAATCAATTTCACTCAAAACACTCAGGATGACAGTGAGGAATGGGGTGGTTAGAGTAAAACAAAGTCAGAGTAAAGTCTGGGTTGCAAAACATCCAGGCTTCCATAATTTCTCTACTCCTACCTTCTTTGCAGTTGATAGTTGTTTCAATGAAATACTCACTTTTTCTTGTCTTCTCCTATGTATCACTTTCCTAAAACTTTGAAACTTTTTAAAATGCCTTTGTATGTAGATTTTCTGGGTTTTAGGAGATTCGAATTGAGGTTTGGGGATTCAGAAGCTAGTCATAAGAAATATCAGGAGACTTTGAGTCTTCAGGAGAGTCAAACAGGATCTAAAGATACCTAAAGTGGTTTAGAAGTATTGGTTAAACTGATATTAGGGCTGGCTAAGTGTATGCCTCTAGTGAGAGTAAGTAAGCCTGACCCCACATTTGGCTTGTTCCAGCATTCCTGCAGCTCTGGAATGATATGTATCAGTCGTTGGAATGTTTTCTTGCCCTATTAAGATGACAAGGTTCTCTCTTAATGCATGGTTTCCAGTCTTTTTTTGGGAACCTACTGTTCTTGAAAATTGGAAAGAGGGGGAAAGGATCCTTAAATTCACTTGTGTAAATTTCATAATTTACCCCCCTCCCCCATTCACTTGCAGGAAACAGACTTTAACCGATCAGCACCACGGACAGCAGTTAAAGGTGCGATTGTGGGTTCTCTTCATGGGATGTCTTTGCTGGGATGCACCTCTCCCACTCCCACAAAATGTCACTTAACCTAATCTGACATATAAAACCTAAGCTGACATATAAAATTAGAAATCATGCAAGGTCTCAGTATACCAGAAGTATACAATTTTGTTTCTTCTACTTTTTTCTTTCTTATGTCTTAGGGTGGAAGATTGGGTTATTGATTTCTTTAAAAAAAATAGATAGATAAAGATATAGATGTTGATAGCTATGCACTTCCCTCTAGGAAGTGCCTGAGCTATATCCCATATGTTTCACTTTTAGTCATCTTAAATTATCTTTAAATTTCCCTTTTGCTTTCTTGCATCATTCATTGGTTATATTGGAGTGTTTTTGTGAACTTCTCACATTGCTTTCTGTTCATGATTTCTTACTTCATTCAGTGATGGCTAGAGAATATATGATGTATGCATTCAGTCCTTTTCACTTTATTGGGGCTTGCTTTCGAGCATGCCATCTGCTCTGTTCTGAGCCCGACATGATCCTGTCCCTTTTAATCAGTTACCACTCTAAGTAGCTTCTTGCCCTTTTTCTCACCTCACTCTGGCTGCCTGATGTTTCTCAAACACAGACAGGAATGACCCTTCTCAGTGCCTTTGCACCTGTCTCTCCTTCACCTGGTATGTCCTTTTCCCTTCTCTTTTCTCCACTGGATATTTCATTTCTTTCAAATCTTTGCTGATATCAGATCTGATATTCTTAAAATGTCATCACGTTACTTTTCCAGCAAGCCTTTCATGGTCACTCTTTTCAAAAACTTCAGCTTCAGTAGAGATTTCTTATTCACTTTGTCTGCTTTACTTTCTCTCAGGGCTAGTTTTCATATGACACAACATTCACTGTGTGTGTGTTACTTGTTTGTTTTCTGTCTTCCCTCATTAGGATGGGTCCTGTTCTCCCCAAAGAGAACAGTTTTGTCAATTTTGTTTACTCCTCTATCCCCTAGGCATATAAAAGTGCCTGGCCCCCAGTGGGGACTAAGTATATGTTTTTGAATAAGTGAATGAATAAAATAATAGAGCCAGTTTCAGTTTGAATTACTTAGATCAGGGAAGAAAGGCCTTCCAAGAAATGTCTATGGACTTCTGGTTCATTTTAGACATTAGAATTGTGTCAGCTAAATGCAGGGAAGATGCAAATGGGATTTTAAAGCTGGGTACATTTTGCCCAATCAAATTAAGAGAATTATTAGTAAATCACACAAGAATAATATAAATTGGTGGGTATCTAACAAGGACAGTCACAGTGTATTAAGGATTTATTTATATTCCATAAAACATCACAGTCCCACTACCCTTTCAGTATGATAAAGGCACAGGTTTTATTTAATGTATTGTTTTTTATTTTGTATAATGTATTGTTTTGTTATTTTGAATATGTAAACATTATTCCATACTGAGCTGTATCAGTGTGTGCTATAACTATATCTCCTCTCTTGGTCAACTTTTGTTTTCCTTGGAGTTACGGCTTATTGTTTTTGTTTTCTTAGTTTTCAATGTCATTGTCTGTAATTTTTTGGTAAGCTTTCCAACAGAATTACAAAATCCCACTTGAACTTTTTTCCCATGTAGTAAGACACATCAAATTTCCTTTTTCTCATCCTTGAATAGTTTTCCTGGGGCCTTCTACAAATGTACTCAGTCTGAATTAGTTGTTCTCTTAGCACTCTGGAATTTTCTTCAACTTCTTCCTGTGTTGGGTTTCAGTGTCATGGCTTCCCTTTCCATCCTTATGGTTTAAACCCTGTTTTGGTAGATGGTATTTTAATATAGTCTGACAGAGGACTATTGTATATAGGATGATAGGAAACATCCTGGCAAAGAAGTCATGGGAAATACACATTTTGAGGTGTTGTGTGAAAATGCCCTTATTCTATCCTTATATTTCATTGATATAGTTTAGAAATATAATTCTAGATCAGAAATAGCCCCTCATTATTTTGAAGGCATTACTTCATATTTAGCTTATTTTATTTCTGAAAGTCTGATGAGCTTCACATTTCCATGTTCTTTTTTTTTCTTTTCATGTATATGACTCTGTGTCCTGTTTTTTTCACTACGGAAATCTTAAAGATATTTTTGTTCTTGGTGTTCTAAAATTTCCAAATCACATGCCTTGATAGAGATCTTTTTCAAATACATCATGCTGGATATTTGCAATCTAGATGCTCAGGTTCTTCAGTTCAGGATGTTTTCTTCTATTTTTTTCCTGATGGGAATTACTGCTCTCTTTGTAAAACTATCTGCTGATTATTGAACTTCATTTCTTAATTTTTGTCTTTTTAATTCTACTTTCTAGATTTCTTCAGCTTTATCATCCAAACTCTTGTTCAATTTAAAATTTATTCTATAACAGGGCCCTCCCTGGTGGCACAAGGAGTTAACGCACAGCAATATGAAGCTGTCCATAGCCACTGTAGCATGAGTTTGATCCCCGGCCAGGGAGGTCACCACATGGGGCAGCAGACCTCTCCTGTCTCACCTGCTGCTCCCCTCAGCAGTGTATTTCAGTCAATCCACCTGTTCTGTTCCTTACTCTGTCTCTGATAAATCCTCTTACCACCCCCCCACCCTGCACACTGGCCTGTACCCCAATCCTTATATGCATTAATAAAATAAATATTAAAAAAATAAAAATAATAAAAGTTATCCAATAACAACCTTCATTTCCAAAAGCTACTATGGTCTTACTTTTTTAATAATATTATTCTATAGGCACAGCAATATCTCCTTTTATCTCTTTGATCATGTTAAGTACAATGTTAAAAAGTTTTCTTTAGCTTTATACTTTGTCTTGATTTCATCCAATTTTTTTTTTCTGTTTGCTTTGCCTACCTTTCAAAGTTGGGGGGGGTCTCCTTCAATGTCTGAACTATCCACCTGTAACAAGTGAGGCACAAAAAAGCATGCATAGGATGTATGACAGCTCAGCTGAGAGGGCTACAGTGTAAGACGTGAGAGATTTCTTACCATTTGTGTCAGATGCCCAGGTGCCACTGCGTGCAGACCTTCATCAGTGCCCCCTTACTTCCTTGGGGTACAATGCCAACTTCCTGCCCACTCTGTGTGGGACCAAAGAGCCCAAGGGGACTGGGCTAGGCATGGTGTCTCCACCTTTAGGTTGGACTCTTCTAATCGGTTCCCCAGTTTTCTGAATATCCCACTTTCTTGCTCTTTACTAGAACTTATTTCTCCAAATAGGGGACCTCTCTAATTCAATGTTTGTGTTGAATATTCTAAATGTTAGAAGCAGGGGGTGGAAGCCTGGATGTGTGTGAGAATTGAGTGTAACTTAGGATTTGAGAGTAGCAACATAATATAGCCTCTACCAGAGATTCTACAAGATGCTTTGCTTGGCATTTCTCAGTCTTGTGAATATGTTTATCTGATTTTTGGCTCTTGAAATCTCTTGATTTCTCTCTGCTGGGTGATCTTCAACTAACTTGACAGGTCTACCTTCTCCCTCTTCTGCAGTTTATAGTTTGTTCTGTATCACAGGTAAGAAGCATAGAATTCCATTTTAAAAAAGATTTATGTATTTTTTCATACAGAACTGGGGTACAGGCCAGAGGTGCCGGGGCAGTGAGTTGATTCACCAGAGACAAAGTGGGAAGCAGAACAGGCCGACTGATGAAGTACACTGCTGAGGGCAGCAGCGGGCGGTTCAGGAGAGGTCTGCAGTGCCATGTGGGCCACCTCCAGGGCGGGGATCGAACTTACGCTGAAGTGGCTTTAGCTTCTTAGTACTGTGCTTTAACCTGCTGCACCACCAGGCAGGGCCTCTAGAATTCCATTCTTTAGAGTTTCTTTCTTAGAGTTTGCTAGTGAGAACAGACAGCAGACCTGAGCTTCTTTCTCATGAGTTTGCTGGCTCTTTGGGAGTTTTACCACAGGCACTGGGACTCTTGGGTCTTTGGCCTTGAACTAAACTTATAGCACTGCATTTCCTGGTTCTCCAACATTCAGACAACAGATTGGGGGACTTGTTACCCTCCATAGTGCTTACAACAAGTCCTACATACATCTATGACTCTTAATAGTTCGTAAGTAAACATAGATACACTAAAAAGAACAAATTATTTTAGATTTATAATAAATGATACAGATACTGCTATACATATTCACACATAGGATATGTGTAATGTCAGAATGCTCTCTCACATATATATATACACATAGATCCTGTAATTCTGTTTCCCTGGAGAACTCTAACTAACATATGAGTGTTTGAGTTGTTTGAGTGCCTGTTAAAATCTGTGTCTTGGGCCCTGCCTGGTGGCGCAGTGGGTTGGAGTGTAGCACTGCAAAGCTGGCTGTGGCTGCTTCAGTGCAGGTTCAATCCCCGGCCTGGGAGCTGACCCACATGGTGCAGCAGACCTCTCTTGTCTCACCCGCTGCTCCCCTCAGCAGTGTGCTTCATCAATCTGCCTGTTCTGCTTCCCACTCTGTCTCTGGTAAATTCTTTCATCCCCTGCACCTCTGGCCTGTACCCTAGTTCTTTATGCATAAATAAATAAAATCTTTTTTAAAAAATCTATGTCTCACTAAATTCACCTACACCTGACTCTGCCCTTGGGATCCAGAGAGCTTCAAGCCTTTGTCCTGAGAAGCGCTTACTTGGGTGTTCCAGAACGATACTGGTGACAGTGGATGGTCTGCCTCGTCCCTTAGGATCTGGTGGTAAGGAAACCTCAGCTCCCCCCTCCAAATTTGCGAAGCAGTTTCTGTTTTCCTGCTGGCACAAGGTTGATGCAATCTCTCATCCACTGTATTTGTCTTTTCTGATCTCTCATTCATGAATTTATTCCTTTTATTCTCAACTTAGTAATGTTTGGTGTGAATCAGAGGAACATTTACTTGTTCCATCTGTACATTTTTCTAGAAATCCTTTTACCTTCAAATTTCTGAAGCTCTGAATCATTCAAATAATGATGCATTACCCATGACATCATATCAAATTATAACTGATAGTATCTTCTGAAGTTTTGTGCAAATGTTAATCTTCAGTGTTCCTTACCCTGAACAAAAAAGAGAATAGAATCTTAAGGTTATTCTTTGTAAGATTTTGCTAGCAAATTGAGGAAAAAAATGGGTGAGTTTTCTAGCAAAATAATATTTGTCCAAGGAAGGAAAGCAATTCAGAAAGATGAATAATAATGGATGAAAATCAAAATATTTCAAAGGATGATCTTCTCTACCAGGTCTAAGAAAATGGGGTGAATTCTTGTAACCTCTGAGAACATATCATTTAAGGTGTTTCGTAGTCTAGTAAAAATAGGGGCACTTCACAGTTGATTTTCAAGGGCTGCTCAAACAGAAATCTGACAAAAACAGCGACACACAAAGAGACTACAAGCTGCCTTTTTCACAAAAATAGATATAATTTTTAAATAACATGTTAGCAAGTGGTAAGACAGCACGTTGAATTCTACACACATGACACATCAAAAAAATAGGTTGTGGTAAATATTTGTCACTTTAGGCTGCCCAGCACCTCCTTTTAGAGGATCCTTTTAGAGATCTCCTTTTAGAGCAGATCTCAAGATAGATGACAGAAGCATTGCCCCCCACTCTGGAAATTGTAGGGATACATGGTCCCTTCCCTACTTCCCAGTAACTGATGACAAAACATAAGACCTAGCCCAACCACATGGATGCTTCCACTTTGGGTTTAGGATTTTGAAGATGTGATAGCAAAAGTTCAAGGACAGTCAGAAAGCAACAGCGGGTCTAAGAGTCCAGCAGTGGGACTACCATTGTCCAGTCAAAGTGTCCACTTCACCAAAGGTGCCAACAATGGCATCTTAAGAAGCTTTTCCTGGAGCAGGATCTTGGCTATATTCTGTCTTCCTTGATTTTGCAAGTCTGAGTTGAAACTTTCCTGACAGTGCTGGGAGCTATTTGTTATCTTGCCTTTCTTTTCTGGGTAAGTTAGCTAAGAGTAATTCATGTTGTTTGCTCAAAAGAACTGATGGTGAGGATGTAGGTCAAAGAGGGAAAAAGCATATGTTTATCTCTTGCTGCTCAGAAGAACTTTGATAAAATCTGAGATCCATTTGTGATAATAACCCTTTCTGAAGTGGGAATAATGGATACCATTTAATGTAATAAATAATATATATCTCAAACCAAAAGCTAGCATCATGCTTAATGGTGAAGCACTGGAAGCATTGCTATTAATGCCAGGAACAATGCAGGCTGTCTTCTTTTCATTACTATTACTTAACAGAATTCTGGAAGTGCAATTAGACAGCAACAACAAAAATAAGGTGAAGTACAAATATAATGAAGAGGCAAGGTTATTATTTTATGCATTGGTGTGAATTCCTGAAAAAACCAAGAGAATCAACTAAAAATTATGAGGAAGAGGCCCTCCCTGGTGATGCAGCAGGTTAAAGCACAGCACTATGAAGCTAAAGTCACTTCCACATGAGTTCGATCCCCGCCTGCCCCGGAGGTGACCCACAGGGTGCAGCAGACCTCTCCTGACCCGCCTGCTGCT
>NW_004567133.1:8790607-8795363 GCF_000260355.1 Condylura cristata
GAAAATAACAAAAATAATGAACAACCATATACCCGAGACATTTTGTGGGGGTGGAGTGGGGAATGGGATCAAAAATGGGGGGGGGGAAGGGAGGGAAATGCAACGGACTATGGTGATGGCACACGGGTGACATGGTGATGGGAAACCCGTGGAGATTACAATCGAGATGGAAAAAAAATGTGCAAAATGATGTAAAAATAAACTTTTGTAATAAATTAAAAAAAAAATGGTGCTGAGATGGCCGGCCAGCCATTTAGAGTGGGGAAAAAGGAAGATCCCTACCTCATTTATTTAACAAAAATAGATTCCTGATGGAGCCAGCCTTCAGAGGAAGAAAAAGAAATAAGGAAGAAACCACTATAGCAGCAAATGGAAATATATAAAAATTCTTAGGCTCCTGGAATTGGAAAGTGATAGCTAAGCATGTAAAAAGGAAAGCGAGAAGTCTATGCACAAAAATCAATCTATCAAATAATCAAAGTTATTTGATATGAAAATATTGTCAATCTGGTGAAAGGTAAATGCCAACTGGAATGGTGCAGAACAAGAAATCACAGAGCTCATGTTCAAAGTACTATTTGCCAACATTTATAAATGGGACACCCCAAAGGAAAATGATCACATGAGGCACACAGGCCAATCATTCCAGTAAGAAGCACAAATTGTTAATAAAAAAATATATTACTAGTTACTTTCTTTTTCCTGATTGCCAACAACAGAAGCTGGAACTGGTTAGTTTCAGCAATAAAGGGATTTATAGGGAGCCTATTGGGTTAGTTCACAGAATAAATAGAGCTGGAGAAACAGGATTGGGCAGAAACCCGGGAGGGAGACACCAGTAAGAACTTGGCAAGAGCAGCCAGCTGGTATTCACTGCCGCTCCAGGACCCTCACTGCCACCGCCTGTCTCTCACTGACACCGCTGGACACTCACTGCCATAGCTGGACCCTCACTGCCACCGCCTGTCTCTCACTGACACCGCTGGACACTCACTGCCGCTCCAGGACCCTCACTGCCACCGCCTGTCTCTCACTGACACCGCTGGACACTCACTGCCATAGCTGGACCCTCACTGCCACCGCCTGTCTCTCACTGACACCGCTGGACACTCACTGCCATAGCTGGACCCTCACTGCCACCACCAGACCCTCACTGCCAAACCGCTGAAAACAGACCCGCTGCTTCACTCGATATCTGTGTTATCCCCAACTGTCCTCGAATCAGTAATTCTAGAGCCGTGACCAGGTGGGAGCCTCTGAATGGTCTCTCTTCAGTTATCTGCCTGGGCCTTTGCCTTTCGGGTGGAAAGGTGCATACTTTCCATCTGCCCAGTTTTTGTAACAGGAGATTGAGTTAGTCTGCCTAATTTGGTATCCCAAATAGGAAGTTTATTTAAGATGTTGGATAACAGAGACTGGCCCATGATATTCAAATCCGCTCATTCAAATGCCAGCACATTAACAGGTCATCACATGTTTCAATGTGGATAAGACTGAGAAACTCAACACTATCTTGGCATTGGGCAATGTGCATTTCCTATTCTTTCCTGGCATTTCTGGAGGTCACCCTGACAATAGGTGTCAAATAGGACATGTGCATACCCTTTATTCAAGGTGTCAGCTTAAGGGAAGAGTTGCAGGTGAGGGCCTAGTGTAGACCATAATGCTAGTCAGTGTGCTGTTCTTACTAATTTGTGCTTTCCTAGCTTGGGGCTAGGGGATTCCATAATGCTGAATTATATATGAGGACTGAGGAAGATCAAGAATTGTTCCTTACCAGACTCTGGTGACCGAGAAGCCACCCTCCTGATTATAGGCTGGTGGAAGTAGCACCTACGCAGAACTGGGCTAGATCAGGGTGTGATGTTCAAAGGGAGTCAGAGGAATGTGATCTGTCTCCCTCCATTTAGCACCACCCTCCCTAAATCAAGGGAGTCAGATCTGATGACAGGCTCAGCTCTAATTTTTCTTTTTTTTTTAACATGTATTTATTTATGCATACAGAACTGGGGTATAGGCTAGAGGTGCAGGTGTGTTGAGAGTATTCACCAGAGACAGAGGGGGCAGCAGAACAGGCAGATTGATGAAGGACACTACTGAGGGGAGCAGCGGGCGGGTCAGGAGATGTCTGCTGCGCCATGTGGGTGACCTCTGGGGCGGAGATCAAACTGGCACTGAAACGGCTGTGGCTGGCTTGCAGTGGTATGTCCTAACCCACTGCACCATCAGGGAGGGTCACAACCCTAATTTTTCTGAAGCACAAGACAACAGTGAGATTCCAAATATTAGCTTGGACTAGTAGTGGAAAGGCTGAGGATTACTTACAGCAGTTAGGAGGAAATCAGATCTCGACCAATTCTACATCTGACTAGGTTTTGAATTTCCCAGTCCTAATTAAAATTCATTATCTTAGTTTGGGTTTCCCTTCAATCAGAGCCTGAGACAGGATCTAAGTACAGGTAGTTTAGTTGGAAGATGATTCTGGAAGCAGGCAGGAGAAAGTAGGAGGGCTGAGACAGGAAAGAAGGGAAATTTACAAAGAGGTATGCTATTCAATGGTTACCAGAAAGCAGAGCTCAGACCTTTTGGGGACTCTGAAGAATCTGTTGGTTATGCTACAGACTTGTCCATGCAAAGATTAGGAAGCTAGGGTGTTTATCTACTGACTGATATTTCCACTGGTTTCTGATTGGAAATTCAGTTAGTTCAGTTCCACTTCGTGAGCTCCCAGGTTTTGGAGAAACTCTCAGGCAAGAAAGCAGAGAGATAAACAGCTTGATGTGGGGGCTGTCACAAGCAGTGGCTTACTGCTATGGCTGCAGCTGGAGAGGAGCTCAGCATAAGACTTGGGGGATGAACGAGCATAAGACATGGGGGTTGAAGAACTTTTGTTATGCTTAATTGTCTTCTAAAGTAATTTATGTATTCATTCAACCATTTATTAGAATCATAGTTGGTGCTGGATATCCATGATGAGCAAAACAGAGTCACCATTTTAAGAGCTGCCTTTATTTATTTATTTATTTATTTATTTTTGCAGATTTTCAGCAAACTTCACTGGTGCTATGCACACCTAAATACAAAGTGAAGACGCGCAAAACAAACAACAAAAATTAAGCTTGTTGGGAAGCTAACTTTGAGCTGGTTTGACATCTAGAGAATCCACAGCCTAAACACCCCTCTTACTGCCATAAACAAACAAACAAGTTTTCACATCATGGCTAGATGACATTTCACTAAATTGCCTGAAATGCCACCAAAAGTCATTCCTTTTTTTGTGCCTCCTCCACAATTTTTATATTTAAAAAATGCAAACATATCTTGCAAGGATGGAGGTACATTAGTATCAACTATCAGTTTGCTTTCTTTTGATGTCCAAATGAATTCAAGGTGCAGTTAGGAATGCATATCTCAACTTGGAGGTGGGAATGGAGGTAATTTGAGGGCTAACAGAGGAAGGGGGGGCGGTGGACACCTTAAGTCCTGCATACTATGGGGTGGGAGGCCAGCTGCAGAGGTCATTTACCTTGAAATGCGATTTAAGATGGGCTTTGTGTTTTTTTAAAAACAGAGGAAGGGCCCTTCCCTGATTTCTCTTCTGCAACAACCAGGACTAGGCAAAGTAAGGGGCAGCAAAGAGGAAAATCCTCAAAGAGGTAGTTTTTGGCTGAGTACAGTACAAAGATATGCTTTCCCCCCCATGCACTACTTTTTTCCTGTTAATTGGACCAACATTTAAAAATAGGATTTCCACTTTCTCCTAACATATCAGATGATCTGGCGACACTGAGCTCTCGTTTCCACAGGAAACATTTGTCTGGGGCTCAGCGGCAGCTACCTCCTTTAGAAGGATGTTGGTTTGCAGTTGGCCATAGTCCATACCATTCCTTATATTGTTCCCAATTCTGAGAGCTAAATTATTTGAAGTACGACTAGGTCGGAATGATGATGAAAACACCAAGACTCTTCACATGCTGACACGGGAACCCCCGTGATACCAGTAGGTTAATGGCCTCTTGTTGAGAGGTCAAGCCCGGGGGCTTCGAAACAAATTTGGGTTGGAATCTGATGAGTAATACCATTTTCAAACATCGAGGACTAAAGATGTTGCAAGCTCAGCACAATGCTTGGAACTTAGCGGTTATTAGCAGCATCCACACGAGTGGAAGCTGCAGGGAGAGCGGGCAGAAATCATGTTAGTTTCTTACTCCAGCGCCCAGAACGGGGCCTGGCACAGAAAAGCAACTCTTTGACGAATGATGACTGAATGATGGTAGAGTTTAGCGGGATGTTAAAGGCTGGTCTGAAAAGGAAGGCAATTTTAATAATACCATTTCACCAGGACTGCAAGGTTAGGCCTCCAAGACGTGCCAGGCTCTGTGGCAGCTACTGGGAGGCCAGCTCCCGGTCCCTCGGGAGCCAGGCCGGGCCGGGTTGCACAGGACTGGTCAGAGTCATGCCCATCATTTTTTCCAGGGAGGCAACCCGATTCCAGCACTTCCGAAGGCCTCCGCCATCAGAGCAGCGAAGACCACCTCCCACTGCGAGACCCGGCTGACCCGGCGGGAGCCCGGCGCTTTCGCCCACTCCGGGTCCATGCCCATACTAGACATGGCCCCCACCGGGCTTCATGCCGCAGAACCGCACCCGGGGCCGCGAGTCATCGCGTCTGGACGGAGAGGCGGCTTCGCGCCCACAGTCAACATGGCGGCCACGGTGGCTTCAGCGCGAGGCGGGCGGCGCCGGGAGGCGGGTC
>NW_004567133.1:8795994-8800312 GCF_000260355.1 Condylura cristata
GCCCGGGGTGGCGGGGCTCCGGAACCACGGCAACACGTGCTTCATGAACGCCACGCTGCAGTGCCTCAGCAACACCGAGCTCTTCGCCGAGTACCTGGCGCTCGGCCAGTACCGGGCGGGGCGGCCCGAGCCCTCGCCTGACCCCGAGCAGCCTGCGGGCCGCGGCGCGCAGGGCCAGGGCGAGGTCACCGAGCAGCTGGCGCACCTGGTGCGGGCCCTCTGGACTCTGGAGTACACCCCGCAGCACAGCCGCGACTTCAAGGTGAGCCGAGTGGCGCCCTCCGCCCGAAGGACCCGGCACCCACCGCCGTGGGTCTTCCCCCCAGTCTCTGTCTGGGTAATCTGATGAGGTTTGCAGCCGGGTCTGGGGGACGTAACAGTGGTGGTCAAGGCGGTGCATTCACTCCTTATGCCACGGGTTGATTGTAAGGAAGGTGCGTCCGCCCGCCGGTCCGCTGCCCGTGAGTCCGTCCGTGCATCCACCCACCCACCCATCCACCCATCATAAGAACTCGCAGTGATGCCAGTTGCTGTGATGGGCAGGGCTGTGACCATGAGCAAGACGCTCGCTCTGCCTTCGTGGCACCGAGATCTTCCGGAGTGGGCTAGTGGATCCTGGCAAAGCCGAGAACTGCAGTTTGCTAGTACTCTTACCAGTAGTGTGGCTTTCGGCAACTTACCTCTTTGTACCAGTTTCTCATCTGGAACTGTGAACTGCGGGCAAGTTGTTAGGTTAGGTTGAACTCTTAAGAAATTACTCATTTTTCACCACTTGTGATTGACAGATTGGTATTTTTTTAAGGCTCAACCTCGTATACAAAATGCTTGAATTGTGTATTTGCTATTATTCTTATTATTAAAGACTAATAATTAACGAGATAATATCAGGTGGTAGTTTGAAGTGAGTCCAACCTGGTTGTGATTGCTGAGCTGGCAGGCTACCTTACACAGGAGAGGGAGCAGGGTCAGGCTCACCTCCTAGAAGAGGTAACTTTTTAGCTGAGACTAGTAGACCACAGAGAGAGGTGGTCTTGGGGAGGTCAGGGGAAGCTTGTCACAGCACAAGGAAAGGCAGGAAGTAGGGAGATGAAAGGAGCTTGGTGTTGCTAGGTGCAGTATATCTTTGGGGTGGGAAATTGAAAATGGTGAGATAGTATTTTAGTCTTTGCTGATGCAGAGACAAAAAAAGGATGTTATATTGGTTCTTATACAAGGAGAGAACAAATCCCCACAGCATTTTTAAAAAAGATTTATTTATTTATTCATATAGAACTGGGGTACAGGCCAGAGATGTGGAGGGTGAGAGGATTCACCAGAGATAGAATGGGGAGTAGAACAGGCAGATCAACGAAGTACACTGCTGAGGGGAGCAGCGGGCGGGTCAGGAGAGGTCTGCCTTGGGACATGTGGATCTCCTGGGGCAGGCGGGATCGAACTCATGGGGAAGTGGCTTAAGCTTCTTAGTGCTGTGCTTTAACCCTCTGGACCACCAGGGAGGGTCCCCCTACAGCATTTTATTGACCAAAAGAAACACATAATAATTGGGTATGGAATTTTTGTAATACAGGTCTAATGAGAAGAATGGGGTTCTTTTTTTTGGGTGGCCTAAGGTTAACTTAGTGGGAGTTCAGAATTACTGTTTGTTGTCATCCCTTTGAGTACAAATATTCATTTCTACAAACTGCTCTTTTCTGTTTTGCTGGTGAAACTGAAAGTCTAGAAGGGGAGGTGGGAACTGAGGTGAAGTGGGATGGTGGGTGTGGGGAGAGCTGGGTGGTGTATATTGCACTGAGGATTTGGGCTTTTTAAGCAAAGGAGGAAGGTGATTTGAGATGGAATGAGGAAAGGAGATGGCTGTGGGATGAAATGGAATGAAATCACACAGAGGGAAAGTAAATTCTTTTTCCAGTCTCCTCCTGTTCCCACCATTATGAGCAGAAGTTTCAGCTGGGGGGGTAGGCTGTCATTAACACCTCTTGCTCACTCCCCCACCTTTTTTTTTTTTTTTTGCCTCCTTCAACTAGGAGAACAAGCTCTGACTTCAGAGACTAAGGAGGCAGGAAAGCTAGGATTTAATAAGATTATGTTTTCATTTGGTTTGTTATTACATTTGTCTTCTATTTATGGCAAATGCTAACATCTTCCTTTGGTGCTATGAAGTTTTTTTCCCTAAAATATATACTTAAAAATCAATGATTTGACTAAAATATAAAATATTCTGTGTGAGGAGCCAGTACTTGGTTGAGGACCTGCTTTCTGCTTGAGGAACAGCATGGCCAGGGTGTAGTCCTGGCTTTTTAATAGATTTTCTTTCTTTCTTTCTTTGTGATATTCTGTCCTGTTTTTCTCAAAAAGAAAAGCATTGGTGCTGCTTGGTCTTAGAACTTTGAATGGAAGTATTTGATTGGGATAGGGACTGGAAGAAAAATGTCAAAGCCTCAAAAAAAAAAAAAAAGGCAACTCACTGGCTGAAAGACTGAAAGTCTTTCCTGGAATAGCCACAGCATTGCAAACCTTTCAAGGTCAGAGCCCAGTGTTTTAAGTTTGTTTTTCTCCTGTTTTCCAAAATATGAAAAATCAATTTCTATAGCATCTTTGTATATCAACATTTCCACTGCTTGTTTATAAAGGTTGCATTAACTTTTTTATCCATTAAGCCGTGAACAGAAATGGGTCAATAATTCTAGAAATGCAAAGACTGATTTATAAGCATGCCCTGGCAAAGTTGAACAGATTCTTAGAGGCCCTATTTTTTAAATTCTAGAAATACAGAGATTGACTTGTAGGTATGGTTTGGCCAAGTGGAACAGATTCTTAGAAGCCTTTTTTTTTTCTTTTTAAAAATAATTCAATCTTCTTAACCGCTAGATTTCATGTTGCCTTCATTCATTCATCTCCAGTGTATCAAAGATTTTCTTTGGAATAGATCCAGGACAAGCAGGAGGAAGTCCTAATGATGATGCCTTGAGCACCAAAGATGTTGACTTAGGTTATACTCTAAGTCTGAGGTACGCCATCCGGGTGCTGTGGTGACTTGATGGGCCCAGCAACTAACTAGACCATTTCTGTGTTCTGCTCTGTTGTGTTAGCAATTCTTAGTTTTTGTCCTTAGTGTTTGTCATTTCCCAGCTTTCTATCCAGCTGCGGCAGGACATTGTTAAGGAACCCTTTGATAGGCGTCTGACGTCTCATTCAGTGTAACCCTATCATGCAGCCACTCCTGGCTGCATCAGGACTGAAAGGTGGGCTAAGTATTTGGGTTTCCCCACCTTCTTAGCAAAGGAGGGGTTTGCCACTTAGTCTCCATGTATGTGCCGGGTACTTCTGTTTGGGGAGGACACCACCTGTCAAGAGCCGGGTCTCATGGGAACAGAAAAGTTCTTTCTTACATTCTGCTGTCTGCAGAATTCATCGTCTTTTTACCTTTGGTAGAGCTGGGGTGGGGCCCGAGAGACTGCATTCCCAGATAATGCCAGTGCTGTTGGTCCAAGGAACATCCTTTGAACAAGTAAAGCATCATATGCAGGGAAGTGTTCTAAGGATGAAGAGAAGTTTGCCAGGCATAGAAGTGGTAGAAGTTGCATGAAAGGGCATGCAGTTTTGGGGGATTAGAGAAACATTTGGTAGCTTACACCATGGAGAACTGTGGGAGTGCAGAATGCCCGGAGGAAGTCTATTGTAATGGGATTGGGGAGGCCTTTGTGGGTTCTGCTTTGGGAAGTGTTAGGCTTGATCCTCTGGAAGTTGAGACTCCAAGGCCAATGTTTGAAGTAGAGGAGTGATGGCATCAGATTTCTTTCTTTCTTAAACTACCCCTCTCCCCTTTGAGGTAATCCTGGTGGCACTGTGGAGGTGCCTTTGAGGTGTGACACCATGTCCCTGCACCGTGTCTATCAGTATGTTTGATGCAGCTTTTCTTTGCGCTTACACTCAGCCACAGAATCTGCTCAGTTTGGGGCTCCTGATTGCCATTACCAGTTGACAGAGGAGTTGGCAGAGGAGACAACACCAGTTTGCCATCTTGAGATGGCTTGCTTTGAGGTCTCAAAAGCACTTAGTATGTCTGTGCTTTTATCACTTTAGAACTTCCTTAAATGGCTACTTATTTTTCTTTGTTAGTTTTTCAACCAGACTTTGTTCTTACTTTCTAACCACATTGATTTGAACTTTAGGAACTTGCCAGAAAATGGGTTTTGGATAAGTTAGCTTGCTAAGATTGGATTTTCATTTCCTGGAATTAGATGAGTGAACAGGCCCAATCTTGTTGTACTTGAAAATTTACCCATGCCACCTACACCCTTTCACTTTTTTTTTTTTT
>NW_004567133.1:8800787-8814952 GCF_000260355.1 Condylura cristata
CGGAAGTGGCTTCAGATTCTCAGTGCTGTGCTTTAACCCGCTGCGCCACCAGGGAGGGCCCCCTTTCACTTTTAATGCAGGTTTTTTCTCCTGTTGGAGCCATGGTTTTTGACTGTGGCCTTTTTACAAATATCTCTGTCCCCCCAAATCCTTGGGAAATTTGGTGATGTCTGGAAGTATGCTTGGATTTTATAGCTGGGTGGGGTACTACTGGCATCTTGGGGGGACAACAGGGATGGCGCTAAATGTCTTGAAGGACATTTCTAAATCACTTGCAGGACAACTTCCCTTCATAAATTTAGTGCTGAGGTTGAGCAACTCTGTTGGAAGGATATTTCGCGTCTCCTTAGCAATTTCCCCTAAATCTACCTTGAGAGTAGTTACTTTGTTACTTTTTCTACTTTCTCCTTTGCAGCAGCCCTAGAGTAAAACTTGCATTTCTTTGGTAGGACCCTTGGATTATTTTCTTAAAATCATGAGAGTAAATAATTCATTTTGAAACTTGACTACTCAGTATGCTGTCTTAAGAGGAAATAAATTTATTGCCTTCAATAATATGCTAGCCTGCTCCAGATTCTTACTGATGCGTTCTGATTTCTAGTACTCAGACGCTTTTAGCAGTAAGAGATGGATGATTATCTTTTAAGTAATAAGGATAAGTTTTACAGCCCATGCTCTCAAAGAACTAGAACAGAGTGAGCTACTGATAAAAGGACTGTGGGACTCTTTCCAAATTTGCAGTAAAACAAAAATAAATTGACAGATAGGACTTTCTCTTCCATATTTTTTCCCTTGAACTTCGTTGCCTTATTAGCAGGAGTTGAGGGGTTACCAAGGCAATAAACATGCATCAATGAGTAGTGGCAGGCAGATTAGCAAGATAGCATTCAGAAGTTGAGCTGGTTGTGTTTCACACTTGACTTTTTCATGAATTCATGTGAAGGGACCTGTATTTTTTGCAACAGAACTAGGAGATAAGTATTTTTTTGCAACAGACCTAGGAGATAAGTTTCTCTTATATGAAAGATATTTCACAGTGGCTTCCAAGAACTACTTTGACTTCAGAGTGCCCTTGGTGTTCATTTGAAAAGCAGGAAAAAAGAAAAAGTGTACTTGTGTATTGTTCACATTTAGACTTGTGACAGTTTATAAAATAGGAAGTATGTCTCCTCCTGATCTTATCCCTTGTCTCTCTAGTGCTATCAGTTTAGTGAAGTTCCAGATCTCTGCAGGAGAAAGGAGATGATAGAATCATGGGCTTTGGGGCACAGAGGGAGACTTGGTGAGCTTTGGGTAGTGCCCACCCTTTCTGGATGAGGGGACAAGGTTTACCTGCAGGTTAGAGGCCGAGGGAACAGCACCGGAGACGCGACTTCCACTCTTGTCACCTCCGGCTGCCGCTGCACAGAGCCCTGCCTCTGTGGTCCCCTTGTGAGTGTGGTCACTGAGAAGCAAAACAGGCTGGCGGACATGCTGAAACAGGTCGCATTTTTCCCTCTAGGATTGTGGTGCTAAATTGCAGTGAAAAATAAGGTCAACCATAGCTTGCCTCGTGTGTGCTGCTGCTCCTCAGAGTTAGGCACCTTTGGAAGACTTCCTTAAAACATAACCCCTTCGGATTGTTTAAAGGCACCTAAACCTGTGTACCTGTCTCTTTTGTTGGTCTCACAGTTCCCCGGCCCCCTTTCCCCAGACTTTCAAAGATGTCATGAGTAGCATAGCTTTCTTAGTTTTTGTTGCTGCATGCAGGGCCAACTCATTTTTTTTTTTTAAAGATTTATTTATTTATGCTTACAGAATTGGGGTACAATTCTGTACCCCAAGAGGTGTGGGAGATGAGAGGATTCACCAGAGACAGAGTGGGGAGCAGAACAGGCAGATGGACAAAGTACACTGCTAAGGGGAACAGTGGGCGGGTCAGGAGAGGTCTGCTGGGCCATGTGGGTCAGCTCGGGCTGGGGATCGAACTCTTGCTGCAGTGGCTTTGGAGAGCTTTATAATGTGGTGCTTTAACCCATTGCGCCACCAGGGAGGGCCCCCAACTCTTTTTTTAACAGTTGCATAGAAGTCTCTTGATGGATTTTGATGGCTGTAGATAGTCTCTAACCATTTATAGCTAATCCTTCGACACACATCAAGTCTCCTTTTCTAAAGGTTGAATCTTTCAGCAGTGGCACTGCTGCATCAAAGTGAAGGTGCATTTAAAATATTGATAGACCTGGCCAGGTTACCTGGCAAAAAAGAATCTGTATAGGACAGATTCTCTGCCTCTCATGTCCCTGGCAGGGCTTACCCTGACATGTGTCCCCTCTTACTGGTGTCTATCTTTGTTCTTCATTTTTCAAACTTAGATTCATTTTCTTTTACTTAAGACAGTTTTGTCTACTATAGATATGCCTGCTCTCCACTCTAAACATGGTGGCTCTTCTTCCAGTAAATGTTGAATGGGCATATACAGCTTCTTATCAGCTGGTAAGATGTGTTCATAAAAACATCAGACATTTCCTAAGAAGACTAGGTGGGAATAAAAACACAGAGAACATTTAATGACGATATATGTTTGCTGACCTAAACCACATTTGCTGAATAATTACTGTGTTAAGGGGATTGGGAATAGAGAATTAAGTACAAAGGTTATAGGTAAAGTTCTTGCTCTTAGAGAACTCACCTGTTTATGGGACGCTCTTTTAAACTGTACTGACTAGGAAAGTTCAGAGAGGGGTGAGGTCATGAGAGCTGAGGTGTAAATAGAAAACGTGTTCATCATTGTAGGAATTTTGGTTTTGTGATATGTGGAGCTCTTACATGAACTAGCCCTTGTTTGATACACCTCTTGTACCCCAAAAGTGGCACAAGGTCACATGGTTTCTTCTTTCATGGGACTTTTGTTGTTACAGGAGGTATAGATGTTAACAAACACTTGTAAGTGTGAAACAGACTTAGGATCAAAGATGGAGAGGATAAGGTGGATGAGAGAGAATAATGGGTATGGGGGGCCCCAGGTGGGGAGGGCACATAGAATATATGCAGTGGGTGGGGCCTGGGAAGTACATTTGAAAGTTTGATGGAATGAAGCTGGGAAAGGAGGTAGGCTGAGGCCTAATAGCCAGGAATGTGGGCGGAGCTTTTATTCTAAAAGTTTGTTAAGCAGAGTTCTGGCATCTCATTCAACTGTGAAATGATGCTTTTGAATGCCATATAGTGAAGGAATGAAAGAGAGACCAGGTGGGAGCTTTTGTGACAGGAGGTAAAAGGGGTGGTGGACGGAGATGAAGTAGATGGGTGTGAGGTATAGCTGAAGGTGGATTCCCAGGGTTTGCCTGTGGGTTGACTTGGAGGTGCTTCCAGAGCAACTGCTAGGACTTTGTCTTGAGCAGCTGAGTGACTCCTGGTGCCTTGAACTTTATTTGGGGAATGATAGTTCTCAGGGCATCAGGAGTTTAATTTCAGATATGTTATATGGAATACTTAGAAGGTATCCAGTAGGCAGCTGGGTAAGGGACTTTGGAGCTCAGAAAATTGGGACTGACTAGAGATCAAGATTTGGGAGTCATCAGCCCACAGATAGTCTCTAAAGCCATGGGCTACGACTTAGCGTTGGATTGGAAGATGATAGTGCTGGGTAGTTACTGGGGAGAGTTGCAGGTCACTAGGGAAATGCTCTGAGCAGAGGCAGAGCAGGGCCAGGAGGCTGCTGGGCCGACTGCTGTGCACTTGGCTTGGAGCAGCGCGTCTCAGCCCTGGCACTGCCCGCCCTTTGCATGGATGTTATTTGTGCGAGGGGCTGGCATTGTAGCCTGTTCAGCAGTGTCCCTGCCCTCCATCTAGTAGAGGTCCCCACTCCTGTCATGACATCAGAAATGCTCTAGACATTGCCAAGTAACCCCTGGCTGAGAACCACTGATTTGGAGAAAAGGGGAATAAATAAATATAGGGGATGAGAGGGGGCAAATTATGGGTGGCTTATTAGTCTGTCACAACAGTTTAGCCTAAGGTTGCAATCAGTAATTTAGTTGAGGCTTCTTGAGCGGTGCAGAAACTGATTTGGTGAAAAAGATATTTTAGAAAAATGGGTCTGATGGTGAGCAAAAATGAATCAGGTGGAGGGAGGAAGACAGATGTAGGGAGAGAGCAATCACAGGTCTGAAGTGCGGGGCGGAAGAAGGAAAGATGGAGTGGGAGTGACAGAGAAGTCGCTGGGGTCTCAGACCCAGTAGTAGGGAAGTAGTGGGATTAGCTGATAGAAGTGGCGCTCTTAGAAGAGGAAGAGGTTCGTGGAACCCAGTGTCAGAGAAGATCATGCATTCCACTTGTATGTGTGGGCTTGGGGGGTGGTCACAGGGTATCTAAGAAAGGGGATCCCGATAGGGTTGGTAGTGCATGCCATTTTGTGCTGGTGGTGTGGAAGTGGTCATGGGAGCCAGGAGTAAGGCGGGTATAAAGGTCAGAGCTCAAGGGCAGGGCCTGGAAGAAACTAAATAAAAGGGAGCTGACCTGTTGCCGGGGCCATCGGAGAGGGGGGAGGAATCAGGAAGGCAGAGCCATGACACCTGTTTTACTCTGCAGTTTGGCTACCTGCCCTTAGCTCTGAATAGTGCAGAGCTGCAGAAATGCCAGTGTCCCCCCCAAAAGAATCACAAGCAGGCTGGTCTTTTGTAGACACGGTAAGTATTAAGTTCAGAGTTACGGAGCACCTTTCCTGTGCTGGGCCCATGTTTTGAGGCGTTGGGGAGAGGAAGGTGAGTTCATGGCCTTACTGAATTCAGGGTGTAGACTGGGGAAGACAGGTAGGTAAGGAAACACGGTGCAGATGAGTGCTAGGACAGTGAAGGCCAAAAATCTGTGCAAACCCAGCACTGTGACCACCTGAGGGGGGCACGGGAGGCATAGGGACTGAAAAGGTGACCACTGGACAGTGTTTTGAAGATTTGTCCTAGGTGGGCAAGGGAAGAGGTAGAAAGACTTCTTAGGGCAGAAAGCCCTTCAAGTGTAAAGCTTGGAACTTACTCAGAAAGTTCCAAGGTCTAGAGTGGCTGGACCAGAAGGATAGAGTGGTGGTTGGGGTGAGTGGGATGGGGAGGGGGGTCACTGAATGATGCTTTGGGTAGGTCTAGGTCCTTGGGTGCCACGTTAGAGAAAGACATCCTGCGAGGCTTGTGGCGTGTTGTCTGTCTTTTCTTTCTGAAGGAGAGATCATTCACGGACTAGGGAAATTGAGGAGGGATGAGGTGGCGATGCGAGAGGGGCAGGGACAGAACTCGCTCAGAACAGAGTACCTCTTAGCCTCTTTGAGACTGGTCCCATTGGGGATGTTGAGGCAACTTGTTACTTTTCAGATGCCAAATTCTATTTGGGTTTTATCTGGGCTTCCATGGTAACTAGTGGAGAGAATTATTTAGTAGTTTAGGATTTATGTTTGCCTAGACTTTGCTATAAAACCCTTTTGAGGTTTTTAAAATTATCTTTCCACCCAGCAATATATACCAGTACTACATCTGTTATTTTAGTTTGACCCAGTTTGGTTCTTTACACATCAATGAGGCAGAACTTCAACTTGAACTCAGGGTTGTGTGATGACATTCATGCTTTCACAAGTTGCTGAAATTGAGGGTCCTTTTAAGGTTTATGGAAAACTAGACTGCAGTTTTATTAGTACTGGTGATGTCTTGAGCAAATTGAGCACCAGGAGCTGCATGATTGAATGCTGGAGGGGTACCACCATTCACCCCAATTCCTTCCATTGTGGCGGCTAGGCCTTTCAGAGTGCTCGTTTGTTGGTGAAGTCGGTCCTAATGTTCCATCTAGCATCACTCGTGACATTTTTGCACTTCTTGCTCACAGACAGATGTGCTTTATTTAGTGGCTGTCATCCTGGCCAGACCGTGTTAGCTTGGGACTTTTCCATCCAACGTATAAAGCACTTTGTGTTTCTAAATAGTACCTATAATACTATGTAATGTTTAATGGTTCCTATGGCATCATATTTTGCCGAATAATAATATACTTACTCAGCTACTTATTGGACATCTTGCCTTTTTTTTTTTTTAAACTATAATGAAATGAATCATGTCTCTAGCTCTTTGTTTTGTCATGTTGTTTATTTAGGATAACTTTTCAGACTTGTCCTCAGAGCCATCAAAAGCTGGTGGATGTATTTTGTGTTGTAATATTACTCTTCGAGAGCCAGAAATTACAGTCTTGCTAGTTTGATTATAAACTTCGGTTCAGTCCAATGGATGGTGTGTTATGGATGCTTCCCATTTGTGAAGGAGTTGGCCTTTATAATTTAAATTTGTTGATGTCAGTTTATATTCATTTTTCTACTCATGCAGCTTTTTTTCCCCAGTTTTTTTTATTGTGAGAAAAGTATGCAATTTATCATTTTAACTATTTTTTTTTGAAAATTTTATTTATTCTTGTATAGAGCTGGGGTGAGGCCAGAAGTCGGGGGTGTGTGTGTGTGTGAGAGGATTCATCAGAGACAGAGTGGGGAGCAGAACAGGTGGATCTACTGGAATATACTGCTGAGGGGAGCAGTGGGGAGACAGAAGAGGTCTAGAGGTCTGCTGCACCATGTGGGTCACCTCATCGGCATGGAACTCCGGCCATCTCAATTAGCACTGAGAGTTAACCCCTAAGCTACCAGGGAGGTCCCATTTTAACTACTTCTAAGTAAAACTCACTCTTTGTGAGTATATCATGATGTTGTGCAGCCATCACTGCTACCATCCTAGAGCTTTTTCATCATCTCAAGTAGAAACTTTGTATTAAGCAACAGCTGTTGTCTAGGCTGTGGTAACCTCTACTTCTGTCTGTCAGCTTGCCTCTTTTAGGTACCTCACATAGATGTAAATATACAATATGTAAAGTCCTTTTGTGCTTGACTCAGTTCACTTTGACATGTTTTCAAGATTCATCATGTTGAACAGAATTTGATTGCCTTTTGTGACTGAATTAATATTTCTTAGATATATGCACGTTTTGTTTGTCCATTCATCTGTTGGCAGAAATCTGGGTGGTTTCTGCTTTTTGGCTATTGTGAATAATGTTGCTATGAGCATAAGTGTGTAGCTGTATCTGTTTGAGTCCTTACTTTCAATTCTTGTACTGAAGTGGGACTTGCCGTCTTGTTACTTTTCTTGGGGAAAACCATTTAATCTTTTTTTTTTAAAGATTTATTTATTTATTCGTACAGAACTGGGGTGACGCAGAGGGTGAGAGGGTGAGAGGATTCACCAAAGACAGAGTGGGGCACAGAACAGGCAGATCGACGAAGCACACTACTGAGGTCTGCCGCGCCATGTGGGTCACCTCCGGGGCAGGCGGGGATCGAACTCATGCGGAGGTGGCTTAAGCTTCTTTGTGCTGTGCTTTAACCCCCTGCGCCACCAGGGAGGGCCCATTATAAGTGAGTATTATGTTAACCATGGACTTTTTGGATATGAGGGCAACAAATCTGTCTGACTCAGTGTTGCTTAGTCAGCGTGTAGGCTGTTACCCAACAGTATCTTGGCCAACCCGTAATGAGGATGCCACAGCAAGGACAGCACCAGACCAGCCTCTAAACGTCCCTGCTGGTTGTGGGCCTGTGCTCTTGGGGACTTGGGTGAGATCTGGCTTGAGGCCTGGGAGGACTGTAGGATTTTAATCTTAGAGAGGAAGGAAGGAGCTGGAAAAGGGATTGATGGGGCTTAGTTTATAGATGTTTTGAGCAAATTATCTGAGAAAGGGTTGAGCTGCCTCACATAATAGTATCTTTATCCATGGACACGTTTAAGCAGAGTTCGGTGATCTTATATCATGGAGTCCATGATTCATGGTCTCCAGAGTGGGCCGGGGTGGATTTGGGACTGCTTTTCCCCCTTGATTCTCTTGCTCCTTCCCTCAAACTTTTGAACATCTACAAAGTGCATTATTTGAAACAGTTGACAGTGTTTGGCAGCCTTGTGGAAGTGTGAAGGGTGAGTAAGGAGATGAAAATCACTTTGAGTTTTTGAAACAGGATGTCTTGGGACGGCGCTCTTCGATACTGGAAGCACAGAATGGAAAACAGTTGTGGAGGTGGATGGACAAGCTCAGTTTTAGACAGGTCGTGTAGTAGTTGAACACAGGAGTCCAACAGAAGTTTTTAACATTGTATTTGTTAAATGCCTCTGCAGTGTCAGGCATTGTGCACAGCGAATCCTTCACTGTTGGTGACCCACATAGAAAAGGGCTGGTCAGTCTTTCTCCAGCATGAAAATAGCTCGTGTCAAGATGCAGACAGAGCAGCACAGATGCTTGTCCCGGTTTGTTGCTTCCTGACTCCTTTTGTGTGGCTTAAAGATTTTAGTTTGACTCTGCCACTTTTGTTTTGTTACTAGTGTGTGGCTGGATGGATTTTTCCTGTCCCATCTATGCGCTTGTCACAATGAGGGCTGCTAAAGAGGGCAGTGTTCTCCGTTTGTGTAGTTCCCCACAGCTGTTTCCTATAGTAGGGACCCTAGAAAACAATGACCTCATAGTTTCCACAAAAAAACCTTTTAGATATAATAGTGGAAAAGAAATCATTCAAAACCGAGTAATTTAAAGTTCTGTCCTCTGTTGCTTCTTCCTTCAAAAGTATTCTTGTTTGCTCTGCTAATTAATCATTCATTGGATGTTCCTCAAATGACCTTTTATGTTTCACAAACAACATTTTTGCAGTGGAGCACATCGGGCTATCTTGTCTTTCGTTTGATTGTGATCGCTCTCCATTTAGAAATCATTGTTATGTGCCGCGGACTGTGGCAGTTCCTAGAGGAATTGGCCAGTCACCGAACATCTGTTGCTTTTTCCCTCCGGTTGCTGAGGTTGGATGTAGCAAACAGTGTCCACAAACAGTTCACGCTGTGGAAGGTTTCACAGGCCTGGTCAGGAAGTGCCTTTGTTGGGGTCTGCTTTGCTGTAAGGAGCCTTTGGAAGCCCATCACCAGCTCAGTAAAGTTTTCTGATCTCTAAGAGCAAGTCAGAACTGTTTGATTCTCAGGAGATTTAAGAATCAAGACTAATCATAATAATGAAAATACCATTTATTTGTGTGGTGCTAGATCATTTATAAAGTACATATATACATATTTGTTTGATCTTTGCAGTAACCTACAGAAGAGGCATTGTTATTCCACTTTAAAATTAGGATAGTGGAGTTTTGTGCTAGTAAGTAACATACCGTAGCTGCAGTCTTCAGTCGAGTAGTCAATGAAAAGATTTGGTGTGTGGGTTTATCATAGAAACTTGCACGTAGTAAATATTCGAAAAGTGGTAGGTGCTTGTTCTGTGTCTGTGCCACCCAGGTACCCTTCTCCATTTCTAAACTGTCTTCTCCAATTAGCAGTTTTTATTGTTGCCAGATTAACCTTCTTAATTACTGTATTAATGTATTTCTCTTCTCAAAAAAATGCCTTTTTATTTTGTATGCAATCTGTGATGTAAATTTCTTAGGTTGGCATATAAATTTTTGCAGAAAATTGAAATAAAAAAGACAAACATAAAACCAGCCCCATTTAAAAAAAAAAAAAAAGATCAGATTGGGTAGACATAATGTGACTGTTAATCTGTTCCCGAATGCTCACTCTCTGCACCGGTGTCTACCTCGCCTCAAGCTGGCAGTGGCACTGCAGACGGGACCCTGTGTGGGCCATGCTCTGAGGAAGCTTCTAGGGCTTCCTTAGGCAGATTTTGCCCAGTGTATATGTCTTCGACGTTTTAGTTAAAATGTTCTTCTGTCCCCTATTTCCTGTGAAATGGCAGTCAGTTGTAGAGACTGCCTGAAATTCAGGGTTAAGTTTTTTTTAAACTCTTGTCTTTTTTTGGTAAATCCAGTTTGTGTTAGTGTGCAAACTTCCGCAACGAAGCCCTAATGTCCAGTAGTATCTTTGTAAAGTTAGTGGCCAGATGTTTTTCCATCATCCATTAAGTCATTAAGAATCAGAAAATGGTGGCATTATAATCTTAACAGTTCTTCACTTACTAGCTAGAAAACTCTACGGAGACTCTTGCATTCCGTCAGTTATTTTGTCACTCCAAAGTAAATTTGGAGAAGGAAAGTTAAGATTTTGTTCCCTTTTATTTTCCAGTTTTCAACATAATTACTTGTTCCCAAGTATGTTTAATGATTTTTTATTGTAACCATAGGCACTCATGGATTTAAATGTGTTTCAGTTAATTACATTCATTAACTAATTGATGCTCAGGTTGTCCCCTTTGTGGCCAGCAGCTTTGGACATGATACAAGTGGTCTGTACCATCAGACTAGAATGCAAGGAAGTAAAGATTTTACAGGCTTATCTTCCTCATTTCTGGGCTCAGGAATTTCTTTAAGGATCCCTGGCTCCCTTTGGGGGCTAGTGGTAGTGACGCCATAATCAGTGCACATAAAGTGGTTTCTGTCTTTTTTTTTTTTTTTAAAGATTTATTTATTTGTACAGAACTGGGGTACAGGCAGAGATGCAGAGGGTGAGAGGCTTCACCAGAGACAGAGCAGGGAGCAGAACAGGCAGATCCACGAGGTACACTGCTGAGGGGAGCAGCGGGCGGGTCAGGAGAGGTCTGCGGCGCCATGTGGTCACCTCCGGGGCAGGTGGGGATCGAACTCATGCGGAAGTGGCTTAAGCTTCTTAGTGCAGTGCTTTAACCCGCTGCGCCACCAGGGAGGGCCGTGGTTTCTGTCTTTTAAGTAAAGTTAGGAAATGTGTAATTTCTTTTGGAAACATAATCATGAATTCATATTGATAATTCCATTTCAGAATTTCATTTAATCTCATTAATCTTACATCTTTATTTTGTTTTTCCCATCCTGAAAACTCTGTTCTTAACACCAGTATAGAGTTTCATTGGCATTATCCCATAATGTACTCAACAGACCTCTGAATAATAGTACCAATATCACCATCAACAGTGTAGGCATTTGAAAAAGACTTATACGATTTACTAATTTTGTCTGTGTGTGTGTGTGCATAGAATATGTCTACTGGGACTATGTATAAGAAAATTACAGTGTTTTAAAGTCATTTGGAATAGTTATTAGTGTGCTCTTTTCCCCACTTCGATATAATTAAATTTGGATTTTTTTTTTGAGGGATTGCTTTTTGAAATTTAATTTTGTTGCATGATTGTGTAAAAAAAAAAGGAATTATGACCTGAAGTCAGAGCCACAACACAACCTATTCAAAGAAGTCTAGTTTCTGTCTCTGATCTCACATCCCACTCCTTTTCTCCCTACATTTTATGATTTATTTTTTCATTGTTTTAACATAAGCCTAATAAGTGTTTGTATATTTGAGTGAATATTCTTACTTCCCCTCTTATTTAAGTAAGTAGGAGCATGCTACGCATAATTTTCTGCATCTTTTTTCCCCACACCTAACAAGTGTTCACCATATGTCTTGCATGGTAAGACCTTTATTCTGTGATTCTCTATTCCCCATGACAACTAGTCCTGACTTCGCTGTGCATTTGACTTCGCTGCGCATTCTGAGTGAATGCATGAGCAGGCATCTGACTTCTACATCTACTTTACTTTGAGCAGTGATGAGGGTAGAGGAAGACCCTCAGTTTTTAAACTGTAGGAAGGGAAATTCAGCCTTTTCTTTATTGAGATCCATAGTGCTCTGTGCCTGGAGAAAAGGTAACAAGAGCTTCATTCCTAATTAGCAGATTTTCAGTAATTATAAAGATACATACTGGAATGTTCTTTAATCTTACCCTAAAATGAGTCCCTTTTTAAAAGTGCAGTGACAATTTGGTAAATCTCTTTCATTTTAGTGTGTTTATTTCATAAAAGTTATGATAGACCAGGATAGCTAAAGAAAAGCCACATTACTTGAAAAGCAGCTGTTGCTGGAAAATAGCTACTAGGTAGTGGTTTTAATAGAGATGGAAAGAGAGGAAGGACAATGACTTCTCCATTCTGCATTCAGGAGAGAAAGAGGAGCATTGGTGGCTTTTTATCTCATATCCAGTGGGAGGAAAGCTTTGGGAGGTTGGAGACCTGTTGGTTGTTTCCCTTTGAGGCTTCTTTGATGTCAGGCAACTGGCTGCCCCTCAGTCCCTTCCTGCTGACACTCCAGTTGCTCAGATTGCGAGCTGTTAGCATCACAGGCTAGTACTTGAGCAGCCAGGTCAGGACTAACCTGACCTGGCTGCGGCTGCTCCTTTCTTTATGAAAACCCAGAACCCATGACTTGAATCTGGTCAGGATCCTGGTGCAGCTGAGATCTTGGGCTGAGCCTGTTTCCTTATTTCCCTTGTCATTGCCATATACCATCAGCCTCACAGATTGTGGTGTTGAACAGCCACACCTGAGTGATGCGGACATTTAGCAGGAAAAAATGAACTAGCCAATCTACCCCCACACCAGCACAGTCTGTAAGAGCAAGCCTGGAGCACAGGAAAGGAACCACTCTAGGTAAAAGCTGCTGTGAGTCCTGTAGAAGCTGAGTGCTGAAGAGAAGCATGTTCCACTTCAAAATCTCTACTGGATCTGGCCTTTGGCTCTGATTGTTTAGTAGTTCACCTTTGATACCTGTATGCTCTAGTTCTGACCCTTATTGTGGACTGTTTTTGAAGAGTGGCGTTATAATGCCATACGACTCACTGAGACATCTGTCCCCAAGAGGGTTCTTCTCCATGTGCTGTATTCTGTGTGGTCGTGGTATCATTATTTGAATAACAATAAGAATACATTCTGTCTGGCTTGTGGGGAAAGAAGTCTTTTATATGTTACTTCTAAGGGTAAATATTTGAATGACTAAGTCTTTAAAATTTTAATATTTTTTTCCTGATAGATGGCTTGATAGCAATATTTTATATACTCACTTTCCCAGGGAACAATTTCTAACCTGTTTCTAGTTAAATTTAACCTGCTTCTAGTTAAATAACCAGTAAATAGAATCAGCTTCAACTAATACTAAATAAACTGAGTTAGGAACTGAGAAATAGGAAACTTGAATGCGTTTCCTTTTTGAAGTTTTTAAATTTTTTTTTTAACTGAACACCCCTAAAAGAACCCCAAACCCATTTTGTCACTCCTCATTTCTAAGCCCTATGTATCCACTAATCTGCTTTTTTTTGGCTTACCCTATTCTGGACTTTCATGTAAATGGAATCATGCAACACATGTCCTTTTTAACCTAGCTCCTTTCACTTAGCATGTTTTCATTGGTAGACTTTATTCCTTTCAGTGCCTGACTAATATTCCATGAATATACCACATTCTGTTTACCCATTCAGCCACTGATGGGCATTTGAGTTGTTTTCACTTTTTTTTTTTAAATAATGAATGCTACTTTGAACACCTATGCACCAGGTTTTGTGTGCACCTATGTTTTCATTTATTTTGGATATGTACGTAGGAGTGGAATTGCCGTATGTGTTATGATAAATCTGTGCTTATCTTTTTGAGCAGCCGCCCAGCTCCTTCCCATAGTAGCTGCTCCAGGTCGCCTACCCACAGCAACATCTGAGAGTTCGGTTTCCGACACATGAGAATTCCAGTTTCCCACGTCTTTGTTAATACTTGTAGTTGTTGTTTTTATTACAGTTATCCTAGTGGGTGTGAAATGGTATCTCACTGATTTTGATTTTCATCAAGTATATATTATTTTGTGTCTGGTTTCTTTTGCTAAAATTCATTATGAGATGTCCATTTAACCTGTTGCACAACCAGGGAGGGCCCTCCTTTGCTTTGATCAGAGTAATATCCAAATTATTATAGAAGACTTGGAAAATATGCACAACTTGTAAGAAGAAAATTGAAATACATTAAGTTTTTTGTATATTACTTTCTTGTCCTTCCCCCCCATGTGTGTTTTAATATAATTGGGATTAAACTGAACATACAGTTTTGCATTATGTGATTTTTCATTTTATACTGTATTGATTTTTTTTTTGTCATAAAAACTCTTCAGACCATTATGTACTGAATACTGGTACTATGCTGAATTTTGGGTGGTCCGCTTACAGTGAACTTGTTTTTACATAAATCTTTTATTTTTTGATGAGAAGGAAGTAGTTCTTATTCATAACATATCATTTATTAAAATCAGTAAGAAAATAGTCACACTTTTTTTTTCTTTTTTTCAGGAAATACAGAAGTGAAATTCTGGATCACTGGTTGTCTATGGTGGAGATTCTTAAATCATTGTCTT
>NW_004567133.1:8815052-8832200 GCF_000260355.1 Condylura cristata
AAAAAAAAAAAAAATCTTGTGGCTGATAAGTGGGAAGTAGCATATCATTGTTTCATATTGCATTTCTTTGATTACTAGTGAGGTAGGACAACTTCCTCTGTTCTTTATAAAGTAGGCCTATCTGTTAGTAATGTTTTGATAAGTTAGGGAATTAGTCTGTTTTCACCTGCTTCTTGGCTGTCAGTCAACTCACATACTCTTCCCTACACTACAGGCAGATGGCCAAGACCGGAGCCATCTAGAATTAGTTGAGATTGGGGCTGGTCAGACCAGGTCTACCCTAGGGGTTCTTATTTGTGGTTTGCTAGGAGAAGCTGAGAGCAAGGGTGAGCTGGATGCTGGCACCTGTGCTGGTTTGTGGCACTCTTCTAACTTTTGTGGGGAGGGTTGAAAGCATGGGTGGAGGCCACGGCTGATTTGGAGACACGCTGGTGTGGGGCTTAGGCGTCACGCTGCCTGCAGTTTAGGTGTGAGTCTGTGTGGCTGGCCCACGACTTGAGAGCATCTCCAGCAGTGAAAGTTCATTGTGAGTGCTCTGGGTGGATGGCAGTAAGGATGCATAACTTATGGTGAAACTGGCTAGATTCTGTTTATGAATATGATCTCATGGTTACTACTGGTTGATATTTCAGCTTACAAATGCAGTAATAGAATATTGTTTCAAAGGAAGATTAGTTCCAGAATGTCTTGTTTGATCAGAAACATTTTTAGATTTATGTATCATCAAATATCAATATGTTCATAATCAAGAGGATATCTCTTTTGTCTCTGTGTGTGCGTGTGAGCAAAGTGTGTGTTCACACACACGGAATATGGAAGGGATGTATGCATGCTTGACTGTGGGGGAGCTCATGACTGAGCTCACGCTTCCCTGACTCCTTCCTTTTCCCACTTGGTGCCACCTCTGAGGACATACAGGTCACGTCACTGCCACCATAAATAGGAGTGCCACTCACCAGGAGCCTTGCTTGTACTCGGGTTCCTGAGCAGGGCTGGGCCCAGTTCATGAGCCATGCCCTGCTCCTCCTCTGCTTCCCTCCTTTTAATCTGGAAGCTTGACACTGCTTTTCTATTCCAGGCTGATTTTTCACCTCCCATCTGGCAAGCCAGGTGGCCTGAAAAGACCCCTGGTGGGAGACCATAGGCACAGGCTACTTTCTCTCTCTCCGTATTTCTTTGATGTTAGTTATTGTCACTTTTCCCCCAAGTGGTAAGAACCACAGTCTGGTTTGGGCTTGGATTTGGGATTAATATATGTGTTTATGTTTCCCTAGGTCTGTTTAACAGAGAAAAAGGGAGCTCTCAGTATGTTAGTGCAGCCTCAGCTTCTGGGATTTGTGACCCATATCAGTTAGAAATTAGATATGTTTTCTTCCTTGTTTCTTCTGCCAGCTTTGTCTTTTTGTGCATGAGATTAGGGTTTCCTGGCCAAAACACTGGATGATTTAGTGTTTTGATATATATATATATATATATGTATTTCGAAGGCTAGAAAACAAAAGTTCTTTAAAAATATTTTTTAAAAGTTTGAAAGCAAGTTCTGATGTAGCACTTAATTTCATTATGTGTTTATTTCTCTATGTTTTCTAAAACTCTCAAGCACTATAATGTGCCATAGGAGGAATGTATAATAATTTCTTAGATTATTGTTTTGACTTTCAGCCATTGAAAATTATTGCCACTTCCTATAGGATAAGCTTTTATTAAATAAGGTTTCGGTGTTTGTCTTTTCGTTTGTTACTTGTTAGCCAAAAGTTCTTCCATTCTCCACTGAAAAAAGCTTTTAAAAAGCTTTATTTTGCTGTGTTGGGAATGAGTTTTAGGTTGTGCTAGAAAATGACAAGGAGACCAAAAAGAAGGCACTCTTGAGTTACTTGATTGGATATGTAAACTCTTCTGTTGGTCCCAGCAGACCTTAACTGGGAGTGGACTGGGCTCGGCCCCTCAGGAAAGTGGGAGGGTGGGCCAGCCTAGGACTGGGCTCCAGGCAGAGCAGCCTGCTCCCTGGGAGCTGAGCACACACCCCAAAGCGGGGGCGGGGGGGGGGGCGGTTAGATGTGGTTCTCAAGGCCGTGGTGACACTCGGGGCCTCATTCTTCACATGCTGCAGCTCCACCCCATGTGGTCAGGTCCCCTGCTCCTAAATAGTGACATTCAGCTAGGCAAACTGCATTTTTGTTTCTGGGCCATATTTCAGGCATAGGGAAAAATGTAAATTACAACAAAACAAACACTGATTAACAAGGATTTCTTTAAAAGCAAATAACCCCCAGAAGCCTCAGGCTTACGCAGCTGTCCTTCAGTCCCAGCACATGTTTCATGTCTGCGCTGAGAACTGACGTTCAGGACCAAGAACCTTAAGCTCTTCATCATGTGGGGGGAAGGAAAGTCATTTACTGGAGGACATGGACATAAATGTTTTAAGACTTTTTTTAATCAGATGAGGTTGGGCACATTACTTCTGAGTCTGAGTTTTTTAAATCTTTAATAATAATGATACAGCATAGGGAATTTCCTAGGGATTATTTTTATGAGAAAATCTTTAGGCAGTAACACAAGCAGATAGTGTAGTGTTGGATACATTGCACACACTTGAACATCAACTTTCCAGTCACTATTGTGTTTGCTAGGTACCCTGAAGCAACTTTGAAAAGAGAGACATTCCAGGTCAGTGCCTAAGGGAGAGGCAGAGAGGGGTTATTGTGCCCTGGTGATGAATAAGATGTGAATAAGTCTTATAATACAGTTTTGACTAAAGAACCTCCCACAAGTTTTAGTGCTTTTGAAAGTGAAACTTCAGAGCTTTTCTAACGTGACTGCTTATTTCCAATGTTAACTTCACATTAGAAGTACAGTTATTTAAAAAGAAAATACATGTAAAGAATCAGCAGCGATCAAACGCTACCGGACTAATTAAATCAGCACCATTGGGCTACTGCCAGGACGTGGTTTTCCAAATTTGTTTTTAAACTTCCCCAGG
The DNA here is from genome assembly GCF_000260355.1 of Condylura cristata. NCBI lineage: Eukaryota > Metazoa > Chordata > Mammalia > Eulipotyphla > Talpidae > Condylura > Condylura cristata. Next base: position 8,818,033 of record NW_004567133.1, read on the forward strand.
TGATTCAGTTATGCAGCCTGGATTGGGGGGGCAACACAGGAGAAAACACCCTGTTCTTTCTCTTCAGCATTTTCCAGGATTATATAGTACCATAGGGTACTTCTTTTTTTCTCCTTGATTTTTACAACTTACATAATAGTATCGGTATAGAGTTGTAGTATTATAAAATGCTTTTATGACCTCATAAAGCCTCACAGCATGCTTTTTCGGAAAGTATTATTACCCTCATTTTGTAGGAAATATAGCCGAGGTGCAGAGAAAACGCAGACCAAGTAAAGGAGTCGTGCCTCCCCCACCCCCGACACCCCCCACCCAGGTGCTCAGGGTTCAGGCCTCCTTTCCTCTTGTATTTCCAGCAAACTTCCATCCACTGTGGAGGTCTTCTCTTGCTACTGGAATTCCTGCTTTTGTAATTACGATCTGCTGGGAACTCTGCTCATTGTTATGTGGTTGAATTCCTGGTGGTATATTCCTTCTGCTACTTCTCCCTTTTACATGGGGCCTTATTGTCTTGACCATTTTTTCACCCACAGTTATAGTTTCTTGACATACAATAACCATTTCTCAATTTTTATTACATTCTTTTCTTTTACTTAGGCTATATATCACTTTCTAGTCTTTATTTCACTGCCACATTCCTGCCACCAAGTCCTTGTGACACAGGTTTGTTTAATAACCAGAGTTAAGTCTTATAACAGTGTAGCTGTCGCTTGCTATCTATATGGCTCCTGAGTTTGCATTGTGAGAACTTGAATACGAGGTACAGGGACACCTGGGCTCGAGCACTTGGTGGTCCTCTTAGGCCCATCTCTCTGTGAAGAGCAAGGAGCTGGATGCTGGAAGTAACCTCTTTCCCTGTGGCCAGACATGAGCAGTTGTGTGTGTCACTGTCTACGCTCACGGTGATGACTCTCCCTCCCGGATGGAAGCACTCTTAGCCTTCCTTTCCTGGTGGTTTCCTCTCCCCTGGGATGGGCTGTGCATGCCAGCTCTAGCCCGCTGCTGAAGAAGGCGGCCAGCAGGAAGGAGTGGATGCAGGGCACAGAGAGCCCTGTTTGAGCAGAGCTGCACCCTGTCCTGGCTTGGGGTGCTCTTCTGAGACCACTCATTACTGTTTCTCATGGCCATCCTGCTTTGATAGTACTCATCCATTTGCCGTCTCACCTTCTGTGGTTTCATTCATTTATTCATCATCTTGCTTGGTGATCAACCAGAAAGTCAGAATTAGAAGATGAAACTCAAATGCTTATCATTCTGTTCTTTCTACCACAGTCCAAGGACCAAATTTCCTTTGTAGATACTATCTGAACCCAGCTGTTCACTTTTCCTCTTTAAATGTAAATGCTGTTGTCTTTCCAAATTCCTTCCCTTCTTTTAAAATTGAGGTCCAAGTTCTGTTTCTTATCCACAATCTTGGTGTAGAATCAGGGGAGATAGGGGATTTGTTTTGAGTCTCAGAAGAGTGACGCGACGTCCTGACCCGCCAGGTCAGGCAGTATTACCGCGCTCAGTCCCCTTGAGGAAACCACCCTGGTCACTGCTTTGTGGCCTTCCTGGCTTCAGGTAGAGGAGGTCTTGAACTAATCCTCTTTTTCCCCTAGAGCCCAAATCTGCTGCTGCTTTCTTAGGGTCCTGTGGCTGGGAAGAACTACATGTCTGATTTATAACTCCATTTGGACAGACTTCAACTTTTCTTTTCTGGGCCATGTTTCCACCTCGTTTATTTATTTATTTTTTTTCCTTTAAGGAAAAAAACATTTTTCTTTTAAGGGAAAAAAATGTTCTGTTTGTAGCTCTAGGCCTTAAAGTTTTATTTGAAGGGTGAAGAGAAATCATATGAAATTTGAAAACCCTATAAATGTGTTTTGACTTCCACTTTATCATTTAGTTACTGGATGGTAAGAGTCATTCTAAGGCGGAAGTGGGGGTAGGGGAAAATTCACTTATAAATTTGATCATGAGAACTTGAATGCAGGGGATACCTGTACTTGATTTATCTCATGTTAGAATACCAAGATGTATAAGATTTAAGTCAATAGGTATGGTTTAAATTCTGTAAATTGCAATATTATAAATTATATGAATTGCATATTTATATAATGAGGCTAAGTTTAATACAGGTCATACTCTTTATTTTTCATAGCTGTGACATATTTAAATGATTTATTAGGTATAGTAATATTTCTGTTTTAGATCACATCGTCCAGTGATAGTCAACTTTAAAAAAAAAACCTGCAAAAAAGGATTAATTTTAGGACATCAAGTTAGGCTTTTGATTATGAAAACTGTCATAAACAGAGTGGTAAGTGTCAGAGGTGGCCCCAAACAAAAACCACACCACTTGCTGTGTTAATATGGAAGAAGTTGGGCAAGGGTTGGAGTGTGGTGGTCGTGCGTCCTGGAAACCTGGGATCATGAGTTCAGCGAGCTGCCTTAGGTTAAATACTTGTTTGGGGCAGAACCAGGGCATAAACCCAGGTTTCTTAGATTCTGGTATTTTCCTTTCTTCTGTAAGACATACTCAAGATAGATATTTGATTGTTCTACTTTTCATCTAGAGAAAAACTGGAGTTAATAGTCCCTGGGTTATCTGTAGTGGGAGGAAGTCATTGTGAAGGGGTTAAAAGTGGAAGAGGAGCACTCGTGTGTGTTGTGTGCTCAGTGAGGTTTCCTGTAAAATTCCTTTTTGTTTGTGATACAGTGATTTTGGGTGGGGTTGACCCAGCACAGCTTTTGCCCCAGTTCCGGAGGGTGGTGAAGTCCTGTGGCCTGTTTGGTCGTGCCCAGCAGAAGTCCTGCTGAGTAAGTAGCCTTGTTAGCACAGTGCTTACTGCACAGTGGTTGGTGGGTAGATGCTGGACGAATTGAAGTGACACTGACAGGAAGCAGAGACCACATGGAGTGCAGTCCTAATAAAGAATTAACGTCTCCGTCGTGAAATTTGTCAGATGCTGTATATAAACACAACACAGACTTGGTTTCAGCGAATTTGTTTATTAGGGTGCATACCCTGAGCACCTGTCCCTCCCTGCCCCCACACTGGCAGTGAGTGAGAGGGTCCTGGACAGAAGTTTGCTGTTTCCACCTTCCCTGTGCCTCAAGTGCCCTGGCCTTTACCTTTGCTATACCTAAGACTTCCTCTGGGCGGTGGGCCTCTGCTTCCTCCTCAAAACAAACAATAAAACAAACTAGCAAGAACGAAGTTTCCCTTCCTATCTCATTAATATCACTCATCTGAATCCATGACTCTCCTTCCTTCCTTCTTTTCTGCTCTATATCTTTTCTGAATACCTTCTTCCCTTACTGAAGAAGCATTTTCCAAGCGCCCTTCTGTTAGCGTCTTCCCTCAGCATGCACACCCCCTCTGCCCTCCTTTCTTTTGCATGGAATCTTCTAGGCTGGGAAAAGTGGTCTCCTTGCAACCATTCAGCTTTATTTCCACTTCTACTTTTCTACCTCTCTGATCATTACTCTGCTTCAGTGAAATCACATAGGCAATCAACCTTTTCGTTTGCTATTCCCAAGGACTTCAGTGTTGTCATGCTTTTCTGTTGTGGGTCACATCATTGCTTCCTCTACCTGGAGGTTCTCCTGGCTGAGCTCCTAGGGCTCACCAGTCGCCTGATTCTCTTCACCTTAAGTGCTGATGTTCTTACTGATCAGTGTTCTCCACTAGAAACCTTCTCTGCTGTAGCTCACGTCCTTCCATTGTGCAAACCAGTGGCTCCGGTTTATATACTTCTACACGACAGTTAAGACCTCAAGTCAAACCATTCAAGGTGGAGTAAGATGTCAAGTATATAACTTGCTATAGGGATATTGAGGAAGATTACTAAGAAGAAATTGGATTTGTTGGTTTGGGGAGCATCTGACCTCTGGGGGAAGTTTTGTAAGTGGTAAAGGCTTTTCCCCACACCGATTCCTCCTCTTGTGCACCGTTTTAATTTGACAGCCCAGCGGCACCCTTCCCTCACTGAAGCCTTGTTTCTGGTTGGTGTCCTTCCTCTCCCTGGCTCAGCTTACTTACTTAATTTTGCCAGGGGTACTGCCACATTCTCTCTCATTTATATCCCTTTGTTCTTCCCCCTTAATTTGAACCTCCAGATTTTTTGAAAATTAACTTTTTATCATCCTTCACCTCTAAAGAGACCACCGAGCTGGAGGTCTTTGCTTCATGATTAAATCACAAACCTGACTCTTATCTTGGTCTGCTGTCACTCTATTGGAAAATAGAGGGGCAGGCTGAAAGTTTAGTTCTTTGGCTCCTGTATCATTCTTCAACTTTTTGACAGTTTCCATCACTCCCTTGTAGCTATCTCCTCTTGATTCTTGGGGCTCCATTTTCCCGAATTTTTGACAAAACACTTTGACCGCATTCTCTTTCTCCTCTGAGGGCTGTTTGCTCTTTTATGATTATTTCTGGACAGTGTGAGCCGTACTGTTTACCACACCTGCCTAGTGGTTCCCAAATCTTTACCCCTAACACACATTGTCCATGGAGCCCCAGCTCTAGATTTTCTGTTTTTACCAGACACTTCTGATTGAAGATTCAACAGAACTTCAGATGTTGGGAATTGAGAAGAGAACTCCTAACCCTCTTCCCGTCCTATTTTATTTGTTCTTGATGAGACCATTAGATACTCGGATAACTCTAATGCTTCTTTCCTCTTTTCTGCACATTCATTACGTCGCAAATCCTGTTAATTCTGTTGCGTTGCTTCCTGTATCTCAGACCTGCCTTCCTATTTCTGACCTCAGTACCCTAGCTGAGGCCCTACTTCTTGCCTCCTCATCTCAGTTGTCTTCTGACTGCTCCCCCTTTGTGCAGTTGTCTCCCCTCCTTTCGTCTTGCTTTCAAGTCATACTGCACTTACATGTGAAATGCTTTGCGGGCATTTTCAGGTACCTATCACACTAAATGATTACTGTCCTTATTACTTTGGGAGGAGTCGGCCCAGCCCTCACAAGTGGTGAATAGCGGGACAGATTTGATTCCAGGCTGTGTGCTCCAGGTTCCATGGTCCTAACTAGCCAGCTCAGGTACAGCCTGTACCGGCTCACTGCTCTTTCATAGCCCAGGTTCACAGAGGCAGCTCAGCCCTGGTGGTAGTGGCTTTCGGGGAGGGGTCACCCCCACACTAGGGTTTTGGAATTCATTGTAAGGAAGACTTTCCCTTTCCTCCCCTCTCCCATACACTTACTTAATTTGAATAGCCAGTAATTGACATTGGTATAGACTTACTTATTTTATACTTTGGCTTATAACCCAAAATTGAGTTCATTACTTAACCACTTCTCATTTTAAAGATGCTTAAGTTATTACCAGTTTTTTGCTATGACAAAGCCTGATGAATAAATGTCTACATTGAAGTTTGGCAGCTATTTTAATAGTCTCCTTTAGAGGTATTCCTGTAAATGGGATTGTGTATAGTAGGTGCATTTAAAGTTTTGGGACATGTTCCTGGTAGGGTGAACACCTCTTTTTACTGGAAAAGAGCCGTTCCTGGAACTACTCTGTAACACACTTGTGCCCCTCTTTGAGATTACGAGGGGTTTATTACCAAAGCAAGGAACTCCCAACTGTTCATACTGATTTGTTTACCTGTCTAGAGTATTGTATCAAAGAATGCATTGCAGTACCGGGGAAATTCCCAGCACGATGCCCAGGAATTTCTGCTGTGGCTTTTGGACCGAGTTCATGAAGACCTCAATCATGCTGTGAAGCAGAGTGGCCAGCCTCCTCTGAAGGTGAGGAGGTGCCCTAGCAGGGTGGCCAGGAGCAGCAGTTGCCTCCAAGGCACTCAGTGGTTGGAGCAAGGGGAGGAGCTGCAGCCCTCATTTGGTTGATGTGAGGAAAGTGCCCAATGCCTGGATGGGGTGGAGAGGGGAAGCTGGCTGGGGAGGGCCTATGCACAGGTTAGCCTGTGGCCATGTCCGGCAGCTGTGTCTGCTTCCTTGGGCAGAGGCCTTTCCTGCATTCGGGGCCTAACACGTAGTCTCTGAAGGAAGTCACAGGTATTTGTGATTTTTTAAGGGTCATCTTCAATCAAGAATTTGGTGCTTTGAGTCTATGAATTGTACTTTCTTTTCTTTAGCCACCATCTGAGACCGACTTGCTGCCTGAGGGACCATCATTTCCAGTCTGTAGCACTTTTGTACAGGAACTTTTTCAAGCCCAGTACAGGTATGAGCAAATCCGATTTTCCTTTATGTGGTTCATCTGACATAATTCTAGTGGTCTTACCATGTTTCCCATTTTGATTTTGAAGATCTTCTTTGACTTGTCCTCATTGTCAGAAGCAGAGCAACACCTTTGACCCCTTCCTCTGCATTTCTTTGCCAATTCCTCTACCCCACACAAGGTAAGAACAGATTTAATAAACTTAAGACTGTATATTCCGGTAGTGCACTGTTCCTCTTCCTCTGTGGGCTCCTGTTATGTTCTCTTATTTATTTAGGTAAATAACAGGGTAGGAGATGAATGGAGCTCTGAGTTTGCAGCATGAGCAGGTGGTGGGCTGGCCAGTCTGTCTAGCTGGTCAGCTACTTTCTGCGAGTGGGGAGGGGAAGGCTGGCTCCTACCTTCTCGTCTCTAGAGAAAAAACAGTTAGCCTATTTGTGACTTGACCTTAATTTTACTCAGTGCACTACTTTGATTTTATTTGGAAAAACATTTCCAATTTAAGATTTACTCTAGGAGTTTATGCTGCTTTGAAGAAAAAAGTTTTTAATGATGATTGCCTTTCCTAAGTCTCACGCGCGCTCTTTTTTTTTAAAGATTTATTTATGCATAAAGAGCCTGAGGTGCTGGGGTCAGAGGATTCCCCAGAGACAGAGTGGGGAGCAGAACAGGTGGATTGACTGAAATACCCTGCTGAGGGGAGCAGTGGGTGGGTCAGGAGAGGTCTGTGCCATGTGGGGATTGAACTAGAGCTGCTGTGGCTGCAGATAGCTTCACAGTGCTGCACCTTAACCCGTTGCGCCACCATGGAGGGCCTTCCAAATATCTCCTGACTATTGTTTGATAGTTTCACTTAGGTTTAAATGCAGTTTTTCCATGTGACTGAATCAGGTAAAGGTGTGGGTTAGCCTCAGTTTTGTGTGATTTCAGATGAAGTTTGTTTTGCTTTCTATATTTTAGTTGAAATAAGCGACTAATGAGACAATCTGACTTTGATCTGTACAGGCCTCTCTATGTCACCGTAGTGTATCAAGGGAAATGCTCTCACTGCATGCGGATTGGCGTGGCCGTGCCTTTGTCTGGGACTGTTGCCAGACTTCGGGAAGCAGTGTCTATGGAAACAAAAATCCCCACTGATCAGGTAATAAGTCTGCTAAGATGGATTACATGTGAGCTGCAAAAGTGTTGCTTTCTGTTCTCCTGGAATTTCTTAACAGTTCTCTGCCAAACATGATTAGATAGAAATTTAAGGTCAGTTTCTTCCAGTGATCTTTAAGGGTGAAGAAATCAAGACCCAAAAGAGAAAAATACACATAAAAACTTTTCATGCTTAATGTAACTATGTATATTTTTAAATTGAGAAGCTGTGACTTTACACCAAGACCTTTGTAAAGCACAGTTACTTAACCCCCCATAAGTCCTTCTTATGGGTGCTTATGTGGGCAGTAGGAAGAGCATCCTGTGATACCTGAAGTTCATAGAGGCTTAGAAGTTTCAGTCAGTGGCTCTTCAAAGCTCTTCTCCGTCATGGTGCTCAGCTGGGTTTGTTCCTTGAAGACAGCTGTCCAAAGCTCTTACCTTGTCCAGATGAGAGAAAAGAAACTTGTGGCCCTCTCCTATCTTTTGGGGGTAAATTAATGATACGGCATTACATTTAAATAGACCGAAAACACTGTTAGCCTGTTTACGACTTCACATTTTGCATACTTTTTTACTCATTTCACTATGATTTTACTTTGAAAAACATTTCTTATTTAAGATTTAGTTAAGATGATTCATTTAGTGGCTAAATAGCTTTTCCCTGGATAGTTTCGAGAAAATGCTGTGCAGTCACCGGAATAATAAAGGTGCTTTGTACTTTGGCCTCATGTGGCCTCATTTGGGAAGTTACCAAAGTAAAACAAATACAACCAGTGCTGTTGCCCTAATAGAGTACAGCTCAAATTTTCATAGGGCAAGTATTGGTGCATTGACAAAATATTCATACTCTTTCTTTCTTTGAAGAGCTTACTGATTTTTTTTTCCCTTCACGATGAGGGAAAAGAGAGACTTAGATGTGTGTCTAGGACAAACCCAGTTGTATCTTTAAAGTTTCTAGTGCTGCCTGATTCTATTTGCAAGTAGTTTAAGTGGGTGATATAATCATAAGTTTGATTTTGACCTCAGCTTGCTGGAGAAAGTGGATTATACTGACATGTTCATCTGCAGAAAAACAGCATGGTTATTAAAATCATTAGTAGGAAAATGGTGTCAGATATTTTTGGATTGTTTGTGGAATATGCCACTTTATAGGCTTACGCTGCTTGCATTAGTAGAGAGGCTTAGAGGTCCAGTCCAGCCCCCTAATCTGAAGGAGGCCCAGAAAGTCATGTGACTGCTTCAAGCTCACAGGGCTGCCTGGTGGCAGGGCAGGACTGGAACCTCTCATGTCACATCCAGAGCTTTTCACTGAACAATGTTGCTGAGCATGAAATGAAGTCCCTAAATGTTTTCATTGTTTTTTTTCCCCCCCATCTTTTGTTTTTATGTTTCATTGTAAAATGTTCCCCATTTCACAAGCAGTTCAGAAAATGAAAGTACACGTCTAGTATTAGCTCTAACACTGTTACATATTCATCCGTGTTTTCCCCTGTGCGTATCTGGTATTTGCTATTTTGCGGAAGTGGAATCATTACACATATCACTCTTTCATTTATTCAGGGCATCTTTTCATTAGTGATAAATAGGTATAGTTCTTTGAAGTAACTTTATAATTCAGTCAGGTACAATGTAATTGGCTCTTGGTGTGGAACATTTGACTTGATTCCCTTTCCCCCCCACTAAAATATCTGTGGTTATTGCACATATTTTGACTTGAAAAGAAGAAAGTTAAATGACCGAGTTTTGGAGTCCGACTGAGCTCCAGTCGTATAGCCTTGGGCAAGCCTCTCCACCCCTCTTTAGTTTCTTCCCCCTGAAGGGAACAAGGTTTTGTAATCTCCTGGGGCTCTTCAACATTTGGGGACACTCTGGATTTAGTGCCATGGTGTTCTGAAATCAGAGTGTGGTGGTACATACACACAGGCCATTGCGCTTCCAGGAGTCTCTTCCTACAGGCAGACAGTGTGGGCTCTCTGAGGGGCTCGCAGTCAGCACGGGCCTGAAGATGTGGGGGAGCTCGAAGTAGGACCAGGAGGTGAAGTCTGGTGACTTTCCCGACTCTGTGTTCTCCTCACTCTCAGATCGTGCTAACAGAGATGTACTATGATGGGTTCCATCGTTCCTTTTGTGACACAGATGACCTGGAAACAGTCCACGAAAGTGACTGCATTTTTGCCTTTGAGACTCCAGAAATATTTAGGCCTGAAGGAATCCTCAGCCAAAGAGGTGAGTGAGAGTCTATTTTCTATCATTCTACCTGTGTTTGCGGGTTCAGCAACTGTCTACCGTTTTAGGTGTCAGTTACATGTTAATGTAGTTTTATTCAATTGTAGCAAAATACATAGGACACATTTTGGTGCTGTGTATACAGTTAATGATGATCCGGTCCCTGGAAGTAGGTTCTGTTTCAGTGAGACTTCCTTACTTCCTAACCGCCCCTGTCCGCAGCGGGGCTCTCACTCAGGTTTAGGACTGTGTCCTCTCTTGAGTGGCCTCTTTGGTCTCCTGTGATGGCACTGGGGGGTACACGCTGCCATTGCTTTTTGATCTTTGCTGTCAGCTTTGATGCCTGCTTTCTGAATTCTAAAATCATTGCCATAGAATGTTTTCTTGATACTGGCTTCTAAGAAATAGGCATGTAACACTTCGTTGGTAGGCAGCAGAAGAAAGTAAAGCTCTGGAGTGCAGTCCTTTCCCTGCAGCGGGCCGCAGTCGGAGCTGAGCCTGTCCCCCCGCTGCGCTTTGGGCCTCTTCTGAGTCTTGCCAGCAACTGAAACTTGGTTCCTGCCCTTAGTGTTCTTCAGGGTTCCAGAGCTCCCGTTCTTTTTGCTCTACGCTACTAATATTCAGAGCATCATCATTACCTGGTTAAGGTAATGGGAACTGGTTAAGGACACGATGTTTTGGACTCCACTGTGGACCTGCCAAATGAGAAATTTTGGGGCAAAGCCAGCAGTCTAGTTTTACAGGTGGTTTTGCTGCACACCGAACTTTGAGAACTGCTGCTCTGCCCAGTCTCATCAGTGTTTCCTGGGGCTATGAATTTTAGAATTAAAATTAGAATTTAAAATTTAGAATTTTAGAATTGTTCCACCAGTCCCTACTCTTCTTCTGATCCTTTTCTGATGTCTTTTGGCTGAAATTGCTACGTAGAAGTCTGATAGGTGCCTCACTCTCCCCTTTCTTAGCCCCGCTCCTGGGTTTTTCTCAGACTGACAGTGCCATCATCCTGATTTTCAACTAAACTGGCTGGATCCAAGCTCTTCTCGCTCATATTTAGAACCCCCGTCCCAAATCACTTAGAAGTACTGCATTTTCCTGTTCATCTGCTGCCACTGATATGGTGCAGACCAGGCTCAGCTGGGTTTTCTAGGGACCTGTTTACTAGTGTCTCTACCCTCAGGCTTTCCTTGGTTAGTTATTTCCCCACATGCTGCACTCTTACTCTGATCTACAGTTCTGGTCTGTTACACGTGTATTACCTCACCACTGCTTCCCCTTGTCGAGATTAATCTGAACACCTTGGAAAGGGCATGGCCACTTTTCCAGCCTCTCCACTATATTTCATCTCCTTCCTCATGCATCCCATTCCAAGTTACTCTTTATTTCTCTCCCGTGCCACGTGCTTTTATGCACTCCCTGCTGTTTGCTCTCCTGAGAAATCACTTCTCCAGCCCCATGTCACTAGCGCCTCCCCCCAGGTCCTCTTCCCTCTCAGTCCTAGCAGCCACTCTTCTCCTCTCTGTATATACATGTCCGAGTGTAGACTTTCTTGTGAATGGAATCCTGTGACCTGTGATCTTCGTGGTTGCTTTCTTTTACTTAATATAGTGGCTTCAGTGTTTGTCCATGTTGTTGTATAGATCAGTATTTTGTTCCTTTTTATGGCCAAATAGTATTCCATTGTCAAGCATATTTTGTCAAACAAATTATATTACATTTTGTTTATTCATTCATCAGCTAATGGACATTGGGGTTGTTGAATTGCTGGGTCATGTGTTTAATTATTTGAGGAGTTTCCAGACTATTTTCTAAAGTTGCTTTACCATTTTATATTCCTGCCAGCAGCTTGTGAGGATTCTGACTTCTCTACCTCCTCACCAACATTTTCTGTTATCTGACTTTGATTCTAGCTATCCTAGAGGGTATGGAGTGATATTGCATTGTGGCTTTGACTTGCATTTTGCAGATGACAAGTGATACAAAACATCTTTTCATGTGCTGTGGACCACTTGTGTGTCTTTTGAAAAATATCTATTCAAGTCCTCTGCCCATTTTCAAATTGTGTATGTGTATGTTTTTAAGATATAATAATACAGTTTTAAAAATTTTTTTATTACATTTTTTATCCTTTTACATCATTCTTCATTTTGTGTATTTTTTCATCTCAGTTGTAATCCCATGGGCTTTGCACCACCAGTTCACCTGTGTACCATCACCACAGTCCAGTGCACTCTTCACACCCCAGTTCCGATCTCAGACCCCCTCCCACCCCCATGAAATGTCTCTGGTTTATAGTTAGTTATTGTTTTCATTTTTATTCAATTACATTTGTTTGTCTTTATTCCTCCTCCTCACCCCCCCAATTCCTTACACTCCAGCTATGAGTAAAACCATCTGGTATTTTTCTTTTTCTTTCTGTCTTATTTCACTAAGTATGATCCCTTCCAGCTCCATCCATGTTGCTGCAAATGTCATGAGTTTATCTGTTTTGATTGCTGAGTAATATTCCATTGTGTATATGTGCCACATCTTTTTAATCCAGTCTTCTATTTTGGGACATTTGGGTTGATTCCAGTTTCCCTGTTGTGAATAGAGCAGCAATAAACATGGAGGGTGCTGCAGGTGTCCTTTTGAATCAGTGTTTTTGTGTCCTTTGAGTATATACCTAGGAATGGGATTGCTGGGTCATATAGAAGCTCCCAAATTGTGGTATTTTTGTTGTTGAATTGTAAGAGTTCTTCATATATTCTTCATCTTAGGCGCTTTCTCTCATTCCACAGGCTGTCTCTTTGCCACTTTCTTGGTATTATCTTTTTGTGCACAAAGGTTCTTAATTTTGACGAAATGTAACTTACTATTTTTTTCCTAAGCTGTCACATTTAAAGTGACATAAAGATCAAATTCAAGTTCATAAAGATTTTATCCCTGTGTTTTCTTTTCAAAGTTATATAGTTTATCTCCTTTATTTAGGTCTTTGATCCATTTAAATTTAATTTTATGGTCTAAGATAAGGATCCAACTTTAGTCTTTATTATGTGGCTATCCAGTTGTCCCACTTACTGACTTGTTAAAGAGATACTTACTGTTGCAAAAAAAGAGAAATAAGTGAAGCTCTTTTGGAGTTTTATTAATGGTCAGACTAGCTCTGTGGACAGGCCTCCAGAGGTGGACACTACAATTGCATTAGCCCAAGGGAGGAGAGCCAGTGGGCTCTCAGGCCTGGGGCCGACTCTGCTGCTCCCCAGCCTATCTTAGCTGCATTGTCGTCCTCAACACCATCATGTTTGCTCCTGTAGAGTGTCTAGTCAACTCTCGCGGTTTTACCACTCCCCACACACCCCATGGGTTTCTAAGAAGACGTGCATCTCTCTTTTGGGCCTTTACATCCAGACGCTTAGTGTCTTCACCTGGGTGGTCCGTCAACCTCCAAACTTTGTTTAAAACCTAATTTTCTTTTGTTTCCCCCCTTAAAGTTGACTCTCCTCTTGTATTTCTTAACGTAGGTATATACCACCTTCATCTAGTCTCTGAAAACACACCTGAGAATTAGACCTCTCTTTCTTTGCACTATATATTCCTTAACCTTTACTGTTCATTTTACTTCAAAATATTTGGCTGAGCCTTCCACTCTACCAGCCTTGTGGTGGTTATTTTACTTTCTCTTACTAGAGGAGAGCCGAGTTGCCTACCACTCCTTCTCTGCATGCCCATCACGACTCTCCATTAGACTCCAGTGATGAACAGCTCAGGCACAACAGAGCGCTGGGCTCAGTGCAAGGACGTTAGGATTCAGAGCAGCAATGCATGCTTTTCACACCAGGGGGCATTTTGCCACGTACTGATTCTTCTTTCTGAAGTGCTTTTCTCATTCCTTTTGGCCAGAGGAACTTCCTTAGGCTTATCTTGAGCTCTAGAATCTTCTGTGATCTCTGCTGACAGACTTGGAGGCTTTAACCTCTGCTTCAAATCTGGGCCCACTAGTATTACTGTGATGTAGTGGCCTGGCACTCAGTGTGCGTTTATGTTGCTTTCCCTCACTGCACTGGTGAAGCTAAGGGTTGTTGATCACCAGCTTTGGTTAATCTCCTGGCTGCCTGCAGGTGGTGGGATCTGAGTAAGTATAGATTGGACAGGTGAATGAAAATACTGGGCAAAGAGATCAATTAGAGACAAAAAACAAACAGTTTTGCTATTAAAGGGCAACTTAGACAAACCAGAAATTCTTGAAAAAATTGTGTAAACTTAGGGTTTTGAAGTCATTTCAATCTACAAAAGTTGCACAAATAATGCAGAGAACTCTATTAAAATCCTTAAAAACCCAGGTGCCCTAAGATGTCAGCATTTTACAGTGTATTTTATCACCTCCTCTCCCCCTCTTTGTTATACTCTCTTTTTGAGCCATGGGTTGGGGGGTGGGGTGGGGGAAAGTTACAGATGTAATGATGTCTTTTGCTTAAATACCTCATTGTATGTTTCCTTAAAATAAAAACATTGTCTTAAATATCCAAATAGTTGGTCCTCCCTGGTGGCGCAGCTGGTTAAAGCACAGCACTGAGAATCTAAAGCCGCTTCCACATGAGTTCGATTCCCGCCTGCCCCGGAGGTGACCACATGGCGCGGCAGA
>NW_004567133.1:8834005-8834839 GCF_000260355.1 Condylura cristata
CTAGCAGCTTCCCTGAGGTGGGGTAGCAGGCCAGTTGTGAGTTTCCTTCAGCATCTTAAGACATTGTTCTTTTGCCTTCTGTTTCCCAGTTGAGAAGTTTGAAGTTTGAAGCCAATCTATGTTTTTTTTTGGGGGGGGGAGGGAACCTGTTCTTTTTCTCTGGAAGCATTAAAATCTCTTTATTCTAAATGAGTTGGAATTTCCTGATAAATCACTTTGGAGTAGGAATTTTTCCTTCTGTTAATGCTGGCTACTGTGTGGGTCATTTAAATCTGGAAACTCATGGCCTCTCAGTACCAGGAAAGTTTCTTGTATTGTTTAGTTTGCAGTCTCTTTTCTGTTTTCTCTCGTCTCTCTCTGGAATGCCTGTCAGTTAGATCATGGACTGGTCTTCAACTGAATCTTTTCTTTTTGTCACTTTGCTTGATCACCTCGGATCTCATTGCCTAGCTCTACTAGTGAGATTAAAATTGCGCTTTTATATTTTAAAATTTGAGAACTTTTTGTTTGGACTGGTTGGAATGTATAACTTTATAAGTAAAAATAACAGTAACTCACTCTGAAGTCAACTCCTCAGCCGTGAACAGTAGCTGTCCACTCCATGTGGGGATGACCCTGGCTTACCACAGTGGAATCTGCCATGAGTTGAAGCCCAGGTTCTGTCCCTTTCTTGTTCTCTGTATTGGCTGAGGCCATCCCAGAGGCAGTGGGGATCTTCCTGTCACTGACTCAACAGAGTAAGTTCACCTGACTTAGTTCCAGTCTGCAGCATGTAGCTGTGCATAATTTCACAAAACACCCAAATGCCATCCATTAGATTTAAAAAAAAAAAAA
>NW_004567133.1:8835069-8935306 GCF_000260355.1 Condylura cristata
TGACCTGCACAGGCTTGTGCGGCGGCTCCCCTTCCCAGCGCGTGAAGGTGAGCACGGGGCCCTGGGCGGAGACACTCTCCCTTGGCCTTGCCTCCCGAGCACAGCAGCGCTTCTCTGGGGCAGCCTCCACCTCCTCAGGGGCTCCTCTCCCTGTCCCTGTGTCCGCAAAGCCCAGATACCTGTTTTTCTTCACTGATTGCATTTGTGCTGTCAGCTTGGTTGCCCAAGATAAGAATTGGCACGCTATTGTTTCATCAGTCATTAAAGCAGATTAAAACTCACTCAGCTTGGGGTTCCACGAGCTGAGGATGATCTGCACTGTCCACCAGAAAGACAATCCCACTAATTGCTGGAAGATCATTTTCCCAAACCCAACGTGCTTGCTCATGCCCACCCAGATCAAACGTTGCGAAAGTCGTTCCAGCCGTTGTGAGCTCTTCTGATGTCGAATGGAGTGTTGGAGCTTGTCGGCCCAGTCTGTGATCTTTGAGCGCGTGTAGCAGACTGGTTTTGTCCGCTCTGTCCAAACTCCAGAGTACAGGTTTGCTAGAGTCCTTGCAAGTCCCAGGGGTGGAGCGCTTTGCCCAAGCCTCTGTTGATCCACTTAAAGATGAAAGACATCAGTGCCTCCTGCGGCCCAAGGCGCTCCTGCTGCAGCTGCACCCTGCTGCAGCGACTCCAACCCAGCGGCACCCAGACCGCCCACTGCTTGCCGTGTAACGGAGTGGCTGTGGCATTCTGTTTTTTAAATAGTGTCAGGTTCCGGTTCATGGTTGAGGTATATGTTTTACCTGCCTGTGGATACTATTGGTGGTTTTAGAACGCTTTCGTCTCTGTTTTCTCGAAGGCCCCTCCTTCCCGCTTTGTGTTGGTCTCTGTCCATTCATGTTGGGAGCTTTCCTCAGTTCTTCTGCAAAGTAAGCCTTGGCCTTCTGCTTCTGTTTACGTGTTGCCCTGGAAGAGCCGAGTGGAACCTCTTGTGAGTGCCAGGTGGGACTTCTTGACCGTGAACTTCTCTGTAGGATGCACCAGCTGATCCTTAAGTCTTTCCAAGCTTCTTGGGCAGTGCCTGGAGGAGACACTCTTGTTAGAGGGAGGCCTGGTTGTCAGCGCCCGGGGAGTGCAGTGGGGTCACTTTCCCTTGCTTTGGTATACCACCCTCATTTTCAACTGGCCCATCCCCCAATCCCGGATCTTTGTGTGTGAAGGAAATTTTGTTATTACCATGTCAGAGAGGCAAGCTAAGCGTTTGCCTTTCAAACAAGTTTCAGCTGGTCCTTCCTTACTTTCCTTTTTACTTTTTAAATCATGTTATCCCACTCCCCTACTTTGCTTGCTTAAAATTGAGGTGAAATTCACATCACAAAATTAACCATGTTAAATACAATTTAGTGGTATGTAGCACTCTCCCAGTGATGTGCAAACACCATCTCCAGCTAGTTCCCAAATATTTTCCTCACTCCCAAGGAGACCCCCACCCCAAGCAGCATTTCCCATTGTTGCCTCCTGGCAGGCCCTGGCAACCAGCAGGCTATATTCTGTCTCAGGTTTTCCCCAGTCTGGATGTTTCATATAAATGAGAGCATACTGTATGTAGCCTGTGTTGTATCTGACTCTTTTCAGTTAGCATCACTTTCCAAGGTTCATCCACATTGTAGTTGTGTCAGTCCTTCATTCTTTTTTGTGACTGAACAGAATTCCATTAGATGATATTAGGGGTTCCCCCCATTATCTGAAAGAGAAAAATTCCTATTAGGTTTGGCGTGATAACTTATTTTTGGGGTCTGGAAATGCAGTTACTGTTAATGTATGTGGAAAAATTGTTACACATTCTCAGCCCCCTTGCCCCCCCCCCCCTGGAAGTCACACCAAATAGAAGTGGTGTTTAGTGGGAGAAGCTTATACTGTGTTCTGTCCATTTGTTGGCGAGCATTTGGTTGTTTCATCTTTTGACTGATGGGAAATCGCGCTGCTATGAGCATTCATGTACAAGTGTGTGTTTGAATATTTGATCTCGTTAATTTTGGGTGTATAAGAGTGGAAATGCTGGGTTATAAGGTAATGCTATGTTTAACTTTCTGAGGATTGCCAAACTGTTTTCCATAGCAGCTGCATCAGTTTTCATTCCCACCAACAACCTCTGAGGGCTGTAATTTCCGCACATTCTTGCCATCATTTTTAGTTTTCCATCATTTGATTAGAGCTATTATAGCGAGTGTAAAGTAGTCCTTATCACTTTCATTCTCATTTCCGTATGGAAAAATGATCTTTTCACATGTGTGTGGCCATTTTGTACATTCTTCCTGTAGAAATACCTATTCAAGTCCTTTCCTCATTTTTAAATTGGGTTATCTTTTTGTTAGTTGGTGAGGATATATGACTTGGAAATATTTTCTCCCACTCACTTTCTTGACAATGCCTTTTAATATTGGTAAAGTCAAAAGTCTATTTTTTTGTTGCTGTTGTTAAAGCTTTTGGTATTATTATATCTAAGATTAGACCACCAAATCCAAGGTCAAAAGGTTACCCCTGTGTCTTCTAGGAGCTTTCTAGCTTTTGCTCTTGCATCTACATCGTTGATCTGTTTGAATTAATTTTTGTGTGGTTTGAAGTCTGGCTCCAGTTTCATTCTTTTGCATGCAGATTATTCACTCAGTCAGTGAGTGGTCTGATGAGCCCCATTTGTTGAAGAGACTGCTCTTTCCTCTTGATACCCTTGTTGAAGGTGCTTGACTTTAGTTCCTCTTACCTTTATCTTCTACTTCCAGAGGTCTGGTATCTCTAGTTCCTGGACATTTTGGTAATTTTGTGTATTGGATTGTTTGCCATTTCCCACTGCACATTAAAAAAATTTTTTTTAAACCTCATATTTACATTATTATTTTTTAGCTAGCTTGTTACTTCAAATTTCATTCTTTGACCCAGGAGCTTTTATTTTCCAGCTGTGTTTTCATGCATGTGCTTTTGTGTGTTTAAATTGCTTCCTAATTTTAATTGCATGACAGTAAAAAAATGCCCACTCATTAGCTTGCCCAGAATGCCCCTCCGCACTCCCCACCGAGGCTGGCTGGCTCCTGCTCTCTGTGCTGCAGTAAGAGCTTCTGTTCTCTCAGCATTATTAGCATGCAGTGTGGGGATGCTCTGTTCTCGCCTCACTGTGAAGCTCTCTGCATTTACGATGATGGTTTGCTTCATACTTCTGTACCCAGCAGTTCATTATGGGTCTTAATATACAGCAAAATCCTGGTTAATACTTGTTTAAGTGAAAATGCCCCCAAATCCCTCTTCCTACCCTTGCTAAGGGTTAACACTACGTTACTGTTTACAAAGGAGTTGGTGAGGCGCTGGCTGTCCACTCTGCCAGCAATGACTTTGTCCAAAGAGTGCACCCTTACTGGGTGTGTGTCAGCCTCTCTTGTAAAGGCCACCTCAGTATGTTCAGTCACACAGATGAGACTGCTGCTTTGCCCGCTTTCGGTGGGACCAGCTGCAATGTGGGTGAGTAACTGGCCCCAGTGGCACAGCTGGAGGAAGCCTGGCTTGAACCCAGAACTTGACTTCGTGCACCATCACCCCGTCCCGTTAGGCGCCACGCTCCTGCTTAGAGCAGGTCCTGCAGCCTTCCTTCTGCCAAGCTCTTGGAAACGAGGTCATCCATTGTCTCCAATTCAGACTTCTATTTTTATTTTCTCATACCAGAGTTTAAAATGGTTATGAAGTGAAACCCACTGCTTTTCCTTCTTAAAACTTAAGAAAACTTAAACATTTTACATGCTCTAATAGTCTGATGAACATTTGGTTTTTCCTTATTTATAGTCTGTGTTCTTGTTTGAACTTGGATTCATGTGGAATTAACTTTGGCGTTTTAGTTGTAGACTCATCGCTTGGAGTCTCAGTGATGGTGGAATACCTTAATGGGTTTGGCAAGGTCCTCATGGCTGGGTATTTAAGTTATTGCCAGAATTCTGTTCAGAATATTTTTGTGTTAACCTAACCACTTTTTATTTTGTTCTTTTTCTGGTACATTATTACTTTTTTGTATCATGGTGGTAGGCTTCCTTCTGTTCTCCAGTGGGGTATTTTCCTAGGCTACACTACAAAGGATTAAAGAGATGATTTACTTGGTCATGCATTTGCTGAGTTACTACTAAGTGTAGGCCACTCTGGGCGCTGAACCCGAGTAGCCCTGCGTGACCGCTGGCTCTGCTCTGGCCAGTCCGACAGCGGGGGCAGCAGCCAGCGCTGTGCTGTCAGATACCTGGTGCTGTGCACTCATTCGCGGGTTGCTCCAGTCCTGCTGACTGCTTGCTCTTGGCATGTTCTCCAGTGAATCCAGTAAGTGCAGTTTATCTTTTGTTTCTTTTAAGTCTGACTGTTACATCAGGGAGAAGAAATTGCTTCTGCAATTTCGAGACATTTTACATGGTCTAGTCTTTATTTTTTTATTTGGCTCATGATTGCATGGTGCCACCTTGACTTTTGTCTTGGTGGATCACCTCTGCACCTGTGCCCTTTGAAAACCCTCTGACATTCACGGAATGAAGAATTTTAATTTTCAGTTTTTAAGATAGGTAAAGCTATTCCGAGTTTAAAGGACATCAAGGCTGGTGGAGACATTGTGCTAATGCTGGATGAGCACTCCCAAAGTAGACCATTGGCCCCTGTTTTGATTGCAGCATATTATTAAAGCAACTTGGTAATTTTCGTATCGAGTACACTTTTTTTTGGTAATGAATGACTAAAAGGATTTTTAGAGAGATAAAACCAGGTTTTTACTCTTTTTCAGGAATCCACTTAAACAACAATCTAAACCACTTGAAATTTGGCTTGGATCGCCATAGACTGCCTTCTCCTACACAAGCAGCCGCACAGCAGGGGAAGACAGAGCCTCCACCCTCCGGGGCGGGCAGCGACAAGGTCGTGCTGTTGGTGTGTAACCGCGCCTGCACTGGGCAGCAAGGGAAAAGGTATGGGCGCCTGCCAGGAGGCGCTGAGGTTTCAGAAGCCTCTTGTTTGCAAATGTTTTAGAGGCAAGGATGCAGACGCCTGCATTTTAGTTGTTTTTAATGCTGGTATTTAGAAAAAAAATATATGTGTAAGTTGACCTGATTTGAGGGGTGGGAAAAAGACTATAAATTAGGATGATAGAGTCCAAGTTAGAATGTTAAAGCCCATTTGGTTTTTAAAGGCCCGCGTGCATATGTGTTTTCACCTTTGGCTTCTCCTGGCATACTGTGCGGGCCTCTATCTAGCTTTGTTTTGTTTCCTTTTTTAAAAGATTCTTCCTTTACCCATTGGGTGGAACATGCCCCCCATTCTTATGTCCCAAACTGAACTCATTATCTTTCCCTGTAAACTGGACCCACCAGTACAGCCTGTCTCAGAAGATGGCATGACTGTTCTTCCAGCTGCATAACTCAGAAATTTGGGAGTCGAAAGTCTCTCTCAAACCTGTGTGTTTCTCTCTGTAAGAAATTTAAGGTTTTTAGACTATCTTGTAAAGTAACTTGGCTACAATAGTAATGTAACCTGAGTAATATAACAAGATAGTAGATATGTTTTAGGGAGAAAGAACTCTGTGTTCCTAGTATTTGGCAGAGTAGCCTTTTAAGTGTTGGCAGGGAAGCCTTTTACGTGTTGTTTTGAAGTAAGTGCCTTACTTAAGGATGTTAAATAACGTAAGTGAAAAATGTGTGGATTTGTACACTTAGGTGCTTATTAGCAGATGTGTGTGTGTGTGTGTGTTGTGTCGGCACGGTTACAAGTGCTGGGGCCCCGGCAGTGGGCGGGACAGGCATTCTCAGGCGCCACATCCTGGTTGGGTCAGACTGACTGCACACGAGGAAACACACTTCACTGACTCAGTGCCTCTTTGAAGATACTAAAAAGCCTTGTTGGGCAGAGCGTGCTGGTAGGGGGCTGGCACAACCCCACTAGGGAGGTTGTAGCTGAACCCCAGTGAGGGGAGAGAGTGAGCTCTGAGTCTCTGGGGAGGAGGCCAGAGCACTGGCAGCAAAGGAGCTTGGTGTGTTTATGGGATGGGAGAGGCAGCTCATTGTTAATATAAAAGAGAAAGCTCGTGGGTCCCTCTCACAGTGCCAGTCTCTTAGAAGTGAAGACCTCATTATATCAAAAATGCAGCTGCTGATTTTTATATGCTTGTAACTTCACCTCATAATAGTTTTTAGGCAGAGAGGTTTAAGGTTGAGCAATACTGTGAGTAAACTGATGGCTGTTAGGAGCAGGGTTTCTGGTGTTCTTATACCTTTGTTTCGGCCTGAATCAGGGGCCATCTGTTTGCTCATTCATTTGTTAAGCAACTACTGTTATTTTAGGCATTACCTGTTGGAACTACTAAGATAAATAAGTGTCAGTTCTTGCTGTCAATAACTTAGTTGGTGGAGGCAATAAAATAAGCAAGCGGCATTTGCAGCATGGTGTAGTTGGCTTTGTGTGGGCATGCGCTGGGTCTCCCTGTGGGCACATGGAGATGCATGAGAGGTGACCTCGAGGTGGGAGGGACGAGGCTGTTGGTCTCCACCTTCACTGTGTGTAGGGAGAGGGCCTGAAAAATCTTGGCCTGAGCTAGGTATTAGAGTAACCAGCAAATGTCGGGGGGCTGCTCGTGGGCACCCGCGCGGTCTCAGTGTGTGGAAGAGACTGAGAACCACGGTGCCGGCTCTGATTCCATAATGCCCGTGACCCCAGTGCTGCTCCAGGAAACCGGCAGGGCCCACGTGGCTCCGCCCCAGGCGCCATGGACTTCAGTGTGGCTGGCGTGCTCTGCCTTCCTCGTGGCCAGACTGCCGGGCGAGGGCTGCCTGCCTCGTGTCCTCTGGCGCCTGTCCCTTGCCTTTGGACCCATGCTGTTTACTATTCTTGTGCCCACTTATACCTTCTTTCTTCGCCCACTCTACCAGTCCTGCCCTCTCACTGCCTGATAGTTGAGCTTTTTGGTGTAAGGACTATTAAGTTTCATTTAGAAATAGAAGTTTCTCTTCTTTCTCATCCATTTGTGAGTCACTATTAAATTTTTCTATTTTGTTCTGTTTTGAGAACTGCCATAAAACCAGTTAGGTTGGAATTCCAGCTAAAGAGGTTGAAACCAGGAATTAGAATGCTAAAGGATTCTGTGCACTAAGGCGCACCTGCTTCTGTGTGCTAGGTTTGGGCTGCCTTTTGTGCTGCACTTGGAGAAGACGGTGGCATGGGACGTCCTGCAGAAGGAAATCTTGGAGAAGATGAAGTATTTCTTGAGGCCCACGGTTTGCATCCAGGTATGTAACATTTTGATATTTCAGCATAGCATGTGTGGACCTGATGAAGAAAGTGTCCATATGGTGACCTTGGCATTCAGGGAAGACCAGACACAAGTTGGAACCCTGGCGAGTCCCAGGGAAAGATGGTTAGTAAAATCAGTGTGTCCAGAGTGTCAGGACTGTGGACTTCATTTTTATGAAGGGACTTGGCTCCTGCAAGAATTTCCTTGAGCTGCTGTGTATTCTTTTGTAATATTTGCCTAATCCGTTTAGCCCAAGATCAGACTGGAGAGAGTTTGTAGAACATCTATCTGCAATTTCAAAACTAGGGTCACTGCGCTAAGGTGTCCTGGGAGGGCTACATTAAGTACATGCTGAGCTAAGACAACATATCACTGCTCTTGCGTGGCACATTTGATATGTGAATTGCTTTGGGATAACTCAGATTTAAAGTGTGTTGCGTAGCTCAACAGGCCAGCAGGATGCCATAGAGAAGTGCTTTGGGAACATCAGTTTGCTGCCCTGCTAATCTGCTTTGGAAGTAGCACTGCTGCCCTTGAAGAGAGCTTCAGCCCGTTCTCCTTTACCGTTTGACGCAGGTCTGCCCATTCAGCTTGCGCGTGGTCAGCGTGGTGGGGATAACATACTTGCTGCCCCAGGAGGAGCAGCCCCTGCGTCACCCCACCGTGGAGAGGTGAGTCCGCTCTGCCGTGGTCACTGTGCTCACGTGTGAGTTAGGGGCGCCTGGTTTCCACCTGAGTCTGGCGGGTTCTTTTGCTCATTTAGAAAATTATTTTTGATTCATATCAGAGTGTATGTCTTAGGATCTTTTTTTGTGAAATCAGAAAATGCTGGAGCACTCATGTTAGAAAGCAAATTAATGTCTGTCCCGGACTAGGGAGAAATCACACTTCTGTATTCACCAGAGTAGAACTCTACGCATACTGCTTTTCTCCTTGAAGTCCTTGAGTGGTAATCAGTGACCTAAAGTTGAAATTCCAGTGTGTCAAGTCCTTCATGGCTTGAGCCCTGATTATTTCCCTTTCGCCAGGACTTGCTCTTCTCCCCACTGCCCGAACCCTCCCCACCACCACATTCCCAAGGTTGGTGAGCCTGCCAGGGACTTCCATGT
This sequence comes from Condylura cristata, assembly GCF_000260355.1. Taxonomy (NCBI): domain Eukaryota; kingdom Metazoa; phylum Chordata; class Mammalia; order Eulipotyphla; family Talpidae; genus Condylura; species Condylura cristata. The sequence goes on from NW_004567133.1 coordinate 8,843,461, forward strand.
TGCTTGGCGCGTGTGGTTCTCTCCGTTCACAGAACTCATCACTCTCCTCTCTGCTACCTCTGTGCTTTCTTCATACTTAGAAGATTGTAGTGCTGTGCTGTGCTAGTAAAATGACAGCTAATACATGCACACACTATTCAGATGTGGATATATAACTATAGAAACTCACAGCATTGTTTTTATTATCGAGAGGGTTTTTTTAAACACACATTGTAGTGTCTGCCTTTTAGGATTCCAGCACTGCTTACAACGTGGTTCTGTTTGAAAGCATTCCACTGTTTGCTTTTAGAGCTAGTAAACTAGTAATTAGTAATGATCCAAAACATTGCAAAGCACAAAAAGTCTGAGTGACAATGACCTAACAATACCGACTTTCTCAGGGTGACCATGGGCCAAGGAACCAAGGGGGCTTTGTAAGGGCGGAGGTGAAATTTGAGGTAGGGGTGGGATTTGTAGGAAGGTCACAACATCAAAGAATGATTGTTGGCAGTCTTAAAATGTGATGTAAAACTTCATCCAATCTCTTTATTTCTAGATTGAATAGTTGAACTTTTAAGTCCAGTTGTAATCTAGTTATTAAATATGAGGATATAATAGACTTTTCTGATGGGAAACGCTGGGAATTTTCAGTCATAATTTCAGATAAGACGTGCTCATCATTTATTGAAATCATTTATGCAGAAAATAACATGCCTTCCCTCCTTTCTGCTCCTTACTCTGTTCTCTATCCTGTAGGGCGTTAAAATCTTGTGGACCAGGTGGCACTGCTCATGTGAAATTAGTGGTAGAATGGGACAAAGAGACAAAAGATTTGTGAGTATTTTTTCAGAGTGCAGATAATCATTTTCATTATATTTTAAAATTAGCTTTGGTCTTTCAAATTAACACATAAATCTCTTTTCAGCTAAGTAGTCAAGTTCCTTTCTAATCCTTTACTTAAGCAGTTTGTTATTTCTTTCCTTTACATTGCCTGGATCCTAAAACTTCCAAACATTTGTCTGCCCCTAATAAGAACAGATCAACTCTGATTTTTACTAACGGCCCACTCACTTCAGTGTCTCAGTTATGGCAGTTGCATGCCCTTGGATACATAGGACGGGAACATATGAGTTCATCAGCAGAGTTCATGGCCAGTCTCATAAAAACCAGCTTCATGTTATTTCTTGAAAAATAACATTCTAGCTAGAGAATTTTGCAAGCACTTTTGGAACAAAGAAAAGTTGGATATTGCTTCTGCTTTCTTACCTAGGTATCCTTTTAGTTATGAATTTATAGCTATACGGTGAACCTGTGATGGTGTTTTTTTGTGTGTCAGTTTTGAATGCCAATCTCTGCTAACATAAACATGCGCCCCCCGGCCCCCGCAGCTTGTTTGTGAATACCGAAGAGGAGTATATCCCTGATGCAGAAAGTGTCCGCCTGCAGAAAGAGCGGCATCATCAGCCTCAGACCTGCACTTTATCCCAGTGTTTCCAACTCTACACCAAAGAGGAACGGGTGAGAGGCTGGGCAGCTCCTGGACGATGAGGGTGGGGGCATGGGACTGGGGGAGCAGATCAGGTCTGTCCAGGAGCCTCTAAGCAGTGTCTGCCACGTAGTTCTGTGTGCACCTGGGTGCCTGGTGGCACTCTTTGCCGGGCTGTAACAAGAAGTGTTTTAGGTTTCTGAGAAACCTTGGTTAATTTTGTAGGAATGAACTCTTGTCTCTATTCTTTTCATAGTAATGGTTAATACATTTTTGTTCTAATTTAGAAATTTTATATTTACTTTTCTCAGTAAACTAGAATAGTAGCTTTTCAGCTTATTTGTACAAAGATTATAGGTGCCAGGACCTATTTAGAGTTAAGCTCAAATTAATTAAAATTTAAGTGAAATAAAAATCCAGCTCCTTACTGCCACCGGCCACAGTGTGGCTGCTCAGCAGGCATGGGGAGGTGCTGACCTCCCGAAACGTGGCAGTGCTACGCGCGGCTCAGAGGTGAACAGACCTGCTCCATGGCAGCCTTGGTGGTCTGCAGGACCTCCCGCTGACCTACAGGAGGAGCTTAAACTAGCAAGATACGTTACAATTTTTTAATATATATTTTGTCTTTATTGCAATAGCATTGGCTGACAACACTGTATCTGATTTAGGGAATAAAATCACACCATCTCAGATATATGTTGCTACAAGGTACATTTTAATCGGGAGTCATCCTATACATGTGGTTTGAGAATGTTCTGAGTATGCGAGGTCCTGGGGATAAAGCAGGGACCGAGACAGCAGTGTTTAAGGCCTTGAACTATTTACAGCCTCCTAGCGATAAACAAGTTAATAACGGAAGCACAGGTCCTAAGTAGGAAGGCACTTTATATGGTTGCGGAAGTGATGAGGCCAGCGTGACTGGACTTCAGAGGTTAAGAAAGAACACTAAGAAAACCCCACCTGGTCGTCAGTTAGCGTAGCCTCTGCAGCAGAGCCTGACATAGAAGGCATTCAGTAAGTGTGTGCTGGAATGACGAATATGACTTTAGGAAGACACTAAACAGTGGGCCTCAGCCAGAGAGTGAACCACAGATGAGGTGGAAGGCACAACGGCTGAGTACAAGGAGCCTTCAAACAAGGGTCTCAGAGTTGTTTTCAGGCACTTAAAAGACTGTCCTGTCCATGAGGAGTTGGCCTTAATCTTTTCTAAAAAGCTGAATTTAGAGATTGGAAATTATAGGGGGAATGCTTTTGTCTTAACATGAACTTTGTAACACACTATCTGAACATGAAATAGCTGCCTAACAGAGAGTACGCCCTGCTCCTGCCCCCATCCAGTCCCCCATTCTTTGGCTCAGCAGAGTTCACTAGACAAGTGTAGTTCCTAGTGGGGCTGCAGATCTGAAATCTAGGAGCTCGCTCTTGTTGTCTTTACAAGATAGCTGCAGAAGTCAGCAAGGTGTTCTAGGAACTGTCATGTCCATTGGATTTTGCCAAGGCATTGTTCATTGTTACTGTATCTTCATAGAAGTAGCTGTCATACATTGGAGAACAAAGTCTGACTCCTTAGAACCGAGTACCAGGGCTATGTGGAGAATATTGACATCACACAGACATGGACTTGGCCAGATCACAGCTTAAGTCCCTTTCAGTGTAACTCTTTAGTCCCCAGATTGTGGGTCTGCCCATCTTTCCTGCCGACCGACATCAGTGATTCCTTCATGGCATGAAGATAGATTCCCCCTGTTCAGCTGCCCTTGAAGATGACCACGCCAGCCTGTCTCCTGCTTTTTCTGCCAAGATTCACAAGCCTCTCACTTCTTGTTTCACTTGCATCTCTGACACTGCTCTCTAACGTGCTCGGCCCCTAGTTTGCTGAATGCAGTGGCTTCGCTCAGAATGTGGTTCCTGTAGCCACCTTGTTCTTGCCACACTTTCTTCTTGGTTTGTATAAAAAGGGGACAGTTCTCATGTGCCTTTTTCTGTGACTCCACTCTCTGGTCAGGTCTCAACTTGTGTGTTTCACACAAAAAAGAAAGGTTCTCCGAGCATCTGTCCTTGGCTGCTGTGGCTCATCTCGGTGAGCAGTGCCGTCCACTGCCAGGGCTTCATGGTCCCAGATCTGATATATCTTCTGAAACCCAGAGTAGATTTTAAAAATCTCTCTTCAGACATATCCTGCCAGCATCTCGAAGTTCTAATGTCTCCTCCCTGAAACTGTTGCTTGCAAAGTGACAAACATGGATTTGAGGCCCCACATGGCCTTTCAGAGGGGAGGATTTATTTGGAGTAGCTTAAGGCCTCGGGGAGAATGAACAGTTGGAAGACTTAAGAGAACTTTCAGTTGGGTTGTGAGACTGGGGAGGAGAGGAGATAGGTGTGAGAATGGCAGAGACAGAATTACTTTGGGTGGGTGAGAAGAGGGAAGAAGAGGGGAAGGGCTTGCATGTCTGTGCTGACCCCCCATGTTTTGCCTTTGGTGGTTGGTAGAGTATTTGCAGAGGTCGACATAGGGAGGAGAGAGACAGTCGCACTGATGCAAAGGCCCTGAGTGGCGTCTGGGCCCACGTGAACTTGAGGTGCTTCTGTCATGAAACTTCCTCTCTGCAGTGTTTACCTACTTAGCTGTTCTTTTTTGAGGGAGCACGTACTCAGTGGGTGTTTGGGTGCTAATTGCTCGTGTTTTGCCGTCAATTCCTATCACGTGTCATTTCTGGAGAGATTCTCCACAGCGCCCTGGCCAGGAAGCACCCGTCTGCCCTGAGCCTGCCTCGAGTAGTGCTTACACCTGCTCCCTTTCAGCTCGCCCCGGATGACGCCTGGCGCTGCCCGCACTGCAAACAGCTGCAGCAGGGGAGCATCACGCTGAGCCTCTGGACGCTGCCCGACGTGCTTATCATACACCTGAAGCGGTTTCGACAGGTGAGGGAGCGCTGGGAGGTTCCTCATGGCGCGGCGGCCTGGGGGCTGTGCTGTCCCGGTGTGACCCTGGCCGCCCTGTTTCCTGTCCTGTTTTGTCTTTTCCCAAAACAGATTTTGAGCCTCCTGTGACCCTTGAGTCCTAAATGTTTCACTTCCTACTACAGGTGTTTTACTTTATTCTTGGGTTTTGGCAGGTTTACTTCTGGCTCCTTTCTGGGGCTGGTGCAGTTCTGTTTCTCCTAAAAGTAATTACAGGTATTGTCCTGCTCCCCGGAGCTGTCACACATTTGGGGACATCAGTCATAAATATCACAAAGAAAATTTTCTCTGGGTGGTTTTGTTTTTTGAGGCAGTTTTTCCAAAAGACCCCTATTTCCTGAGGTTACAGTTGTCCCGCCCAGTCCCTTGTCAGAGGTGAGTGGGGGGGGGCAGTTAGGTTCTGGCCAGGCTTCAGGAGGGCGTGGCTGGCTGTGCTGGGCGGGCTGCAGGCCCCACGCCTCCTTTGACTCGCTGCTTTGCTGAACTCCCCTTTTTGTTGTTGCCTTTTTAGTTTGTTTTTTAGCAAACTGAAGGTTTGTGCAGCCTTGCGCTGGTGCAGCACGTTTTCACTCTGTGTCTCTGTTGTCCCTTTTTACAATATAATATTTTTTTTTTTAAAGATTTGTTTATTCGTACAGAACTGGGGTACAGGCCAGAGATTCGGAGGGTGAGAGGATTCACCAGAGACAGAGTGGGGAGCAGAACAGGCAGATGGGCGAAGTACACTGCTGTGGGGAGCAGCGGGCGGGCCAGGAGAGGTCTGCGGCGCCCTGTGGGTCACCTCCGGGGCAGGCGGGAATCGAACTCATGCGGAAGTGGCTTAATCTTTTCAGTGCAGTGCTTTAACCTGCTGTGCCACCAGGGAGGCCCGCAATAAAATATTTTTTAACTTAAGCTATGTACAGTAGTATTTTAGACATAATGCTGTTAACATTTCAGGGACTACAGTGCAGTATAAACATTTACATGCACTGGGAAACCAAAAAGTTTATGTGACTCACTTTATTGCCGTCGTTGCTTTATTGCGGTCTGGAGTTGAGCCCGCAGCCTTCGAGGGAGCCTGTAACGCAGTGGAGCAGCAGGAGCAGAGCCTGCTGGCTGAGAGGGTGTAGCGTGTGCGGGAGGCCGAATGCAGCGCGCGGCGGAGAGAGCTGGGGGTTGTAGCAGCAGGTGCTGATCAGCCGAGTGTAGGCAGAGTGCAGTGAAGGGTTGAAGCAAGAGGAGCAACGTGGCCATATTCGTGTTTTGCAGAAGCTCTTCCGGGTGCTGTGTGGAGAATTAGAGGATGCAAGAATGAAGATGGGAGCTGGGACGGAGGCTGTCACTGTCACGGGGGTGGGGCGGGGTGTGATGAGTGGAGGCGGAGCTGTGGCAGCAGAGGTGGACAGCTCTGAAGAGAGCTGGAGACATTGGGGACTTGCTGGTGCAGCAGAGGTGCTAGGGGTGACACCCACATGGGTCCCAGGCTGGGCTTGCACACGCAGCTGGGGGCCCAACTCCCGTGCTGGTGCAGAGGAGGCTGCGTGCTTCCACTGGGGTCTGCTGGCAGGTGACGGTGAGGGCTTGGGCCCTAGTGCACTCTGCTCCTTCCGTGCACACAGAGACTAGTTTTCTTTGCTTTCTGTTTCTGTTGAAGCTGTCTGCACCCTTCCGGCATCCTGTATCAAAGCTGTGGGGTCCTCTTTGCCTCTCATTTCTTGCCCCACTCACCAGGCCATCTTCCGGCTGCTTAGCTTTGCCTCCTGTGTGTGTCCTCCGCCCCATTCTTGCTGTCACTGCCACTTCAGACTGCTGATAACTTCCCAGCTCCTTGCAGTTCAGTATCTCTTAGTCGATTCCGTAGCCTGTGTTGGGCTGGCCCTGTGTCCTAATGCACTTTTCAGCTCTCTGCCCATGACTGTCAGGGTGTCAGCCCTCGCAGAGCTGCATCCCTGTCCCCACCCAACTGTCCACCAAGGTGCATATTTGGGAGCCTCACCTTCCTGACCAGCCAGGGCCTGTTCTGTCTTCCTCTTAGGATAGTTTCCTTCCATGAGGGTAGCTGTTACCTTGACACAATTAGTTTTAAAAGTTCCGATACACACAGAAAACTCTCAGTAAAAATCTGTTGAACTGGTGATTGGATTTCAAAGGATTTCCCTATGGGCTTAATTTGGACACTGTAGATTACTCAAGATTGTCAATGAAATGTATATGTTGAGCTAAGTCAGTGTCAGCTTCTAATGTATGTCCCAGGAGAGCTGGGGAAGACCGGCCCCGTGGACGCCAGCCCTGTTTGGGGCCCTCCACATGGGTCTTGCTTCCTGCCTTTTCACGCCTCTGCAGAGAATCAGGCTGACCTCCCCCTGCCCCCCCAAATTGTGTCTTTTCCCAAGACTTTATCAGGCAGGAAAATGAAGGCTCGGGGCTTTATTACTTACCTACCCCCTTTACAAGATCACCACTGGCTCCATTTTTAGTAATATTAGAACCTGTTCCCCCAGACAATTAAAGCTGTCTTGTGTTTATCTTGGAAACATCAACTGGACCAGGCAGGCCATGTTAGCTGATAAGGTGCATACTGCACATTACTTGATCTGCCATCTGCTTGCATGAAAATATCATCAGCACTTGTTTTTCTTCTTGCACAGGAAGGAGACAGGCGTATGAAGCTTCAGAACATGGTCAAGTTTCCCTTGACTGGCCTGGACATGACCCCTCATGTGGTTAAGAGAAGCCAGAGCAGCTGGAGCTTGCCGTCCCATTGGTCTCCATGGAGACGGCCCTATGGACTCGGGCGGGACCCTGAGGACTACGTCTATGACCTGTATGCTGTGTGCAATCACCATGGCACCATGCAAGGGGGGCACTACACAGGTCTGCAGTGCGAGAGGCCGGGTGTCTGCTGGCGGCTCCTAGATGGGTTTTGTTTGTCAGGGCTTCGTCCTTTAGAGTCTCACTTTCTCTTCCAGTAGGCAGTGCCAGCTGTGAGGGCACTTTCGTCCTCTGGATCTTTGTCCAAGAGCAGATAAATGAGAATGCTTCCTCCTTTCCCTGAGCCGGATCGTCCTGGTTGCCCGCCCCGGTGGCCACGGTGTGTGCAGTGGGGTCACGTGAGGGCCCCTCTGCCTCCTTCAGCTTCTGCTTCTCCTTGGTTGGAGTGACCTTGAGCCATTTTCAGTGTCTTTAAAGTGACTTGGAAGGATTTCTTTTTAAGGTTAAATTTACTTTTTCATTTGTAAAAGTATGCTCATCCTATGAAATACAGGGGCTTTATGACTCAGGATGGCTTTATCATTTCAAAATGACTGCTGGTAATGCTAAAAAGATTGTTTACCGCGTAACGTAGTGGACTGGGTTCAGTGGCACTGAGTGCGCTCACCCTGCCGTGAGGCCATCACGCCATCTGGCTGCAGACTTTCTCGTGTGCCACGTGAACTCGTAGCCATTACATACTGACAGCCGAGGGCTTTCTCTGTGAATTTGACAGCTCTCGGTACCTCAGCAGGGGATCACATGCTCCTTGGCCTTTTGTGCCCGGCTCATTTCACTTAGTGCCCTGTTATTAAGAGTCACCCGTGTTGTGTCAGCATCTCTGTCCTCTTTAAGACTGAATAGTAACCCATTGTCTGTAGGTAACATTTTCCTTCCAGTGTCTTTCTGTAAGTCTTGATCATCCCTTTGCTCTGGGGGGGCTGTGCTGTTGTGTTCTGTTCAGCTGGATAGGCAGTTACAGCCATGCCTGTCCAAGCTGCCCTGGGCTGTGTCATGTTAGAGGTGTGTCAGAAATAAGTAGGGCCCACCCTTGTTTTCAAGGGTGCAGTCAGGTGGGGGTGAGTGGGTGTGTAGGTGCTAATGAAACCCAAAGAGCAGCCACAGGACACCTTCTGTGGTGGGAGTGTGAGATGGGTGGGACAGAGGAGAGAATGGTCAGGGCGTGCTGCAGGGGCAGAAGCCACTGGGGCTAGTAACCTGCTGACCGCACCTCAGGTCCTGCAGGCTGAGGGAGGAGCCAGGCAGTTGAAAGTGTCAGAATGTCAGGGTGTGGGCTAGGTGGTGTGTGTGCATGCATTTCTGCACCCCAGTCTTTATACTTAACTTTGGGATGTGAATATTTTGACACAGTCTCAGTTTTTTAAAAATGATTTAATTATTTATGCATACAGAACTGGGGTAGAGGCCAGAGGTGTGTGGGATGAGAGGATTCACCAGAGATAGAGTGGGGAGCAGAACAGGCAGACTGACAAAGTACACTGCTGAGGGGAGCAGCGGATGAGACAGGAGAGGTCTGCCGCGCCATGTGGGTCAGCTCCCTGGCCAGGGGTGGAACTCATGCTGCGGTGGCCTTGGAGAGCTTCATAATGTGGTGCTTTACCCTGCTGCACCACCAGGGAGAGCCCACAGTCTCAATTTTTATTCATGTGATTTTTAATGATCCCAGAATATTCTTTTGGTACAATGCTATAGTTTTATATAATCGCCCCCTGTTCTTGAACAAACGCCTTTCTGATTTTTTACTTTGAACTTAGTACTGACGAACACCTTTGTGTTCATTTGCCTTCTGTATGTTTTTGAGACTGAGTTTCAGAAATGACACTGCTGAGTTAGAGCATGTGTGAACACTGAGGGGGTGGGAGCTTTGTGGCTTCTTGCTTGGGGGTCTGCGTGGGGTGCTGCGGTGTTGATGCAGTTGCCTGTCTGGGCGGCCAGTGCTGGTGCTTCTGCATCCTTCACGCGCCTCAGGGTTGATACGTGTCCTTGTGAGGGACTTCCTTCATCCATTGTGTTTTCTGCGACAGCACTCGTGCTGCCAGGGATCCATAAAGGTAGGGGCGGTGGAAGAGAGGGTTCACAAGCCTGAGACTCTTCCCAAGCGGTTAGCTCTCAAAGCCCCAGTGACAAGATGAGAAGCCTGTCCCCTGCGCTCCGCCTCGCTCTGGCACTTACCTCAATCTGCTCTTCCCTCTAGCCAGTGGGGGGGGAGGGGCTGTGACTGGATTCAACAGTCGTTTGTTCTCGAAACACTTAGTTCAAGTTCATCCGATATTTAGATTCGGGCAGGTACAGTTACCCAGGAGGGGAGTGATCCCAGCACTGAGGTCTTGCCGTGGAGAAGTTGCCTTGCCTCCACGTGCCCTTGGAGGTTCTTTTAGGGAGGAGATAGGAAATTCAGAAATCCTCCAGGTTTATAGAAGACAAAGTTAACATCTACTAAAGCTAGATGTTTTAGTATATCTTACCCTGTAGTTTGGTTCTGATAATACCATAGATCACATCTTGCATATTTTATATTTGATGGAGGCCATGTGTAACACCTGTTGTGCATCCACTAGGAAAACATCTTTCTCTGATACTGAGTCGTAGACCTATTTACTCCTGACCTTGTAGAATTCAAAGGAATGTAGAGCTCATTTCATTCACTGGTTGCCTGGTATAGTAATGTCTCTGCCAGCACCCCTCGTTGGTGTTCCTCCACCTTTAGCTGGGGTAAAGAATGCCTCTTCCATTTGTGAAAGTTTCTTAGGAAAATACAGACTGGCATGTTACACAGTTTTTAGCAAGAACTTGTTGAGAAGTCTAGAATGGTTCCTGAGTTTAGCTGTCATCTTGCCCTTTGTGTAGAATAGGTTTTGAAAAATGCCTGAAACCCCACAGCTTGTAGGCAGTTCACTTTAGTGAAAGCTTGGGTTAGACATTGGGCCCCTTTCCCTAGCTCTGACCTTTTGGCAGCTAACCACACCCTAACTTGGTGACCTCATCTGTAGCCACAGGGGGCCATGTCTGTCTCACAGAACCTGTTCCTTAGCTGTTTGCAGATACTCCGCATTGTGGCCATGCAGCTCTGTTTCCAGCATATGAAAATGTTTAGTCTTAGTTTAGAGAACACTTTGAGTTAATGATAACTAGTTGCACTTGTTCTGGCTATAATCACATGGTGCTTGTGTCAGTAACTTGGGTAAGGATTCTAGGACAGGAGTTCTCAAACTGTCCAATAAAGAACCTTTTATCTTTTTAAATTTTCAGTCTTCCACAAACCAAAATTTCATGGCAATATCACATTGGCTTAAACATCATATGTAATTGAGAGACTTGCTGTGTTAAGTTTTTAAACACTTATATCAGTTTTGGTGTTGACCCTGTTGTAGACTGGCAGTGTTCTGGGAGCCAGTTTTACGTAGCACTGGCCTAGGAAACACTTCAGAAAATGGTAGTAGAAAGAAACGCCTATAGAACTGTTTTGTAAATCCAGCACTAATGCATCACCGAGCCGCTGTGCAGCCTGTGCAGGCCAGCTCATCCTGAAGAGCAGACTGGAGTCGGTGGCCAGGTTGCCTCGTCTCTTCTCTCGGGTGTGCTCCCCACCAATCCTTCCACCCACTCCCACTCCAGAATAGCTGCGCCCACTGCAGCCGGGGGTTGACCATCAGGCAGGCTCCCACACCACGCCAGGCAGGTGCTGACCTCCCTGCTCCATCTGCTGTTTTTGCCTCATTTCTCTTCCTTTGGTTCCAGTGTGTTCATTGCTGCAGGCTGTAGGTTCTTACTCTGCTCTTTTCCCAGGCTTCTCTGGGGTAGCTCTTCCTCACCTGGTTTCTTTTCTGTCTCGTGGGTTTCTTACTTAGAAGCGTGGAGGGAGTTACTCCTGGACCTTAATGTGCCCTACCCCTGAGGCCTTCTTGAATCTGTTCCAGTCTTCAGCTAAATATTCTAGCACTCATTTATTCTCACCCCTATAAGTATTTTTAGAAAGTGTCATAAGAATGTGCCTTTGTGGATCAAACTTATCACGCCCCTTGAAGGCTTTATGATGTGGCTTTATGATCGTTGAGGCCTTGTATGTGCCTGCTGGTACTTACATGCTTTCTGTCTCTCTCAGGCCGAGGTTTGAACAGGAGGGAAGGCCGCGTGCATTCATGTGCTCAGTGTTCTCTTTGCCAGGGACTTCCCGCGAGCAATGTTTGTGCCATTGTTGAGGGAAGCTGGGGCGGGTAGAGGTGCTGGTGCAAGTTGGGTACCTGGTGACCCTGAAATGAGCTCACCCTTCCCTTCGCCAGCTTTGTGACCTTGGGCCCGTTTCATATTCTTGAACTTCCGTAAAGTGGAAATAACAACAACAAATTTCAAAGGATTAAGTGAGATACTTGGCACATAAGTGTTAAACACAGCTAGGAGCGGCTGCAATTTTAAGTATCACTATTTTTCTGTTACTTTTTTGCTAATAAACACTAAAATGTTTCAACCTGCTGAAATGAGGGTTTCTAAACCTCAGCACTGCTAATACTGGGGCTGGATAATTGTTGCAGGGCAGTCCTGTGCATTGTAGGGTGTTGAGCAGCACCCTACTCAAAAATGCCCTGTGCGTTGTCAGCTGTCCCCTGGGGAGGGTCTCGGGGTAGGGGTCCCTGCTGAGACCGACTGATTTAAATGACTAGATGTATTGTGTTTTCTAAGATTAAATAGAATTTCATCCGTTTGGAGTTTCTGTGACCACTTTGCCTGTGTCATAGAATTTGGATTTTTCTCATTCCCCTGTGAACTACAAGAACATTCAGATGTTCTTGAATTATTACCATGAGCCCAGGAATGGTGTCTTGGGGGGGGGGGCAGCCCCACCATCCCTGGTACTGACGACAAGTCTTGTTGGCAGCGTTCTGTAAGAACTCCGTGGACGGCCTGTGGTACTGCTTCGACGACAGCGACGTGCAGCAGCTGTCAGAGGAGGATGTGTGCACGCAGACGGCCTACATCCTCTTCTACCAGAGGCGGACGGCGATTCCCTCGTGGTCGGCCAACAGCTCCGTGGCGGGTAAGGCTGATGCGGTGCTTGGGCACTTTTCTTCTGGAGCAGGTGATTGTAGTTAGTGACCTAGAGAACAACTGCAGGAGGCCTCACAACTCTCACATTTTTGCATTGGATCTGGAAACCAGGATGGTTGCAGTCGAGGACATGTGGGCAGGCTGCCGGTAGCTGTGAGCCAGGGAGAGTCCACATGGGGCCGAGGCGCCCGGGGTGGGCGCTGGTGGCCGGGCAAGCTGGAGAGCTGTGTGCTCGCCGCTCTTGAGAGAAGCGAGAGTGACGGGCTTGGAATTAGAGTAGCTCTGGCTTGTACAGTTGCGGGGGTTATTCGGAGCCGGTCCCACCGCGCTTCCCATCTGTGACATCTGTGACGCCGGTGCAATGACGGCTCCCTTGTGGGTTGTTTTGTGCATCTGGTTTGGTAAGTCTGTGCTGAAGCTTTTTATAAAGGGACAAGTGCATTGGAGTTAGGTCTTTTTCCCAATAAAACCCACCTCGAAGAGGCAGAGAACGAGAGATGAATGAATATATTACTGCATCTGAAGGCTATAATGACATTAGATGACTGCAGTTAGCTTAATGGAATCTGGCCTGTTGTGCGTAATCAGCACAGGCCCCAGCACCCACATGCAGTGGGGTGCAGCCAACAGAGTCCCAGCAAGGGGCCATGTGCTTCTTCACAGAGCTTAAGAGAATTTCACAGCAGACTGGCCGAGATACACTGTGACTAGATTTGGGCCTATTAGTCCCTGCTCGTCCCAGAGGTTGCCAGAGGTAAGGAAGCTTGAAGAACCCAAAAGGAGGACCCTGCTGGGAATCAGGCTCCAGCAGGGACACCTGCGTGTCAGTAGCCACAGGGCTAGCAGGACACAGCAGCCCCAGGGCTCTGCTGCCTTCCCTTGTGCTCTCCAGAAATCACGCCCTCGTGAGGCCGCACCGCGGTCTCTTGTCAGCTCCAAGAATGGTCTCCATTGTTCTGATACACATTTAAGACATACGGGGTGTGTGTGTGTGCACGCGCATATGTGTTTAAATCTGCAAAACTGCGAGGCCAGGGAAATACCTGAACTCTTCACTCTTCTCTTTCCACATTTTTAGGAGGACGGGTTTCTTAGAAAAAGGCCAACAAAGAGGAGGCACCTGCATAGTCACAGGCGGGCAGGCGAGCTGCTCTTTTCTCTCTTTGTGACAGGAGTGTTATTGCGAGTTCTTAGAACAGTGCCTGGCATGGAGGCACTTACTAGGCATTTGCAGAGTGAAGCTGCATGAACATCGTTCATACTCTGTTCTCACGCCGGATTGTAAGCCTTGGGCTTACATTGAAGTCTCTTCCCCATCATTGCCTTTTATTGCTGCAGATGAATGTAGGCGCTGGCCCTCTTTTTCTCATCTTAACAAGATCGATATTTGAGCAGGTGCAATGTGGGGTCTAGGGTTTGATGCTGGCTACTGGGTGAGGGCCAGATACCCCCCACAGACGCAGCTTCTCCGTACGGGATGCCCAGCGTGCTGGCCTGACCTCGGTGTCTGCTTTCTTTTCTGAAGGCTCTACAAGCTCGTCCTTGTGCGAACACTGGGTGAGTCGGCTCCCTGGGAGCAAGCAAGCCAGCGTGACCTCTGCAGCTTCCTCAAGACGTACCTCCCTGGCCTCACTCTCTGAGTCCGTGGAGATGATGGGGGAGAGAAGCGAAGATGACGGTGGGTGTGCATTTCGTGTTGTGATTCCAAAATGCGAAATCATGGCCATAACACAGAGTCCCTCGTATTTAGGAGCTGAGTCCCACAAAGATTGTGAGAGAATGTAAAGGGGGTCACAGACTGTGGATTATGGTCATAATAGTAACATTTTATCTAAATGGGGTGTTCATTTGCTTTTCTTCTGACCTGGGACATTTCCCTTCCACTAAATTGTTTTTCCACCTTTAAGGTGGCAAATGTGCAGACTGGAACTATATAATTCTGTATAATAATTTGCACTTTTTCCCAAAGTGCTTATTAAAATCCTTAAAATAGCTGTTGTAGGGGACGTGGTAAAATCATGATTGGCCCCGGGCCACCAGTGGTGAGTCTCCATGCCTGGCATGAAAGCTTCCCGACTCTCGGCTTTTCACCTTTCCATCACATTGCTTCCTCAGAGGATCTGAGTTGTTTTCTTTTATGTACAGCGGTACCTAGAACAAAAGCTTTAAAGGCAGTTTTTAGGAATTCTGAAGAAGGCTGCCATATAAAAGCTTTGAAAACCTGCTAAAATTGAGCTGTGTTTTTACCTTCACCTTCCACTTGAGTAATGGCAGTGCAGCCCCTAGCTCTGATGAGGACCCCAGGTGGTGGGGAAGGACCAGGCATCCAGAGCTCCTGAGAGCTGGAAGGAGAGGAGGGTGAGCTCAGCTTTGGCGATGAGCACGGAGACTCCTCTGCCAGCGAGTCTCCTTCCTCGCCAGCATTCCCGTCGCTGTGATCTGCTTCTAGTGGTGACAGCCCATTCTGAGCACATGAAATGGAGGAGCAAGCCGGGAGCTGGGAGGCAAGTGCCAGAAGGGGAGATCGGCGCTGAGGGTTCAGCCACTGCTCTGGCTTGTTGCCTCTTGGTTTGCACCAGGCTGGAGGCTTGCACTAAGCTACTTCTAGTCCTGACATTTTAGGAGAAACTGACCATCGATTTTGCTTGTTTAGGTACAGGCTACTCTCAACAGTCTTTTAACCTGGAATTCACTGTCTTTTTAACAGTAAGCCTCAATGTGGCTTGTCCCAGTCTATTTTTAGACCACTGGTGAAGTCATTGTTCTCTGAAGTGTCGCCTTTGCCAGGCAGGGATGCCGGGAGCTGCCCACAGCACAGAACCTCTCTCTGAGGGCTTTATAAATACCACAGCCACGAGTACAGTGAGCTCAGCATTTAACTTAGAATATTTTCTTTGGAGATTTTAATTCACTTAGGATAGGAGTGTGTTGCCTGTTTAGTTCTTTGCACTGTCCCACCTTTATAGTCAGTAGTCACTGTGCAATTACAATCATTACAATGCCCACATGTGGCTTGAAGTGGGGAACAGAGAATGTGGGTGATGCTGCTAGCTGGACCTCTCATTACTTGTGAAGTTTGGTTAAGGACTTCACGTCTGAATGCTTAATGCCCGCCCTCAGTCAGCTGAAGAAGCTCAATCACACTTGCTGAGCAGCTGTGGAATGCCAGGTGTCTTGCTGGGCCAGGACTTTGAAGATTTTACTCGGTTCTCAGAGTGGAGGGTGACGGGCAAATTGCAGGTCACAGCCCAAATGCAGATCCTGCCTTCATTGTGTGCAGCGCTGTATTGCAGCCATGCCACTGGGTGTATTCGGCTATAGCTGCCTTCGTGCTGCATGGCAGTTTGAGTATCTCAGCTGCGAAGCCTGAAATAGTTACTCTGGGTCTTTACAGAAAAAGCTTGCTTGCTTCTGATGTGGGCCAAGAAGGTACAGAGAAATTACAGATCCCCAGTTAGAATGTGCCTGTTTTGTAGAAATGTTGAAGTCTTTGGCTTTCCTTAACCTGACACATGGCTGGCCCAGAGGGCCACACACCTGCCTTTCCATGAGGCTTTCCTTCCTTTCAGCTTCAGTCTCGTACGATGTTGCCAGAACATTCTGTTGGTTTCATTTAACAGTTTTCTTTGCTGTGATCCAGGGGGCTTCTCAACGCGACCCTTTGTGAGAAGTGTTCAGCGTCAGAGCTTGTCAGCCAGATCTTCAGTCACCAGCCCCTTGGCCGTCAATGAAAATTGCATTAGACCTTCTTGGTCCCTGTCCGCTAAGCTGCAGATGCGCTCTAGTTCTCCGTCCCGGTTCTCAGGGGACTCTCCCATTCACACCTCTGCCTCCACCTTGGAGAAGATCGGGGAGGCAGTGGACGACAAGGTCTCCATCTCATGCTTCGGGAGCTTGAGGAACCTTTCTAGCAGTTACCAGGAGCCCAGCGATAGTCACGGTCGACGCGAGCACAAGACTGTGGGTCGGGCCCCTCTGGCTGTCATGGAGGGAGTGTTCAAAGACGAATCCGACACCCGCAAAGCGAACTCCTCCAGTGTTGTAGATACACAGAGCAAGAACTCAGCACAAGGGGACTGCTTGCCCCTCGTCTCTGACCCGTTCGATAACAATAATCAGATTGCATATGTGGATCAGAGCGATTCTGTAGACAGCTCTCCTGTCAAAGAGGTGAAACCCTTGAGCCAGTCAGGGTCTGTCACCAAGAAACCAGAGAGCACAACCAAGAGATCCCCGGGTTCCAAAGGCCCTTCTGAGCCAGACAGAAGCTTGCGGAAGGGGAGACCGGTCTTGGCAAGTCAGGAATCATCTCTTTCAAGTACATCCCCTTCTTCTCCTGTTCCTGTAAAAGTTTCTCTAAAGTCCTCCCGCTCGCGAAACAAGACAGAGTCTTCTTCTTCCAGGGCCAGTGGACGGCACTCCTCCCCTGCCCCACCCAAAAAGGCATCCTCCCCCAAGTCCCAGGACTCCATGTCGTCTCCTTCCCCCCAGAAGCAGAAGTCAGCTGTTTCCCTCACTTATGCTGCTTGCTCCACATCTGCCAAAAAAGCCTCGGCTCCCACCGCACGGGGCCCCTTCCCTCCTGGGAAGAGCAGGACTTCAGACAAGAGCTTAAGCAGAGAGGGCTCCAGACAGAGCCTGACCTCCGATAGAGCCAGCCTCTCTAGCTCCAAACCCAGCTCTCCGAGGGTGAGCCAGGCCAGAGTTGGGGAGGGCCGAGGGGATGGGAAACACGTCAGGAGCTCCTCCATGGCCAGTCTGCGCTCCCCCAGCACCAGCGTGAAGGCTGGACTGAAGAGGGACAGCAAGTCAGAGGACAAGGGGCTGTCCTTCTTCAAATCGGCCTTGAGACAGAAGGAAACGCGGCGGTCGACAGATCTTGGCAAGACAGCCTTGCTCTCTAAGAAGGCCGGCGGGGGCTCTCTCAGGTCAGTCTGTAAGAATGCCATGGACGACAAGGCAGAGAAAGGCCTCCAGCCCCCAGGTTCCCAGCAGCCTCCTACACATGCAGTTGGGAAAGAGCTGGTTGTTGCCAAAGACTCCACTTCTGCTAAACATTCCCTGCTGTCTGCTCGCAAGTCCAAGTCTTCCCAGCTAGATTCCGGCGGACCCTCATCTCCTGGCGGCAGGCAGTCTGCTGAGAGATCTTCAAAAAAGTTACCTTCCAGCATGCAAACCCCTGCACGGCCTCCTCAGAAACCTCAGTGATAACTCCTGTAACCCCAGTGTTTTATCTGTAAAGATGTTTATTGTTTATTTATTTAGGGCCTCCCCATCAAAGCCCTCTCTGCTTTTGTTTTGTATTTTTTGGGTCATGTGCCTGGTGTGTGTGTGCGCGCGCGCTCACGTGAGTGTGTGTGTGGAAGAGTTCAATTGCAATTGTTGAAAGCGTCGCCTTATTCTGCCATTGAACCAAATAACAGCCACAGGCAAAGCATATTGATACCAAGCTAACTGGAATTATTGTAGACAATACCTGGACTCTCCCTAGCAATTGTATATATTTCTTTCTAGAGAACGCTAATGACTTTCGTTGGACACTAGGGTTTTGAAACCTGTGAACCAGTTAAGCTGTCATCCATGTGCTCTGTAGGAGGATGAACTGTTTGACTTGGGTGTCATCTCAGCAGGATTTATCCTCACCACAGATTGTCATGTGGCACCAGGAGCTCTAAAAACTGACACTAACAATGAAAAACTGAGGGAAAACTGTTGCTTTCTGCACTTTGGCCCCATCTACCAGTCTTTGTAAAGGGCAATATTTATCACTGATGTTTCTCAGGTATATACTCAGCTAGACTAACACGGACGTGTGTCAGTGAAAGGGTCAAAGAGGGAGTTGGCCCGTGGTGGCTGTCGGTTCTCCGCCTACCGCAGGTGCAAGTCTGGAGTGCTGGAAGTCTCCCGGGCCCGGCGTGTCTGCAAAGGTGCCTGTACCGTGAGCAGTTGTGACCCTGGGGATATGTGTCAGAGGCGGCAGAGATCCAGAAGGCCAGTCACCAGTGGTTAACTTGTTTTTTCCCTTCCAGGCTTGCTGGCCAAGGCCCAGGGGGGTTTGAAAGGCAGTGGAACGGCTAACACTTTTGAGAGATTCCTAGGGGAAACGTGGATCCTGAGGCGGATGTGTGAATCTCTGCTGTCCTCCGTGGCGTCGTCCTCTCTGAGTTACGAGTGGAGCACTCCATGCTGTGCTGTGTGTGCCGCGGCCTGGCGCACTGGTGTGTTTCTTCCCTGTAACCGTGAGAGGAAAGAGGTTGCCCAGACCCGGGAGTGGTGGCGGGGTGGAAGCCTCATGCGGCACAGCAGCGCGCACATCTGACCCTCCTGTCAGTCTGGCTGGTGTCTGCTTTCACTAACTCCTTTGTTTCTTCTTTGTGCTGAAGATTTGATATCTGGCCCAGAGCTCATAAGCAGGATTGGAGCATGTTCTGCCTGGCATCGTCAGTGCAAATTGCCTTGCTTGTTCAGGAAAAAGGGACCTGAAAAATGCCTCACAAATAGGCAAGCTTGATAGTCTTGCAAACTTTTTGGAGGGATGCTGACCATACCGAGGCTCCCCTCTTCTCAGTATTTTGTTTAAAGGTCAAAAGAGTCATGTTCCTGACTTTCTGAATTGCATTTGTCATGCTGCCATGAAATACATAGCACGCGGCGTTCATAGGCTCTTAAATACTGACTTAATGTGTAAATTGCAGACGTGTCGGGCTTGTCTCCTCGGCGCGCAGACCCACTGTGATCTATCTCCCTTCTCAGTGTTGCTGGGTGTGAAGTGACCAGAACAACACGTGTGCGTAGCCACAAATTCTGCACTGCCTTTTTTTTCTTTTTCTCTTTTATTCCATGATTACCTCTCGGGAAATGTTTCCAGTAGGTCACTTAATTTTATTTTGCTGCTGTTTTGAGCACTAGCAGGTCCCTTGCAAGTCCGGAGGCCATTGATGCAGGGGTAGCTGGAATTTAGGTCCTCGGAATATTTAAGACTTACATGCTCAGCCTGGTGAAGTTTCCGTAGGGCGCCATGAAACTCACGCTGCAGGAGCCTGTGGCCCATCGCTGGCTCCTCCCTGGCACCCGGCTCACCGTGCAGCGTCTGGTCCCCAGAGCAGCTCGCCGCCCCTGCGGGAGCGGCTGCCTGCTGCTGCTGTCCCAGCTTCCCAAGGCACGCGGACAGCCCCCTCAGTGTTCAGCCACTGCTAGTTTTACTGTATTGCTTTTATTTCCTGGAAAAGATGCACAAAGGGGAGCATCAGCGATACCAGGAATTGTTTAATTTGAACACTTCCTCTTTCTTTAAGAAAGAAATTTGAAATCTGTCTGAAGCAGTTATAGAAATTATAGTTTGACTACACAAAGGGTTTTAATAGGCACATGGAGGGGTCGGGATTTTAATCAGTTAAGCATTAAGAGAAAGCGGTTTAACTTTCACAGTGGTAAATGTTTTTATACTTGAACCCTTCAGGAATGGATTTTCCATTATGTTTGTGTCTAAAAAAAAAAGCAACAACTATAGACTACTTTAAATTTCCATGGGATCCAGAAATAAAATTTCAGTGTCTTTAAACTGTATGTTTGTGGAGTTTAGTCCTTGTTTCAGATATAAAGGGGGGACAATTCAGGAAGTAATGGCATTATCTAGGCATCTTGAAGCTGTGATATTTCTGTGCTTGGAAAACCATGAAACTTCTTGTTAAACATCTTTAACTACTAGGTGCAGCTTTAAGGCAAGCTGCACCTACTGCGCTCAGAAGTTTGGAGGTGCTCTTTGACCCGAGAAATACCTTATAAGAAATACTACTTCTTCAGTTCATTTTTTGATGTGTTAGGAACTTGGGGTGTGTTTTGTTTACTTACTGGCTGCTATTTGGAACCATGAATCTGCATGCATTTTGGGTTAAATGTTGTTTGCTGAGGACTGGGTTTCTGGTAGTCAACCAGGCAGCCTGATCAGAGCACTCATTTTCTGGTATGCACAAAATAATCAGCAGTAGTATTGTGTCTGCAGAGTTTGTTTGCTTTAAGGAAACTTTTCACTCTTCATGTGTTTTCCTGTAAACATCCAGTGCACTGAGACTCATCATTCCTTAAGAAAGCTCTGTGCAGGCTTTGTCTCTGTTAAACCTTCCTATAATATAGAAGCACAAAGAAACTGTTAAGTTCATGCCATCTCAAGACCATTTCCCCCTTTTGTATTTTGTAATCCTGAAAGCAGCCTACGGGAAATACCTCCTACGCTGGGTGGCAGAGATGGTGGACGTGGTTGCCCTAGGGAGTAACACTGCGGTTAGCTGTGAGGCTGATCTGGCTTTTTGTGATCCCGCTCCGCATTCCTTCATTCATTCCTTTCTTCATTCATTCATTTCACTCGGCGAGCATTTGTTGAGGGCCGGCTTTGCTTGTGGAGGCAAGCTGGAAGCTTCGGGAGTTGATGTGGCTCAGCAGCCCCGGGGAGCACAGCCGGTGACCTGGGGGTGCTGATCATGTCCTTAGAGGGGCTGTGGGCCTCCGGAACGGGAAGCAGGTACGCTTCTTGGTGAATGGGCCAAGGCTCGGGAACCTCTGGAGCAAGCCTGTCATGTTTTGGAAACCAAAAGTGCCCTTCATCTTTGGAGTTGTTTTATTCTTCATCCACTTTTCAGACTGAGCTCTCTGTTCCTTGGGGGTCAAAGTCGCATCACAGTCACTGTTCATGAGAATCTAGTCATCCATGTTTGGAAGAGCTGGGGCGGGGATATTTCTTTGGTGGGGGGTGGGGGGGTTAGAGAGAAAAATTGTCATTCTTAAAATGTCATCAAGAAAAATAGGGAACGGTATATAAAGGAAACAGCGGTAGTGTTTAAGAGCGGTGAGCAGAGAGGAGTTGTGAGCGAAGCTCATTGACTTCATTTAAAAAAGAGTGACAGTGTCGTCACACTGCATGCTGACCCGCCACAGCCGCGGCTGTCGGTTCTGCCACTGGGATCGTGCTTACTGGATTCAAAAATGACCAGGTTCTGGGTCGGAATTTGGCAGCGTCCGCACATCAAAAGCACACTTCCAGTAAAATAGAATCCATGAGGCGCATTGAACTTTGTATCACTTGGAGAAGAGCGAGACTTGCTGGCAAGCCAGGGCCTGAATCATAAACATAAACACGAACGTGGCGGTTCCCCTGCAGGCTGCCTTTCAGGTCACAGAGGGTACATTATTCTCAAGCTGACTACATATTTTGAGGGGAATCCTATACTTTAAGTGGACGCCAGTGTGTCTGCCTTTGGGTCAGCTTCCAAAGTATTTGTTTTTGCAGCTGCATTTTAAGCATGACCGATTCTTTTCTAACCCCAAGCTATGAAAAGGATGTTGCATGGCCTCCAACTAACCAGAAAGCATGATCTCCTACCTATGCAAGCAGCTAGTGTACAAATTAAGAGACGACTAAATGTACATTTTTTAAAAAAGAGGCAACTCTTAAATTGTGAAGCTCTATTTTTGAATTTGTAATTTTTTAAATGTGGCTTACTCGTCCATATAGAAAAGCATGAATGTGGATTATTTTGCTTTGCACATGTTTCTCTGCTGATTTTTTTCTTCCATTGTTGGCAAGATTGTGTGTAAAATAAGTATTTTGCAAGTGGGGGTGGAATTGGATACGTTGAACACACTGATTTATATACTATATTTAGCCTGAAGACTTTCCTAAGATATTTTGTTCTAAAAGAAAAAAAAAAAACCTGCCATTTTCTATAAATTTTAATTTTTTATATCTTCAAGGGTCCTATTGTGGTCACAAGAAAGAATGTGGCTTCTAATAGTGCTAACAATTTTAAAACGCTTTTGTAGAGACTTAGAGCTGTTTAGGAAGCTTTGGGCCTTCCCCCTGAACTAAACTTGTGGGGTATATGGTAGTCTTGTGTAGATTAGGTTCCAGGTCCAGTCCATGTTCATTTACAACAGTTTCCTGACTGGAGATGGGAGACCCATCCCACCCCTGGGTGGCCGCTTAAGATCTCCACGCCCTTGCACCCAGGATGCTAACTAAAGCTCTTCCGAATGGCTTGCTTGAGGTTCTGATTAATTAGAATCATCCAGGGAACCTTTAAAAACACCCAGGACCCACTCTCAAGCTTTTGATGTAATTCCTGCTGGGTGCGGGACCCCTACAGTGACCTGCATTCAGCTCCTCCATGGTCCTAACGCAGCTGGGATTGAGGGCCGCTGTGCCATGCTCTCCCTCGGCCGCTGTAGGAAATCCTCGGGTGGGGCTGAGCCCTCCGTTTTGTCAGACGGGACAGAAGCTTGCGAACTCTGGTAACAACCTCCAGTTTGAAATGAGGGGTCTTTCTGACTCCAAGGCCTGATTTGGGAGGAGCATTTTGTGGGCAGCTGGCACTTGGCTGTTGGATGGGGCATCAGTGGTCTGATTGGCTGGAGCAATTGGGTGACCCTTGGGGCTGTGTCCTTCCCCTGGGTGTGTGTGGCATGTCCAGACCCATGGGGGAGCAGGGACGTCGCCCCTGCGTTAGAAAATGCCTTCAAGGACCTTAGAAAGCTGTCCCTGTTCTGATAGAGCAGTTGTCTCTGTATATTAACAAACCCCAGGTTGCTGCTGAGTTTCATTTTTATACACACAGTGGTTTTAAGAATGGTTTTCAGTTTTAAATGAATGTGAAACATTTTATTTGGAGTCTTTTTTTTTTAGTAATACTCAGTATTTTTTCATGTTAGTAAAAATATTAGATAATATCCAAAAATTGGCAGTCTTATGTTACTTATGGAGGCAAATGAAATTTAGTTTTAATCTGTGGTGAGCTGAATGCATTCGACAGCTTTAGAGTAGTCTGCTGTGCTGCTAGGGTGGTTTCTGCCTGTTCAGCATCACGCGGCTTACAAAAAACAACAAAACAGAACTTGGTATTTTCAACATTTCAAGGAATAAAGAAGTAAAAATCCAAGTTGGAAATGGCTCCTCTGGAAAGCCCAGCCAGGGTGGGTTCCCTGTTGTAGTCACAATGCAATATGCAATCCCAGGTGCTATTCTACACGGTGGTCTTCACACCACATGGGGGCAGTGAGTGGGGTGTTTCCAAAGCAGACGTTCCACGGAGGCTCAGCTATTTCTCTTCCCTAGAGGTTTGCTCACCAACTGTGCCTCTCGC
The DNA here is from genome assembly GCF_000260355.1 of Condylura cristata. Taxonomy (NCBI): domain Eukaryota; kingdom Metazoa; phylum Chordata; class Mammalia; order Eulipotyphla; family Talpidae; genus Condylura; species Condylura cristata. The sequence continues at coordinate 8,866,816 of NW_004567133.1, forward strand.
CACTGGTTAAAATGAATTTAGGCCCCATTACAAAAGTCGGTTCTTGATTGAACTCCTCAGTTTTTACACTGGAACTTCTATAGCTGTCTTAAAAGCTGCATGTCATATTGCTGTACACAAAATGCTTTGGTATTTTCATGCACTACTCGGTGAGTTATGTAATTTTCCTCTTTAGTTGTGCAGTCATGGAATGCAGGACGTCTCTCCTTGAGGCTGGAAGAAAAGTGTATCATACATTTTAAATTATTTTAGATCAAGTGCATGAGATGTGCCACTGACGTCTGTTATTTATTTGTATGTTTTATTCAAGGTGTACGCACTTTCAAGAAGCAGAATTTCTATTTTTATGTTTAAAATGTTTTATTTCTGGAACAGCAGTTGATTATATAGTATACAGTTGGAATTAAGAGAAAAGTGGAAAATGTAACAAAATATAATAAATTTATTACATGATGCCCTCTCCAAGCCATATTCCTCTTTCTCCCCTTGCTACCCTAAATCTTTTTGTTCACAAACCTTGGGAATTAAGCAAAATTGTGTTTGTCTTTCTCTGATCTAAACAAAATGCTTTAAATCAAGGTATTATGTGAAACAACATTACAGAAAAGATACAGATAATACATGCATAAAATTTTAAACCCAACTGTACTTAGATGTTCACAACTAGAGATGGTTATTGCCACTTTTTCAGGCATTTTGTCCTAAAGCATGGAACTGGACAAGGATTCACATTCTGACTTGATTTCAATATTTCTCTCTTCTGCCGAACTTCATGATGGGAGGGATTAACAGTAGAAAAAGACCATCCTTGTCTGGGCCCGCTCTTGCCCCCCAGATTTACTGTCAAGCATCCTGTTTGCTAGTCGGTTTTCTGGAAGTCTTCACCCCTCAGCCTAGGCCAGCCTACCAAGGTGTCATACCACTTTTGGTCACTTGGGGGCACTAAAGATCACTGTCGACTGTATTTTCAAAGTCCAGAGCATTTATGCTTATCCTCTGTGGAACTGTCATTCAATACCATGTGAGAGCGCTGTCAGCGAGGAGGGGTCTGTTTAAATAAGACCACCAGTCTTCATTTTCCATAGAATAAGAACACACATCACAGCAGCTATTTGCTGAAATGAGGGAATTACCATGAGACCTGTTACATCAGTTACAAACTGCTTTCATCTAAATGGTAAACTGGCTTTAGGTTCTGTGAAGTGTTCAACCATGAGCCCCACTGACTAGTGAAGTTCCATTATGCCTGGAAGTGTGCGTGTCAAAAAATGTAGATTTAATTGCCCTGCAGATTTGAGGATCATTTTGTTTGTCTTCTTAAAATTTGGAAGATTGTTTTTAAATAACTGAATGATCAGTGTCGCCCGCACCTTTCCTGCCACTGTGGCACTTGGTGCCTTTCTTGCCAGCTCATTGGCGGCAACTGGTCGCTAAGTACTGCCACGTACTTAGTGCTCCCCAGGCATCGCCTCTCTCCTTCCTGCACTCTTCTGGTGTTCTGATGTGCCTGTCCTGCTCGTTTCTGTGCATTGTCTGTCCCAGCGGATCTGTGGTGCACTGTCACTCAAACGCCACTATCTCCCAGAGGCCTACCCTGACCACCCTTCCAAAGTGCCTCAGCTCGCTTCCCATTCGCTTTCCTCCCTCGTGTTCTCCATAGCACTTATCACCCACTGCCACAGTCTGTGAATGAGCTCACAGGAGAGTGGGCACGTCTGCTGTTCTGTTCACTGATCTTTTCCCAGCTCCTCAGAGGGTGCCAGGCACATGATATTGACTGAATGGAGAGTGGATTTTTTGGGTAATCACTAAGTCCTTCTGGATCCATCTTGCCATCTAGAAAATGGAGAGCAGCACCTGCATTGTAGCATTGTGAAGGTTAAGCAGGGTGCTTACACGTAAGCATTCAGCACAGTGCCTGCCACAGGGATGCATCTCAGGGCGCCATTTGTAATAATGATGGTGAACATGGGATCAGGGGCGTGAGAGCATAACTTCCAGACGGGGACTGCCACAGGCCGTAGGGCTCGAAAGGAGGAAGCAGTGGGTGAATGCGAGAAGGATTTGTAGAGGCCCCATAGAAGCACCCTTTATGACCTACTGCATTTGTTCTGAAGTAAATGAGAGTCCAGGAAGATTTTAATTTAGGAGAAAGATGAGATCTAGCGTGCATTAGCATGGTCGCCATGGCAACAACATGGTCCCAGCAAGCCTGGTTAGGAGTTTGTGGCAGGAATCTGGGTGCTGCCTGAGGAGGGCTGATCTAAGGCAGCAGTGGGTGGATGGATGAGGGAGGCATCTGGAGAGGTAACTGTTCAGGTCCTAGGGGTGGGCTGCTAGATTCAAATTCTGGTCCCATGACTTCTAAGCAGAGCAAACTTGGGTGTGTGTTTCTCTATACCTAAAATTCTATAAAACGTGGTTAATCTGCACACGATCACAGGGAGGCCTAATTGGAGTGATTGGTTTACTGACACTGAATATATTATACAGATGTATTTGTTTTGTTCTATGACCCTACAATTTTTTTAATTTGTTTCACCCATTTTGTAATTTTTTCTGTCTTGCTTTTCTCTTAGATCAAGCATTTTAAAAATTCCATTTCCCCACCTCTGCTCACTTGTTAATAATTCATTCTTTTAATGATAACCCTTGTGATTTCAATGAGCATTTTTCACTTAAAGAGTCAAACTAATTTTTACACTTTAAGGAACCCAGGACACTTTCATTCCATTTTTTTCTTTTCACCATTTGGTATTTGTTGCGTATACACAAGACACTTCTGTAATCCCAGATCACTCACAATGTCCTTAATATTGGAAGCCAATGTTCACTTAGGTTTACCAACATACTTGTATTGTTCCTTATTCCTCCCTGCATTTCACTGAAGAATTCCTTTTAGTATCTTTTGAAAAGTGCTACTCATGCACTCTTTTAGTATTTATTTGTTTGGGTATGTCTTTATTTTGCCTTTGCTTTTGAAGGCTCTTTTCACTGGGAATAGAATTCTAGGTTGGAAGTTCTTTTCTTTCATTTTTCTTCCACAATGTCTGCCCTTTATTGTTCCTGCTGATAAGTCAGTTGTTAGTTGTAAAGCTATTCCTTTGAAGAAGGTTTTTTTTTCCCTCCTGAATGATTTGAGATGTCTGTCTTTTTCATGAGCCATCTTATAGCTGGGCCTAGGTGTGGGTTTTAAAAATTGGTTTTAATCCTGCATTTTATGAATCAGACTTGGAAACTTTTTAGTCATTATTTATTGATCCTGATCCTTCCCCCCCGCTCCCTTATTCTTCTAGGATTCAGTAAATGGCATCCCCATCCACCCAGCTGCTTGTTCCAAAACTCAGGGATCCATAAACTTCCCATTAACTCTCATTCTTACCTCAGATCTACTCACAAACTTTCTGCAATTAAGTTTAAATCTTCCCATTTCTCTTTTGCCCCACTGATAACACTTGGGTGTAAGCCACCATGGTGTCTTGATGTCTGCATCCGATTGTCCACTTCTCCAAGTCCATCTGCCATCACTCTTCCTTCATCTCAGACACAGAGGCCTCAATATCTGGCCCACAGGCCCGCAACACTGCTGTTTCCTCTGCCAGGAATGCTCTTCACCCTCGGTGCTCAGGTGGCAAGTCCTTCCCCCATCTCGGGACGTCCTCCTTAGGGTGCTTTCAGCTCTAAGTGACACAATGTCCAGCCAAAGTAAGTTCCATTATTTCAGTTATTTACGTATGTATACGGAGACAGAGCAAATGACTTCTTTAACAACCACATAGATAATAAGTGGCAGATCTTGGATATGGACATAGGCCTAGTACCTCAAAGTTTCTGGGTTTTTTTTTTTTTTACATTAAGCCTTAATACTCTATATTATATTAAATAAGGAAATTTAATAATCAGTGCATGTCTGCAGTTACCAGAGGGCGATCCTCTAAGTTGTATAAAGTTCTTATTTCTGAGTAATTTTTACTATAGTAAACTCAGGAAATTTCTACTTGTTGAACAAGTTAGTACAGCACCCTTATCTCAATTTTTTGTAAATTGTCTAAATAAGTCTAAATAACTTTAGACTTAGAAGTTGCAAAACTACCTCAAAGAACTATATACTCTTTATCCAGTTTCCCCTAATGCCAGCATGTTATATGACTAGTCCAATTATCAAGGCTGAAATTAACTGGTGTAATAGTATTACCTAAATTACAGGCTTTCTGTAGATTTCACATCTAGTCCCAGAGCCCACCCTACATTTAATTGTTACAGCTTTCTAGTTCTTCCAGTCTGACAGACCAGTCTTTAATGCCCTTGACAATTTTGAAGAGCATTGGCCAACTATTATTGAGAATGTTGAGTTGTCTCACACACTGTCATGGTTAGGTTGAGGGTCACATCTTTGGCAAGATGCTCCTCAGTTCAGGGGCGGAGGGAAGTGACACTGACTAAATGACTTACGACTGGTGATGTTTAGTCCCTTGGTTAAGGTGGCATTTTCTTGGTTCCTCCATTGTAAACTTCCTGTTTTCCCATTGTCCTTAATAACTCTTGTGGAAGATAGTTAGTGCAAATACCCTGCTTCTTCCCAAACTTTGGCCCATTAATTTTAGCACCCATCCATGACTCTTGCCTGCAGGGATCTTTATTACTATGGTATTCTACTGGTGAAAAAAAGGCTTCGTAAAAGCCTAACTTAAGTTCAGAAACAGGGCATGCGCAGGGCAGCCCACAGCCTTAACAGTGTCATCAAAGGCCAAGACCTTATTGCCATTCTCAGCAAATTAGCCTTCCATTTATTAGCAAATATGTCTTCAGATTTAGCATCACTGGCTACCATCATTCTGTAAACTTGACTGCATCTAGTTGAAGGTGGGGCCTTTCTCTGCCTGTGTCTCTTGACCAGAGAGGACAATATTCCTCAGACTCACTCCCGGTATCTGAAAACTTCCTCTCATATCCCAGGGACTGGGATCTTGCTTACTTGCCTATGGATGAGCTATAGGAGAGAAGAAAAGGAGGAGCTGCTGGCATGTCCAGTCAGCACTGGGGATGGCTGCGTGGGTACTGGCAGGGAGTGAGCAAGAGGGAAGCAGTCCCTCTCCCCCAGTGTCTGGCACACAGTGACCCCTCCACCCGGGAGAAGCGCCTGGACCTGCAGCAGCTCAGCGATCTCCGTGGAGTGAGTTCTTGGTTTCTTGCGCGTGATGCCGCTGCCATTACCTGGAAGCATTAGCCTCTCCCTGCCCTGTCTTCTGGGAGTGGGCCAGAGCAGCCACAAGGCTCCCACCTCAGGGTGACAGACCAGCGAGGGTGGGGGAGCCCTCAGCTTCATCATGCCGTGGTCTCCAGCAGCGTGATGTCCCCTCTCCCAGAGCCTGGGAGAACCTTTTCGAAGGAGGCCGAGAAAGCCACCCCTCTGCTCCAGAGGCTCTCGGAGTCCGCGGAGCGCTGGAGGGAGGCTCCTGCCGCCTGTTCTTAGGAGTCTGGCTCTGGGGGCCGTGGACGAAGCCTGGTAGCTTGTTTGGTAAATAATGACATTGTTATAAATATTTAATCAGTCAAGGGACTGCAGCACATGAAAAATTGATGAGGTCCCCGTGCGGGAACTGCGGGCTGCGCGCCCCACGCAGCGCCGGGGGAGGCGGGTAGAGGCTGACGTGGCACGCTGACACCTGTGTTTGCGGTGGGGCTGATGAATGGCCGGAGAAATAGTCGCCATGTTTAGGGAGCGTCCATCCATCACGCTGGAGTTTAGGCTGAGGGAGGAACTCGCGGCCATCAATATTCCCCGCGTTTATTAAGCACCGCGTGTGGAAGCAGACAGCCAGGCCCGCGCGGGCCCGGAGCAGCGCCTGCAGAAAGGGCACAGCGGCTCCCTGATGAATGACTTTAATAAGCAGCAGCTTGGAAGTACCTTCAAGTAAGAAACTAATAACAATAATTAGATGTTTCTTAATCATTTATTTATTTTATAATTTATGCCCTGCCTGCTTCCGGAAAAGGAATGGAAGGGGCTGGCAATTAAAACCCATCTACCCAGGAAGGTTCAAATGAAGATAAACAAGAGATCAGAAGCCCCGTGGAGGGAGGGAATTTTTCTTAATCAACTTTCCTGCCACCCACCAAGTATCCTGTCCTCCTCTCCTGGGCCGTCACCTTTCACTCCTGAGCCAGGGCTAGGGCACGCTTAAAACCGCAGCCAGGGGTGTTGCGAGGCAGCGGGGTGACGCGGCCTGGGCTGTGACCCGGAGTCTCAGCGTCTCAGCGCTGGGCTTCCAGCCACATTTGCATTTCATTTATCATCCCTCCAAACAAATCTGTGTGTCTGTGGCAGGGCAGCATGAAAAATTAATGTCCCTGTGTCAGGCTGAGCTTGTCAAAGTGACAGTGCCCAAAGGGGTAACAAAAGGGTGACATGCCCAGCTCTGTCCTCTGAACAGCCACCTCATGTTCCTGGGGCACTTTCTCCCCAGCCTGCGTGGGGCTGGGGGCTTCAGCGGGGAGACCCTCCCCGGGTGATGGCAGAGAGCCTGGCACCTTGCAGCAGCAATGGTCTGTAGCAGGGGAGGCCACCACCCTCTCCACCCCCAATAGGACCAGGAGACTTGGTTATAGGCAAAGCTGGGTGACCAGTTGCCTGTCTGGCTCAGAGAAGGAAGCCCCCAACCCCCACCCTCACTGGGGCTTCTCAGAGCTTCAAGAGGCTCAGCCTGGGATTTTGCATGTGGAGGTGGGGGGGGGGTGAGGGAAGGAGGGAGGAGAGCAGGTTCTGTAAGTTTCAGAACCTCTGAGAGGTGGAGTGGATATTTCCCCCAAAAGCTTTGATGCTCAACAACTGTTTGTTCAATGTGACCCTGATACTGACTTCTCTCTGACCGTGGGAATAGCACCAACTTCCTGCAGCAAGGATGGCCCAGGAGAGCACTTCTGAAGTCGTGGATTCTAGAGCCAGACGGCTGGGTTCAAGCCCCAGCTTTACTGCTTCTTAACTTGGTGGCCTGGGGCAAATTTCAGATTTATGTGCCTCCATGCCATACATGTAAAGTATTTAAAAGCACTATCTGGAGCTTGCTGTTAATTGAAGGAGGATTATTATTTCCCTAATCTTCCTCCATTGAATGAATGATATAAGAGATTAATTTGAAGCATTCTCCAGCAGAGAGGAAAAATTGGAAATAAAAACTGAACTAAGGGGGCCCTCCCTGGTGGCGCAGCGGGTTAAAGCACAGCACTGAGGAGCTTAGGCTGCTTCTGCATGAGTTCAATCCCCGCCTGCCGGGAGGAGGAGATCCACATGGCGCGGCAGACCTCTCCTGACCCGCCCCTGCTCCCCTCAGCAGTGTACTTCCTCGATCTGCCTGTTCTGCGCCCCACTCTGTCTCTGGTGAATCCTCTCACCAGACACATCTCTGGCCTGTACCCCAGTTCTGTATGAATAAATAAATGAATCTTAAAAAAAAGAGTTGATTCTCTACCCCACTCTCATTTTAAAAGAAAATAAAAAAATAAAATAAAATAAAAACTGAACTAAGGAAGACACAGAATAAACTAAAAAAAAATTCCACTTACAAACAGCATTAAAAGGCTAAAATACTCAGGAATAAATGAAAGGAATGCAAAATGTGTACACTGAAACTACCCCCGAATAACCAAAAAAAAAAAATCCTGAAAAAGAAGGACAAAGTTGGAGGACTCAGTCTTCTTAATTTCGAAACTAGAAAACCACAGTCATTGAGACAGTCCAGTGTAAGGACAGACATACTGATCAGTGAAATAGGATCGAATATCTAGAAAAAGACTCTAATATTTAGAGTCAACTGATTTCAACAAAGTTTATTAAGACAGTCTGTCAGGGAAAAAGTAGTCTTTTCAACAAGTGGTCTTGAAACAACTGGCTACCACATGCAAAGGAAAGAAGAGGACACTTTAACACGCAACAAACAAAAGTTCACTCCAAATGGTCAAAGGCTTAAAAGTGAGGGTGAAACCTTTTAAATCCTAAGAAGAAAACATAGATGCAGGTCTTCCTCCTTGGACTTCAGATCAGAAGGGGAAAAATGGATTAATTTGATATCATTAAAATGAAAAACTTTTGTGCGTTAAAAGACACCATTGAGAAGTGAAAAAACAATCCATAGCTGTTGCAAATCATATTTCTGTAAGAAGTTTGTATGGGTCCAGATGAAGAACTCTTACAACTCATCAATACAAAGACAACCCAGTGGAGAAATGGGCAAGGAGCTGAGTAGACCGTTACTCAGAGGAGACAGGCAGATGGCTAACAACATACTATGAAAAAGTGTCAGCATCTCTACCAACTTAGGGAAATGCAAACCAAGCCCATGAGAGGGATCATTTTACATCTATTTCCAACTTGAAACACTTAGATATTTTAGTGGGAATGTGAATTAGTGCAGCTATTTTGTAAAACAGCTTGAAAGTTCCTCCAAAAATTCAACAGAGTTAACAAGCAACCCAGGTAATTCCACTCAGAGATATACTCCAAATAACTGAAAACAGGAATTCAAACAAAACTTGTACATGACTATTTATAGCTGCTTTATTCACTACAGCAAAAATAAAAACATCCCAAATGTCCATCTCTCAATGAATGGATTAGAGTATGTGTTGTATTCATAGCACGGAATAATACTCAGAAATAAAAAAAAAAATGAGGCACCAATACATGCTACCACATGGATAAACTTTCAAAGCATGCCAAGTGGAAGGAGCGAGTCAGCTAAGAGCACAGAATATATCGTTCTGTTTCTATGAAATGTTCACACAGACTGGAGGTGCCTTGGCTGTGGGAATGTGTCAGAGGACAGCAGAGGCTGGGGGAGAAGGGTAAGGATGTTGGCATGAGATAGGGAGACCTTCACTGAGGACTAAGTTTCTTGCTTGGGTGATGAAAATCTTTTAAAAAGATCATGGGGGGGGGGCCCTGCCTGGTGGCACAATGGGTTAAAGAACCACATTATGAGGCTCTCCGCAGCCACTGCAGCATGAGTTCGATCCCCGGCCAGGGAGCTGACCCACGTGGCGCAGCAGACCTCTCCTGTCTCCCCGCTGCTCCCCTCAGCAGTGTGTTTCAGTACATCTGCCTGTTGTGCTCCCCACTCTGTCTTGGTGAATCCTCTCACCTACCACATCTCTGGCCTACACCCCAGTTCTGTATACATAAATAAATCTTAAAAAAAAAAAAAAGATCATGGGGATGGATGCATAACTGGCATTTTAAATGGGTGAACTATGCCTCAAAGCTTTTATAAAAAAGTAACTGGTGCATGAATAGCATCAGCGAGAGAGTTGGCAGAGCTGTTGGCTGGCATGGTTCACATGTGCTAGAATAATAGTCATAAAGCAAATATTTCAAAAATATTCACATTTCTACCCATGTGGTTCTATTCTAGGGGTCAAAATTATTCTGGCACAATAGATTTGGAAACAGATTATGTTTTGCTGGGAGAAATAGATTCTTTGTACAATTTTCAACATGTTGGCCAACTTTGTTTTTTCTTTTGGTGTATTTTTAAAGATCAGTCATCATCTGGATCTGGGAAACTCTTGCTCATTGATAAATGGGTATTGAGCACGCCTTACAGTTGTTCACAGATGAGCGGGGAAAATCCTTTCTCTCATGTTTCTCCTTTACTCTCATATAATTGCCACATGGTGTTTTAATACCAGATGTGTAGGGGGTTTTCCCATACCAAGCAATTCTCCGTGACACCAGAGCACACGGTTAGTTTTCAGTTCTGACCGTAACTAGAGTGAGTTCAGATCCCACAGGATAAGGGCGAGATGCCAGGGCCCTACATGCCAGTCAGGGAGTACATTTCCAGGTTGCCAGACACTCCTGCCCAACCTGACTGCGAAGAGGAGGTTTCCAGGAGCCCTGCACCCCCTTGGGTTTGATGATGGAGTAGAACAGCTCAAGAACCCAGGGAAACACACTCAGACAGAGGATTCATCTCTACAGCCAGATGAAGAGATGCATAGGATGGGGCCTGGGGGAATCAGGAGTACCTCTGACCCCAGGGAGTTGGGGTGCTTCACTCTCTGGGTGGGTGGATGTGTTGCCAACCTTGAAACTCTCTGAACCCCATATTATTGGGGGTTTTGTGGCGGTTCTCTTACATAGGCAAGAGCAGTGGCTAATCCCAGCTGCTCTCTGCAGGTTGAGGCCCCAGAATCCCAGCTTCTAGCTGTGATTTGGTCTCTCTGGTGCCAAGCAGGAGTCTGCCAAGAGCCACCTCCTAGAACCAAGGACATGCTGTTTCCCAGGAAATGGGCATCTAGAAACGAGGGACTGTGAACTGTATCAGGGACGGCAGCTGTTCCCATCACTTAGGAAATCTCAAGGGCTTTAGGCGCTCTGAGCTGGGACCTGGGGGCCAAGACCCATGTCTGTGTATTCTGTATCGCCCAACAGAATGTTGCCAAAGGATGAGCCACCAGAGATAGGAATGGTCTGTCCTATTTACGTGCCAAATTATCACCCAGAAATGCTTTCAGGACAGTGACAAGAAAACCCTAAGCGCGGTGGCCAGTGGCCTTATCCAAACATGCGTCTGTTCATTTGAGAAACCTGTGAGTTGGCAGTTACTGGTGCAGCTTCAAATGCTCGACACTGTCAAGGCAGATGCTCGAGAGGGGGTGGAGGAAGGAGGCAGGGCCACTCCTGGAAGCCCACCTAGTATCAGGCACCCCACAGACTTCCACTTACATCTGGGTCATGAGGCCATGCCGACCACGCATGGGGACCAAGCAAAGTCGCCCCCCGACTGTCCACTGCAGTGTGCTCTGTTCCAGGACTGCCCACCATGGGGCTTTAGGAACACGTGTAGGAGGTGTGCAGTGGAACATTCCTCCACGGATGCCCAGCGCTCTCCGTTCAGAGGGCAGGCCTCCCAGGCGCTGTTGAACGCGACCATCTGAGTTTTCTTTGTCCAATGAAATGGTCACCAAAGAGATGTAACGCCAGGTTACATCTCTTTTTCCTGCCTCTGTGATCGTGAAATGTGTTGAGCTTCCATCTGCTTAGGTCTCTTTATAAGTGACTGGCGTGAACCCCTGACTTCCCTGTTATCTGCTTGTGGTATGAGCAAGGGATGACCTTTGTCATTTAAGCCACAGAGATGGCTTTTTTGGTTCTTGGTTACTGCATCCTAGCCTAACCTCTCCTGATGGACACAGTGTATCAGGAATGTAAACGAGTTTAAAAATACCCACCACAAATATCCCCAATTAAAAATTTTACAAACTGTATTTCCTGATCACATTAGTAGCAAGAGCCTGCTATTAAATTAAGGTAAATGAAAGCCACTTGGAGAGTAAACAAAATAAAAAATAACTTCTATCCAAGTGGCAGTCAATACTGAAAAGAAGGACTACTCAGACATTTAAGATGATGAGACTACTGTATAAAAATACATAGGGGGGCATGACTAAAGTAACTCATTGTGAAATCCATCTGTGGAAGTAACAATTATTAAAATAAATATGCTTAAAATGTTGAGAGATTGAAAATAATTGGATTAAGAATTCACAATAAGCCAGAAAAGGAGTAGCAAAATAAAAGTGAGAGGGAGAAATTAATAAAGATAAGAGCATACATTAATCACAAAGCAAAAAGTGAGTAGAATTGATTAATCAAATCAAGAAGCAGAACTTTGAAAAGATAAATCAAATAGACAAATGCCTGGAAAGTTTGACTCTCCTTGGAGCAGGTGGAAAGGAAGATAGATACGCACAGGAAGGTGTCACACAAGGACATGGACATAGCTTACAACCTGACACAACTGTCCGGGTGTAAAGCGCACACTGAAAAACCAATGAGTCAGTGAATGCTACCGTGGACGGCGCGGGGTTCCCATTCTAAGATGTTGGGGACTCGGAAACTGGTGAAGGGCTAAGTGGATCTCCATGTCCAGGAGTCTTTGGCGAGGGACGTGTCTTGCTCATTTTGGTCCTGGAGATGGGCCACATGACCCTAGCTCCACCCACCCAACCTGTGCAGCTGGCTGAGGGTGCCATGTGGGGAGCAGCCCCCTGCCCTATCTGACTGGAGAGCTCAGGGTGGGGACCTCAACCTCAACTCTGTACATGGCCTGGTGCATGTTTGCCCATCTGTGAAGTGGCCACCGGCTTAGAAGCTGCTAGAGAAGTTTGGGAAGGAGCCGGCCCAGGAGACCATCATCCCCGAGGTCTCAGCCATGACTGGGGGCCCCAACTGTCTGCCTCGGGCGACTTCATTCTTCTGTATCAACACCCAGTGCAAGGCGGAGTCCTGGCAATCCTCCAGCAGCGGGGAGCTGTGGGGGTTCTGAGCTGGGGTGAGGCATGGCGAGGAAACTCTGGCTGCTGTGAAGGGAGCAGGCTGCAGCGAGCAGGAGCTGGTGCAGAGGCTTCCATTGCCACCTGTGGGCGGGTGAGGTGTGGTGGTAGCTGGGACCTGGAGGCAGGATTCAGGTGAACGTAGTAGTGCCCTGAGCCGGGTGGAGCCACCGTGGAGCCACAGGTGGGGAGCCACAGGTGGGCTTGGCTGAGCATTTTGCACCCAGAGCTCAACTCTGCAGCAGCCCCGCAGGCAAGCAGATGGCTCCCAACCTCGCTCAAGCACCGTCTTCCTCTTCCAGGAGCAGCCTGAGATCAGCCCTGCAGAGGCCCTGTGGGCTGTTGTTGAGACCTGAGTAGGCTGGAGCACGCAGCCGCCTGGCTCATCTGGATTCTGCCTCAGTCCCTTGCTCTCCTCGCGACAGGAAGAAAACAACACAGTAGAAGCTGCTCGATGGAAAACAATATTTAATTAGGGCTGAGAGAGTTAGACAAGCAAACAATTAAATGTTCTATTACCATCAGTCTTGAGCCATTTAAGTTTCAGTTCAATAAGGAATCATTATAAAGGTCTAGTAGAACTGAAAATATAAATAGTGTTGTTTTGTGTTGCATTTCAACTGTTGCCTCGGCCTGGCAGATCCCAAGTCAGCCTGACCGTGGCGAGCGGGGTTCCAGGGAGCCAAGGGCCGGCGTCTCCGCCACTCGCTGGGGTGGGAGCCTGAGCCAGGTCCAGACCCGCACGACAGGTGCTTTTTCATCTTTTTTTTTTTTTAATTATTTTGGTGAAGATTTATTTATTTATTCATATGGAACTGGGGTACAGGCCAGAGATGTGGATGGTGAGAGGATTCACCAAAGACAGAGTGGGGAGCAGAACAGGCAGATCGATGAAGTACACTGCTGAGGGGAGCAGCGGGCGGGTCAGGAGAGGTCTGCCGCGCCCTGTGGTCACCTCCGGGGCTGGAGGGAATCGAACTCATGCGGAAGCGGCTTTAGCTTCTTAGTGCTGCGCTTTAACCCGCTACGCCACCAGGGAGGGCCTTTCATCTTATTTTTAAGGTTGGAAAAGCAACAGGAGAATTCTGCCTGGGAGGGTGGAGAGGCAGCTTTAAAGAAACTCCTGGATGTCGGTGAGATGCTGGATTATGGAATAAATATATCTAATAAAATTCCCCTGGTTACTTGGCTTTGAGGATTTGGAGAGAACTTCAGACTGCTTCAAGAGGGGTTCATTTCCCTGCAATTGGAAAACACCCCCAAAGGCCCACAGTCACAGCAGAGGCTTTGGAATGGAGAGAACTTTTATCCCAGAGTCTGTGTCCTAGCAACCTTGACTCCTGCTCCAGCCTCTCCCCTGCCCGCCTCTCTGGAGGCCCCAGTGTGTCATGAGGAGGTGGTCTGGATACAAGTCAGTCTTTGGGGTTGCAAGTGACACATAACCTGACTCAAACTGGTGTGTGCAAAATGGCGCACCTGCTGGCTCACGGAACTGAAACACCCAGGGCTAGAGTCAGCTTCAGGCATGACTGGATCCAGGGGCAGAGACGGTGTCACAGGAACCTTGCTGGACTCCACATTCCTGACGGGCATCACTCTCAGACAAGTGGGGTCGCAGGATGCTCCTGGAAGTGCCAGGTTTATACACCAGGTTCAGAGAGCCTAAGTCAGCGCAAGGACATGGGGTGGGGAGTGGAGACTTGCTGAAGGGTGAGAATGGGTGCTGCTGGAGCTGCCAAGCTCCCCACCATCTTGTTAGGTGTGAGGCACCAGCCGCCCGCACCTGTGCGTGGGGTCTATGTGTGGGCATGTCCTCGGGAGTCTCCAGGAGAGCGGCATGCCAAGGGCAAAGGCCTGCATCCCAGGGCATCCGAGGGGGTGCCGTCCTTGTGAGCATGGCCAGTGTTGAGGTTCCTGGGTCTTGGTTGGGGGGTGCAACATGTGGGCAGCTTCTGAATGCCCATGCTTCATTTTCTTGTCACATGGTTCTTCTCAGCAGTTTAATTGATTGCAGCTCTCCCTCCCGGATAATTCATTTGGGTTTACTTGGCAAACAGCTGAGTTGGTGCCCACCCTGGCATCACCAGGCATGCGGGCTCACCTCCTGGCCTGGCTGGGCAGAGAGCCCTTTGCCCCTGTTACTTTCTCCTCTCCAAGCCACATTTTCAGCTTGTCCTATGGAGGCATCAAACACCCTGTCTTTCTGCTGCAGAGTTCTTTTTTTTTTATTATTTAAATGAGTTTAAATCATCTCAGAATACATTAGATTGCCATTTCCCTGGGGTTGGATATTTGTAGGGATGGAAGGAGACTGAACATTTAGCAGTCATCTTTTCTTCTCTTAATTGAACAGAGGCTGTTGCCAGGAGGATTGGTATTCTACCCAAAGACACCCCTGAATAGCCACAGCCCAGCCCCTGCTGGGTCTGTAAACACACAAGCCCAGGTCGGGTGAAGGTCTTACTGGCATTAGAGTTGGGATCTCAGTGCCTGCAAAAGCTCTGTGCCAGGCTCTGCTGAGCTCACGATGGCCCATTCATCCTTCATCGGCTGCCATCTGCCTCACGTAGCGACTCTCGGGGACCTTGCGCCCGCATTTAGGCGGCTTCCTACTTTGCAAGTGATCTGACTCCTAATGAGCTCTTCAGATGGCCTGCCAGGAGAGACCGCGCGGGGGCTGGGGTCCACAGGCGAGAAACCCGGCCTCCATGTGCTACGGTGTCCGAGAGATTTGAGGAGCCTCCACAGCACTGGGAGATGCAGATCAGGTTTGCTGCAGCCCAGAAGGCACCCGTGTGTGTGCATTTCCAAAGGTGGCCTGTCTGGGTGGGCTCAGTTTGGCAAGAGGGGGGCTCCCCCTAGGGAGAGCCTCTCCTGCCTCTCTCCTGCCTCAGCAGAAGCTGCTTACTCTCTCGTGGCAGCGGGGCAAATCTCTCCAGGTGCTGGTTCTTCCCACTTTGTGTGAAAGACGACAGGCCCCCAAGGGAGACCCTTATGCTGTGGTCATACCACCAAACCAAGACTCAACTCCAGCGTCGGCTGCCAGAAGGGGCATTGCCAGAGCAGGGCTGGTCACCTGCGTGCCAGGGTGTGCTGCCCCTAGGGAAGGTGACCTTGTCGTAACCAATCCGCTCGATGCTAGTACAAGTCTCTGGTTCCTGCTCCCTCCTGCCTGTACAATCTCTTGCCATGCATACATAGCCCTGCCTTTCTGTCTGCCAGGGTGGATGTTGCCCAATTCACAAATTATTGAATAAGGCCACTAGGATCTTTAATACTGACTCCAATGAATTTTGTTTGTTAACAAGAGAAGGAAACATCTACTCTTTTTTTGTTGGGGACATTTCTGCTCAGTACTGAAGCCCTGTGTCCTTGGGCTCTCATCGCCCACCCCATCACAGCTGGCTATTCTACATTCAACCCTAAAACTTTTGCCTACCCCTGCAGGAGACTACAAAGCATTTTGCAGAAAAGAGGGGACAGCATTTTTCTTTTTTTATTACACAAGTCATGCATGTTGATTGCTGAAAATAGAGATGGCCCAAAAAAGTTCTATGCTAAAATGCCTAATAAACATAAGAAAAGATGCTCAATTTCACTCTTAAAGAAATGCAAATCAAAACAAGATATCATTTTCACCTCTCAGATTGGAAAAGAAAATGAAAACATTGAGAACACTTAGTTTAAGCTGGGAGGACTACAGGACACAGTCCTTTCATTTTCTGGGGTGGTAATGCAAATTGGAGCAACCTTCTCAGCAGCCCACTCGGCATACCCATCAGCATCTGAACATGCATCCTTTATCCTGGCAAATCTATTTTTAAGAATGTGCCCTACAGAAATACATGGGTCCATGAAGATATATATATGAAAGAATGTTCAGTACAGACTTTTTGTTGTCAGAAAAAATTGGAACCAGTCCAGGAGTCTACCAGCTGGGGTTCACAACAGAACTGCACCAAGCGGTGGAATCTCAGGCCTCCTATTCCTGCGGCTCCTGGGAACCAGGGTTCTCAAACGTCAGCGTGCATCAGAACCCTCTGGAGGGCCTCTGCAAAAGGGTTGCTAGGCCTCCTCCTGAGGTTTGCTGCAGTAGGTCTAGGAGGGAGGAGTCTGAGAATTTGCAATTTCAGATCAGCTCCAGGACGATGCTCTTGGTCCTAAGACAACACCTGACATGGAAAGAAAAGGAAAAACCTTCTCTGATGATGAGCTGGTCCAGATCTGGAGAAGCATCATCAGAGGTGGAAAGGCCTGGGCAGTAGTCCAGGAGGGGGAACAGGGACCCTCTGACTTCCCCTCCATCAGCCTGGGTCCCCACCTGGTAGCTCAGAGCCTGGGCCAGGTACTATGTGACCACATTCCTTGGCAAACACAAGTGCTAGGGATTCCGGCAGAGCGGGCCTCAGCTGTGGTGGAGGGAGGAAGCAGCTGGTGGGTTGGCCTTGCTAGCGAGGCGCAGGGCCAGTGGAAGTGGGGAAGGTCAGCTGGGTGACTGCTGCCAGCTGTGTTTGCTGGTGTCTCCGTGCCTCCCTGGGAAGCTGGCATTCTGGTTTCAAGGACAACATCAGCTGCTCAGAGACTAGAGGAGCAGGTGTTCCCAGGAACCAAACCTTGCAAATGAATTAACAGGTGTTGATTGCTGCCAGGAAGAGGTGTGGTCTTGGACATTGTTTTCTGCCTTCTTCTCCCTTCTACCCCAGGCAAACCCCATCTCCTTATCCCCCCTCCACTGAAACTTCTCTTGAACACCACCCAAGTGAATACTGTGACTTAATTTGAAACTTTTACCAAGAAGCACAGTTTTGCTCTGTCTTCCCTGGCCAGGGCATGTTTGTGGCATGATGAGGAATATGAGAAAGGAGTGGGGAAGCACCCCTCTTTCTGTCCTTGGAAGCCCCCAGACCCATCACCACCTTTGCTAGAATTTTCCTTAATATCCTAGAGAAGTCAGTGGAATGAGGGAAGGACAGTGTCGCTGACACCACAGGCTTCCTGCCCAGTCTGGGTGTCCCTCCGCCTCTGTTCTGTTTCCCAGGCAGGGCACTGGGGCTGGCCCAGCTCCTTTAAAATGCCACACTGGGCTTCCTTGCTTCCCTGGCCTGGTTCTGCCTGCTGGGGAATCCCGCTCTATTTCTGTTCCTTTTCTCCTTTTTGAAATGTTTCTTTCATAAAATGAAATTAAAAAGAAGATAAAACAAATAAAATAAATGCCGTGCCCTCTCCCACATGGTCTTCACATTCCTAGAAAGGGCCTTCTGGTGTCCTGTTCACTACTCACGGTCATATTCTTGAACTACTCTCATCCATTCATTGCACCTTGCTTCATTTTGCCTGACATTACATTTGCTACTCATTCTCCCACTTGTCACTTATCCACATGCTTCAGATTTATACTAATTTGACTCTTCTCAAAAATTACTTTGGTTCTCCAAAACAAACCCTAGAGATATGACTGAAGAATTCAGGCTGTTAGAGGGAAATGGAGGGGCCCAGGGCCCAGGGCCCAGGATAAAGAACTGTGGGTACTTTGGTGTTGCTGGTGGTGTGGAAACATCCATCTGATGAAGTGTGAACCCATTTTCCTAAACCATGTACTGTACTACAAACCCATGCTACCTCAAGACAGATAGATAAATAAATACATATTTTGTTTCTCAAGTTACACTAGGTTACCATGGGGACTTCCCACCGTCAGTGCTCCCTAGAAACTCTGTCCTGCCCTTCCTGGTCCAGCACCATGTCTGCAGACAGAGCAATCCCAAAGAAAAACACTGGGAATATTTTTTAGAGGAATCTCTGTCCTGAACTGCAGCAGGGGAATATAAACTTGGAAGCAAATATTGGAGGACCTGTTGATGAAGGTGAGAGCCATAAGACTCTACCCGAATGATCTGTATAGCTTACAGAGGGCTTTCAGTCATGAATTGACTGGAAGGAGGTCAAGGTGTAGGCTGGTGAATGGAACTAGTTGCTAATCTGGTGAGGCACCTTTTTGCTGTCCGTGCTGCTGAACCCCACCAATAATTTGCCCCTAGAAGAACATGATCAAGAAATCTGTATGAAGGAAATGAAATGAAAACCAACTTCTTTGGAACCTAGGCCTCCATGGACCCAATTAAGATCTACACTCTAGTTCTTCGCCATGTGGTTGGGCTTGGGGCCCAGTGGCCAAGGGGAAAGGATGGCATTGAGCCCTTGACCAGGCATTATCCTGGGATCTTATGAATTTCTCACCCTAAGGTTTAAAATAACCAGCAGATTAGGTGTTATCACCTTCACTTTACTGATGATGACGTATAGGCAAGGAGAAGGTGCTTGCACTTCGGCCAAGCTCCTGCAGCTATTAAGTGTTGAAGCCAAGGCTCAAACACAGGGTTGCCTACCTCCCAGTTTGGGACTGGTGACTTGAAGCCCACATGCCCCTCAGGTGAGTGCTGACAGCTCTTTGTGGGGAAACCACACATGAGCTGCTGGCATTTGGGGGGGTCACCTGGCAGCCTGTACTTTTTTTCCACTGGGACATTCAAATTTCAAATCTTTGAGACTCTGAAGCCATTTCAAAGCCCTCAGTGCCCTCAAAACACGCACACTACACCCACACAAATGAACAAGCTTCATTTACTTTCTCATTTATGGGGAAGGGATGTGAATATAAACAAGACATTCAAATTAGAATTGACTGTTTTATTTTAATTGACCTTTGATTCCCAATTCACTATCTCCTGCGTGGCCAGCTCTGGCCTCTTCCATCCCTTGCTGTGCTCTGTGATTCATCAAGGCCTGAGGCTCAGCAGCTGTAATTGGTTTGTAACTTCCTGGAATGTCAAAGCTGAGATGGAAATTTTATGTATCACTCCACCAATTCTGTCCTGGCTTTAATAATACGTTGGTAGAAGGGAAGGCAGATTTACAGTGGGAGAGAAATGTAATCAAATTTGGAGGTGAAATGCAATAAGTACAAATGCTAGTTTTCATTTGGAAGTTTCTTAGATAAATTTGATCTCACCTAGCTCCCCAGCCAAATCTGCTGTTTCTCCGTATGGAGCATTGGAGGGCTCCAGAGCAGTAATAATCCTCAAAGGGAGAGTTTGTAGTCAGGATTCTGTCTGGGAGGCAATAATGGGAGAGGAGGCATCATGAGTCAGTTATGGGGACAAGATTTAATTGGGGTGTCCAACAAACTGAATCCTGGAGGGGAAAGAAGAGTTGAGTACTTGCTAGGTGTGTATTAAGTGGCTTACAAGTCTTATCTACTGGGTTTCATGACAACGCTAAGGCACCTAATGTTATTCCCATTTTATAGAGGAATAAAATGGGGGTTGGTAGGGAGTTCTCAGACACAGCAGAGTGGGCTTCTGCTTGACCCTGAAACTTATACCTTTAACCCCTCTCTTACAGGAACCATGACAGTGATGTTTCTCTAATATTCATGCACCAGTCACTCTTTATGAGAACTTTCATAGCATCCCTGGGTGCTAAGTGTTGTTGTCATGATTATTTCTGTTTGTTAGGTGAGAAGTCTTTCTCAAAATTGGTCTTGCAAGAGTTACTGAGAGTCATATGAAAAGATGCTCACCTCATTATCTGTTAAGGAAGTGCAAATTAAAACCATAAGGAGGTACCACTTGCCTATACCCATCAGAATAGTTAGAATGAAAAATTAGTGAAAGCACCAAAAGCTGATAAAACACAGGGGACTGGATCATGGATTCATTGATGGTAAGGATATAAAAAGTAAAAGCATGCTCGAAAAGAGTATGGCAATCAAATAAATCCTCCTCGTGGAGGTGAAGCCCAAAGTAAAGAAGGAAACTCTTTGCCCCTCCCAAAGCTGAAGTCAAAGTAAATGCTTTGAAGACCAAAACGTCCATGCTGAAAAGTGTCCATAGCCATGAAAAAGGAGGAGGAGGAGGAGAGGAGGAAAAAGAAGAAGCAGAAGAAGGAGAAGATCCCCCCCCCCCACTTCCCTGTGGCCTAAGACTCTGCGGCTCTGAAGGCCACCCACATACCCTTGGAAAAGCCAAGTTCCCACTGAGCACGAAGTCAGCCATGAAGAAGACAGAAGACAAGGGGCACCTGTGATTGTTGTGGGCCAGTAACCACCAGATCAAACAGGCTGTGAAGAAGCTCTACGATATTGATCAAGGTCAGCAGCCTGACCAGGCTTGGTAGAGAGGAGAAGCCATATGTTCCACTGGTTCCTGCCTGGGATGCTTTGGATGTTGCCAACAATTGTAGGGTCATCCAAACTGAGCCCAGCTGGCTAATTCTAAATATAAACATTTTGCACTACAAATAAAAGAGCATGCAGTTTCTTACAAAATGAAACACATACCATACAACCCAGAGATTGCACTCTTGGGCACTTGTCCCAGAGAAATGAAGACTCATGTTCAGACACATGAACAGTCATAGCAGCTTTATTCATAACAGCCAGTAGTTGGAAACAATCCAAATGTCCTTAATGAATGAATGGTTAAGCTAACTGTGGAACATCCATGCTATGAATTACTAGGTAGTAATAAAAAGGAGCAAGCTATTGATATCTATGATGACTTGGAGGGACCCAAGGGGATAAGGCTGAGTGGAGGGGTGGTAAAGCCAGTCTCTGAAGATTGCATATGAGACAATTCCATTCATGTGATGTTTTTGAGATGACAAAATTGTACAAACAGAGAACAGATGAATGGCCACTGTGGACTAGCGAGTAGGTAGGGAAGGGGGGCCAGCTGGCTCCGGAAGGGCAGCAGAAGGATCCCTGTGGTCATGGGTGTCACTGGCGGTGGTGGTCTCACACACTTCCACTTATTATATAGCAATACACACGCACATGTGTGGAAAGGGATGTGAAACTAGGGAATTCTGGATTGTGTCAATGGCACTTCCCAGCTGATATGCACTATTTCTAGGAATGATTACAAGTGTGCTCTGACTTGAGGCTGGGCCCATGAGCTGCACCCACTTTTCCCCCAACACAGAAGAGGGGTGCAGATGTGACTGAGAGTCACATCCGGTTGGAGTCCTCTTAAGGGAATGAACACAGACGCTAAGAAAGAGAGACTCTAGTTCTGAAAGTGCCAATGAGACAGAAATTTCTGAGTGTTACCTTTCCCACCTCACAGAGAATAAAACACAGAAGAAATCAGAGGCGAGGGGAGGCGAAAGAGGCAGAACGCTGAAGATAAAAACTGAGCATCTGTTATCTATATCTCTGTCTACACCCACGTCATTGTCGATCGCTACACCTTTGCCTGCATCAAGCTTTGTCTCGAGGGCTTGTCATCTCTGCTCATATCGGATGCATCCAAATGCATTGACTTCTTAGGCGGCTGAATCAACACAGTCATGCCGCGTATTAAGTAGGTTTGATCATTTCTATCACCTGGAACTCAGAGTCCCACCATGCCACCTTTCTGCAGCGGGCCAAGCACAAATTGTGGTGGGTTTTGAAGTAGGTGAGTGCGAGGAAGTACCCCGAGGGGACCCACACTTAAAGGGTGACCGACCAGGGGCCAGCAGGAGAGAGAAGTGCAAGAGGAGGAGAGGGGAACATTTTAGGAGTAAAAGTGCTTAGCTGCATGGCTGGCAAGTAGGACACCATGCTGGGCTCATTTGGGTTCTGGCAAGTTGAAAAGATGTCAAGATCTTTTTTTTTTTTTTAGATTTATTTATTTATGCATATAAGAACTGGGGCACAGAGATGCAGGGGGTGAGAGGATTCAAAGAATAGGGAGCAGAACAGGCAGATGGATGAGGTACACTGCTGAGGGGAGCAGTGGGTGGGCCAGGAGAGGTCTGCCGCGCCATGTGGGTCAGCTCTCCGGCTGGGAATCGAACTTATGCTGCAGTGGCTGCAGTAGCTTCACAGTGCTGCGCTTTAACCTGTTGCGCCACCAGGGAGGGCCCGAAAAGATGTCAAGATCAGCCTTCCTGGCAGCAAGGGAAGGAGTTCACGATTTTCAGGCAGTTACTTGTCCCTAAGGGGATGATTTTCCCAAGACTTAAAGACGATGGGAAACATCTTCTCCAGGGCAACAGCAGACCGTGGTCCCGAGTTAGTTGCCCATGCAGTAACGCAACCAGCTGCAGTAACGCAACCAGCTGCAGTCCCTCCTGGCCCCGACCAGGAAGGGGAGGAAGGCTGTTCAGAGATGGAAGTCAGCTCACTACTCCATCTCGGGCAGGTCGCCACATTCCCTCCTGAGCTCTGCACTCAGGACCTGCTCAGAATTCGGGAGGAGAGGGGCTTTCAACCAGCGGCTGTGCCACTTGCCTTCAGACCCCTCCCTGACCTCACGTCCCCATGAGACAACATTAGATGCGTCGCCACAGCAACAAGACAGGCGTTTCTCAAAGCAGAGTCTTGACCCAGAAACCTGCATTTTACTAGACTACAATCTAGTGAGGTAAAACTTTGGAAATGAAAAGTGAGAGTTCTATTTGACACAGGCCATACGTCTATAGGAAAGAGTCAAACATAAATGGCAGAGATTTCACTAGATGGCTCTATTTTCCAAATAGAGCTGGGCGGGATGGAGAGCTGTGGCTTTTCAGGCCGGGTCTAGAGGCTTGAAGCATTGAGAAGACAATGTGCCTCCCAGATCCTCCACTATTAATTCAAAGTAAAACCAATGCCAGCTCCTCCTGGGATTCCCTCCCTCAGACCTTTGGGGGAACCTCTCACTGCTCAGGCTTCCACCAAATATCTCCTCCTCAGGAAGGCTGCCGGACACCCACAGCTGTCTCCACCACTGTGCCTCATCCTTCTTTCCTTCCTGTGACCTCCAGCCTCTGAAAGGACCACATTGGGGTCCCTTGCCCATACCCTCCATTGAGAGCTGGGACCCAGTTTCTCTCCTTTGCTCCCAAAGCCCAGGACTTGGCCAGTGGGAGGTACTAGATGATAGTGATGAGTGAATTTATTTATCAGGCAAAGGGCTTGGGTGTGCCTCT
Source organism: Condylura cristata (assembly GCF_000260355.1). Lineage (NCBI taxonomy): Eukaryota > Metazoa > Chordata > Mammalia > Eulipotyphla > Talpidae > Condylura > Condylura cristata. The sequence continues at coordinate 8,890,105 of NW_004567133.1, forward strand.
TCTACCTTCTCCTACCTGCATCCCTCTGTGGCTGCTTGAGAAGCTGAGCAATATAATGGGCAAGAATAGGAATGGGGGTCGAGACAGCTTTGCTCTGGCCTCTGGCTCTGCAGCTGTGCACCCCGGGCAAGTTAACTAACCTCTCTGAGCCTCAGCGTCCCACATAGCAGAGCCTCCGTTTCTCACCAACACTGGTTACCAGATTCCTCCACAAAAGGATTACTTATACCACTTTCTTCCTGAGGTGAGAGACCCAGGCAGACTGGAGTCCCCAGAGATCCCCCCTCCACCCCCCCACCTCGCGCAGAGAGGCCGACAATGCAGAGTCCAAAGTCAGCGACTGAACCCCTGGAGAGCAAGAATTAATGATCCAGAGAGGGTTAATGAGCTTCCTGGCTGCTCTCGCCCATCACAGGTGGCGTGGCTCCTTTCCAGGCCTGGTGGCTGCTCCCCGCACCTGCCCCCTCCACATCCAGTTTCTTTGCTGCGTCCTAAAAAGCCAACCAAGCTGAAATTGCTTATTTCAGGGCTCCAGAGCTCCGGCACCATTATTTAGTGATCTCCGAGGCTCCAGGCTCATCCCTGCCTGCCAGTCTGTTCATCCGGTGGGAGCCAGCCAAGGACTCAGCTATAGGGGCCGAGTATCTGGCCCTGTGTGGGGCGGGGAGCACAGGCTGAGGCCCGCTGGAGGGCCTGCTCTGGCTGGGAAGCCCTGCAGCGCTGTCCTCAGGGCTGACGTCCCCCCTCACCTCCCCGTGTGGTCACAGCTGTGTGGCCACAGCTCTATCATGATGGACAAAATGCCCCCAGTGGTTGCCTCTGGAGAGGGGGCAGGCCTTAGTGGCTCTGACTGGGAATCGGGTTGCCAGGATTGCACCGTGCCAGCATTTATGAATTGTGCCATCTTGTTCAAAGTCATGTCAGTTTTTGTGTTACATATAGCCTGATTTGGGGGATCCGAGCATTATTCATAAACCCTTAGCCAATAATAATGAAAAGAATAATATTAACAATAGCATTAATTAATCAACTCATTGTATTAGCCTATTAATTAAATTAACTTATCATTAATTTTAATTGTTAAACAGCTAATATTTGTTGCAAGTTAGGCAATACTTTGATAAATTCGCTTCATCTCCAGAAGGCAGACATGTCGATGAATAACTTTTGTTGATGATCGGGACAGCTGTGCCTCACCTTGTACTGAACCCAGAAGCCTAGGGCCCCCAGAGTTTATTTGTGTAGATGGATGCATGAGTGCAAGGGAACAGTTCACTTCAAGGCTCTCAGCAGAGGATGGCCACCCTGGCGCAGTCCGTGCGTGTACATGGCATGTGCCAGATTTCAGCAGCTCCCGTCCTGGGCAGTTCTCAAGCCAGCAGTCTGGTGCTGCCTTTTCTGCTTCCGGGGTAACAGCCCGGCATAGTCTTCAACCACTGGGATGTTGAATGTGGGAGATGCCCTACCCTCTTTTCCTTCAAGGGTCAGAATGGCCACAGTGGAAATAAGTCCTAGTTTTGTGGGCAAAGGGTGAGGGCAGGCTAGGTTGGGCTCTCTAGTTCAGATTGCCCATGTAGGAAAGAAAGATGCTGACCAATTGGTTACCTGGGGTGAATCCACTCCCAGGCCCATTCAGACTGTGGGCAGAATTCAGTTCCTTGCGGGTGTAGGACTGAGTTTCCAGCATCCTTGCTAGCTTGCCAGGGGCACTCTCACCTCCTAAATGCCTCTCTCTGGTCCTTACGCATGGTCCCTACATATGCAAAGCCAGCAATGGCATGTTGGATGTTTCTCATCCTTCCAATCTGTCTGACTTACTCTCCTGCTAGCAGCTTTTAAAGGGCCCCCATGTTGATGTTGGGGCTACCCAGAGCCCTTCCCTTTAACTCAAAGTCAATAGCGAAGTAACAAATCCATCTACAAAGTATTTGCAATTCTTTACTCTCTGCTACATCTACTGTGCCTTGAATTTGAGAGTGTCAGAAGTTCACCTTTCCTGGGAAGAGGGGTGGAAAAAAGAGATGATCTCTTGATGCTGGATTTGGAAGACCCTCATGATGGCAGGGTGTCCCAGGATACTTGGGAGGGGGCAGATTAAGAGTCAGAAGCATGATCTGTCTTGGGTGAAGGACAGACATTTTATTTGCTCATCCAGTAATAAGTCTGCAGGTGCTTGGGATCTTGCAGGAAACAGAAGAGATATATCATGCAGATGATAGTTGGGGGGGGGGGTCACAAATGTTAAAGGTCATGAGGGTTCCCCAAAGAGAAGTATAGGTTCAGTGAAAGGGAAACTGAGAATAGAATGTCAGCTACAGTGAAGATGGCAGGGTTTGATGTCAGTCTGAGGTACGGTCTTACAACTTTGGTGAGGAATGGGAATTCCTCATAAATTGTTTATGTGAGGGTAGAGCTCAAATACTTGTTAACTGGCCCAAAGAGAGCTGGGTCCCCTGGGAATCCTGAGTTCCCTCTGGGTCCTATGGATCACCAGAAGCCTTAACCTGGGGATCACTAACTTGAGTTCCTACCAGGCCAGAAACTTATAAATAGATGTATCTGTCTGAGTGGAAACAAAATAATAGGGCAAATGTAATCTGAGTGGTGACTGGCCTGTAGTTCCAATGTTGGGGATACAGGGAGTGGAGGGGGGGAGTCCCAGTGCACTACTGGCACACTGCACCTCTGTTCCATGAGGGACAAATCATCAGGTCTTCTGAACCCTAACAAATTTCAGATGATTTTGTGAAACCCCAGCTGCAAATATTTTCAGTAATTTCAAATTTAGGTAATTTTTACGCTTCAAGGACCTTTGGAGAAGTGAAGCATAGGTCGGTATTTGTGGGCCAGCCCAGCCCATGGGGTTCCCTGAGTTGTGTTTGAATGTTCCATCATTGGTTTAACCAAGGAAAATTCTGAGGTTGCCAGTGGTTTCTGCATCTGACTGCCCAGCCTGAACTTCTTCATTTAAATGCTCGGGAGCTTCTAGTAGAAAGTTGTGTCTCCTTGAGACTTCCTCCCCCTTCTCCTCTTTCATTGTGACCTGGAGAATGATCACCTTGTGATCATCCATGTGTGCTGAAACTCAACTGCCATACTTCTGGAATCAGCGTCTTGTCTTCTTCTTCCTCGGGGACTCATCGACTGAACAGCACAGCTCTTCTTTCCACTTTCCAGCACTTACTCGCGACTCTGGGAGGGGAGGTAAGTGCTTATTTATTACTGTATTTGCAGGGTCTGCTTCACAGTAGGGACTCAAAAAATACATCAGTGTTGGCCCATTCTTTTGGGCTTATCCAAAACATAAACACAGATATAAAAGATGTTGTGCTTTTTGTAAACACTGCTACTGAGAAAACATGCCTTGTTCCATGTCACTTAATGAACTAGGGTGACTGACTGTTCCAGTTTTCCCAAGACTGAGGTTCTTCGGGTGAAGGGGCTACCCTAAGGGCAAGATTTTCATGGTAAAACTGAAAATATCCTGGGAAAATTGGGGTGAGTTGGTCACTGTTTCCTAGATAAAGACCCAAAGAAAAAGATGGTCTCAAAGGCCTAAACATGGAAAAAGACCATTACTCCTGCATAACTGCATTTAAAAAACATAAACAATTATGTTTCCCTCTTTGCCTTGACCTTAGGGAAGCTTTGAAGGAAGTTCTACAGAAAATGTCACTACATCTGTCAGTCTAGGCTGATTGAAATACTGTTTCAGTGCCTCTGCCTTATTTTATTTGGTCTTTTTTTTCCTTAAAAAATAAACTATATCTGCACTTCTATCATTTGTAGCACAATCTACATTATCCAAGTTATGGAGACAACCTAAGTACCCATCAGCTGGTGAGTACTTAAAAAAGATTTCGGTTTATACACACAATGGAGTACTACAAAGCAATAAAAAAGGAACTCTTGTCACTTAAAACACTGTGGATGGCACTGGAGGGGTGATACTGAATGAAGTAAGTCAGAAGGAGCAGGACAAATACCAAATGGTTTCTCTCATTCAGAAAACAGAAAAGCAAAACACTGTCACAAAACCAAAACTCAACCCTAGAAATCAGACTATAAAAATGAAGGCCACCAGAGAGCAGGAATTATTTTAAACTATTCTTACAAAACCAACATGACAAAATGCCTATGTCTTTTGTCTTTTGCACCTCTTTGAATGGCTACATTCATTCTGAGTATATTATTTCAGGGACTGGCATTCTCTTTTTGTAAATAAACTTTTTATTAGAACACAACCATGCTCATCAGCTTACTCATTGTCTATCTATCGCTGTTGTCATGTTACAACAGCAGAGACCACAGGGCCTAAAATACTCTCTCCGTAAAGGTTGCCAAATCCTGCATCTCAAACTTCAAATCCTTCCAAAGGATTTATGTAGACTCTCAAAGTTTACCAAAGTGTGCATATTTTCTGTTCCAAACGTCCAATCTCAAAATGTGTGCATATGTATATTTTCTCTTTATAAAAGCAATAGTCATTATAAAAATCTTAGCATCCCTATGAGATGAAGATGTATGAGTTTTAAACTCAGTTCTGAAGGGTGACCTCAACTAGTCAGTGGAGGTTTCTCCCGATCCCTTGCAGTTACAACCTACTCTACATCCATCTTTAGAACTGCCAAGGACAGGAACCTTGGATGAGCAGCTTTCCCCGGGTAAGTGTTCTTCAATTTCCCACGGCGGAGCCCCACCCAGCCACCACAGGCACATGCGCAGTCAATCTCGTTTCTAGTATCTCCTCGGCGATCTCTTTTTTATCAAATGCCCTTCCTAACTCATCTTCACAACAGCGGCGTTCTTGCAAGGTGTAATTTTTCCTGGTTTACCTCTCACTATAATAACTCTTTCCCCTGAATTATTACTAATTGTGGTTCCTTTGAAGCGTCTCTCAGAATCTACGAGGATGGCAGGTGCCAGAGATGATCACTGTGCTTCCAAATCTTCAAATCAAGCATTAGTCTCTGGCTGCAAGTGTCACCCAGTTACTACTGGGGGACTGTTGGGGTTATACCAATAGCTTCACTCACCCCAAGGAGTCTAAGTCTTGTGGGACACCCGTCAACACCCACAAGCTTGGATCCACAGAGCTGCTTGCCCACCAACTGGCCCAGCTCCCCTCTTCTCCCTCACTTTCCTCCCAGACTCTTGCTCTGTGCCCTCTGGAGTTTCCAGTTCCTACCCAGCGGACATCTCAGACATCCCGTGTCTCCAGCCTCTTCTTCAGGCGTTCCCTTTCATTTCATTGCCTTAACTTAAACTCAGAGTGCCCTCGGCTCCTGAATGGACCTTCCCAAAGGCTTTTCTCACTCACTTTAGGTAGCTTGGAGGCTCCTTTTGCTACTTTCAAAACATTTTCTCTTTCAAGAAAATCCCAGAACCCTTTCAAGTGAAGCTCAGGTTACAATGCTAGCTATCCTCTCCAAATGGTCACCTCCCATTGCTCCAATCCTTAAAGACTCCCAAGCCTAACTAGTCACACCATCTTTCTTTCCATCCTGTTCCTTTCATTCTGGGGGATTTCAACATACACACAGACAGTCCACCTACTCCTTTGATTTCTCCATTTCTTGGCCTTCATGCAGCCATAAAATCCTCCCCATCCACCCCTCCTCATGCCTTAACATGGATGGTAACTGTACAACCTCTTACATATGATTTTAAGTTCCTCTCTCTCTGACTAGTATTTTCTTTCTTTAATATTTCTAGGCCAAACATTTTACCCATCCAGTAAGACCATTGGTTCAGATCTGTCCAATAGAAATATAACAAACCACATGTCATTTATATTTCTCTAGAAGTCACAAAAAAACATATGTTTAAAATGTATTTATTATTATTTTTTGTTTAGCCCAATAGATCCAAAATATTGTCATGTCAACACTGTGACCAACATAAAAATTATTAATGAGAAATTTTACATTTGGTCTTTTTCCATACCGCCTTTGAAATCTGTGTATCCTTGATACCTTGCATATCAGCTCAGACCAGCCATATTCAACTGTTCTATGGACCAGACAGTTCCAGCCCATGGACCTAATTAAGCTCTCATCCAGCCTCCTGAATGTCCTCCCAGTCTTTCTTATCCCACATAGATGCCATTCTATCACCCCAACTTCTAATATCCTCCACTATCCCCTTATCTTGTCAACCAGAAAAAACTCATTATTGGCTGGACCAAACCCCCTGTCTGTCTTCATCCACCTGTATATTACAGGAGACAATCACGCATCTGAGCTGCTCATGACCACAAGTTTTAAATGCTGCATAATGATCACGTGTCCCTCGTTCAATGCGCTTCATTGCCCTGTCTCTGTTTCAAATGCTTCTGTCTCTTCTGAACACCCCTCCTTGCTCAGCTTCTCCTTTTCAGCATTCGCTCTGCTTCCTTATTCACTAACCGACAGGGTGGCTGTAATCTGTCCGAAGGGAATCCCACACTTCCCAGCCTCTCCATTCAGGCGGCGCCATCACCAAGCTGAGACTTGGCTGTCATTGTTTCCTCATTTCTAAGTCAGAAAGAATCTAAAATCTGTCCCCTCCCCTTCTCTTGGTGTCCACAGCCACCGCCATGGATGTTGGTCACGGTCAACTCTGGCCTGGAATTCAGCACCAGCTACCTGGTCTTCCTTCTTCCCTTCTGCCATTCCCAAATCTGTTTTTTCAGCAGCCAGAGCTGTCTTTAAAAACATAAATCAGAGCATGTCGCTCCCTTTCTTACGACTCCTCGTTTCCATGGCTACGAAGGTCTACTTGATGGCCGAGCGTACTTCTTCAGCGTAATCTCTCATTGCTCTTCTCCCCGCCTGCAGCCTTTGCTCTTACTTCCGGAGCACACCGAACTCTATTGCCTTCTGGCTTTTGTGCTGCTGTCCCTTCTGTCTGGGAAGACGTTCCTCTAGTCTTTATCATGATTGGTTTAAAATATCTAGAGATGTTTTCCCTTCATCCCCAACATAAACCCTCCCCTTCCACCCACCAGCTCCTCTCTCTTTTTTAATATTTTATTTTTTTAAATTTTATTTATGAATACAAGAACTGGGGCGGGGGGAGGTAAGAGAACGCACCAGAGACAGAGTAGGGAGCAGAACAGGCAGACTGACTGAAGTAAACTGCTGAGGGGAGCAGTGGGGGAAAGTTTGCTGCACCATGTGGGTCAGCTCCCTGGCCAGGAATCGAACTCAGTCCATAGCATGATAGCACTAAGGCCACCAGGGAAACCTGCATCAGTTTCCCTCTTTTCAGGTGTCTTTGTTACTGCCCTCATGCAGGTTACTACCTGGTTCATTTTCTCAGTTGCTTCTTCACCCTGTACCTACCCACTAAGCTCACCAAGAACAGGGACTTGGTCTTATCCTCATAGTGTTCCCTGAGTGTGCACAGTACTCAGAACGTAACAGACTCAATGAATATTCATTGACTGAATAGACAAACAAGGAACTAGTTGTTCCAGTGTTTCTGTGTTCCCTCTCTTTGCTGAGGAATGCAAAGGCTCACCAGACTGAACTTAACAGCCCTGGCAAGATCATTAACCTGCAATCTGGGTCACAGCAATTGACAAAGCACCCCCGCCAACCTTGGTCGAGACCATGTCTATAAATACTTCTGGGTGTTTAAGTTCTTTAAATGTGGTAAAACAGCAAGTCTAAATAGACTGCTTTCCTGACAGGGTGGGTCAACAGAATATATTATTCCAGAGAGGCAGATGGGGGTGAAGCCTCAGGGTAGAGTGGTTCAGGCAACGTCATCATGCAGGCTGTACAAACAGGCTGTGACCTAGCAGTAGTTCTGGGGACTTACCACATATTTGCTTGAAAAATCATTCTGCCTTTTTTGTGGGGGGTGGATTGAAAGGCAAGAAGGGGTACAGGGCATCTGTTAGCCTTTCATTTGCAACTGTCAGAGATTCAACTCAAATTGGTTCTAGCAATAACAGAACAGACTGACTCATGGAAAGAACATAGTGGTTTGGCTTTAGGTGGAGGTGGATGCAACGCCTTGAAACTAACACTAGTCAGGATGTGGGTCTTACTTCTTCTCTTTTGAGCATGGGCTGGACAGAGCGACTTTCTTCCAAAGAACAGTGCATGTAAAGGCAAAAAAATCAACAAGTTAACTTTAAGGGCAGGAGACCGGCAAACATCATCTTGGTCGAGGATCACGTGGCCAGTGATGGTTAATGTGTACCTTGTACCTCCTGCTAGGATGTAACTTTTTTTCTTTTTGCCTCTTGATGAGAAAAACCCAAACAAAGGGGCATTCTACCAAAATGCCCAGCCAGTAATCTACAAAACTAACAATGTTATGAAACACAAGGAGGAATGAGAAATGATGGTGGACTGGGGAGCCAGGAAGATAGGGCAATTAAATGGAAAATGATCTTCGGGGTGGGTCTCGGGACTGAAAATGTCACTAATGGGGAAGCTAGTGGACTCTGAAGACAGCCAGAAGTTCAAGGAGCAGTTACGTGCCAGTGTTGACCTCTTAGCTGCGATACATGTGCCCTGGCAATGGGAGGTGTTGATGTTGGGGGCACTGGGTGGGTGGGGTCTATGTAAGAATTTTGCAACTTTTCTATAATCTAAAATTGTTCCAAAAGAAAAGGTGTGTGATATTTACCCAAAATGAGCTGAAAACATACAAAATTGTGTCCACACAAAATTGGCACACAGCTGTTGATAGCAGTTTTATTCGTAATTGTCAAAACATGAAAGAGTCCAAAATGTTCTTGTGGGCAAGTGGATAAATAAGTCACTCCAACAAGGAGGTACCATACAGCACTATGAGGAAAGGAACCGTCAAGCCATGAGAAGACATGGAAGCCTCTTGAAGGCATATTTCTAGTCTGGAAAGGCGACCTACGGTCAGATTCCAACTGTATGGCATCTTAGAAAAGACGAAACGGGGCGGATGTTAGGAAGAATGGTTCTCAGGGGAGGAGGGAGGGAAGGGCCAGCACACAGTGTGTTTAGGGCAGTGGAGCCAGGCTATATGGCACTACCATGGCAGCTGCGTGCCATTACACCTGTCTCGAAACCCTGAGAAGGAGCAGCATCCAGAATGAGCTCTAGTGGCAATTGTGGAAATAGATGACAGTGACGTGCCAATCTAGATTCATCAATTGTCCCAAATGTCTCCCCCAGGTGGGAGGATCTTGGTGGGGGAGGGGCTGTGCAGGGAGACAGGCATGTGGAACTCTCTCTACCTTCCATTCCATTTTGCTGTGAACCTAAACAATAAAGTCTATTTTTTCAAATACTAGGAAACAAAACTATCAGCAAATAGTTTCTGAATTCCGCTCTCCTGCTTGGCAGCAGGAGACCTGTGCAAGGGTAGAAGGCCCAACCCCTTCCCCATTGGCCAGGTCGCCCGGTGTTTGCCCCTATCCCACAGAATTATTGATATCGTGTCCTTTTACTCTTAATTAATCCTTTGGAGGATTAATCATGAGGTCACCCAATTCCCCCTGTGTGGACCTCAGAGGCTTCAGGCCTGCCCCATCCCAGCTTATGGCCAAGAGGCAGAAGTTCCCTCTCTCAACAGTTCTGACAGCACTGAGCCCACCCGGGTAGCCTGGCCGGGGCATAGGGGCCACATGTGGCCTGGTGCTCACAGCTGACCCCGGGCTGAAGTCTGATCTTCATCCACCTCATTAGGAAGTAGAAGGCTTGTTTCTCAGGTCAAATTGGAGATGGCAAGAGATGAAGTTTCACATGATTTATGCTTCAGTTAGAAGCATAAATCTGCCAGTTAGAGTGGGGTGCTTCGTGCATGGTCGCGAGCTCCCTCACATTCAGGGCTCTGAGAATCGTACAGGTCTGCAGACTCTTGTGTCTTGGCCAAATCCGCAGTAGAATGGTTGACAGCTGTACTGATGCTGTTTCCTTACTGCGAGACTGAGCATCATGGCGGTGCCCAGGCATGGTGATTTATGCTTGCCTTTTGTTACATTTGACTCATAAGTCATGTAGACACTTGTTCGGTCTGTGGATTTATATTGTGAATTCTGCCGGTACTTGTGTCAGGGATGGGGTCCCACAAAAATCATCGATGCCGGAGGCAGATGACCATTCTCGCCACATGAAATCTTGGGGCCACCCATGAGGATGCAGCCTGGCACCATCCTCGTGGTGCTGGGCTGTGTGACCTTGGGAGAGTTACTCAGTTTCTTTGAGAGTAAAGGAGACTAGTAGAGGTGGTTCTCACAGGTTATTATTTTAAGACTAAATAGGATAATGCACTCAGGAAAAAGAATTCACAGTAAACAATGCTTGGTAAGAGCTCACTAAGCAATTGTGTTATTTTTATTATCTTAGAACAACTCCAGAGACCTGTCTACAGAAGTCAGCCTTAAAGCCCAGCAACCTTAGTGCACGCCGCCCAGGAGTCTGCTGAGACAGATGCTCCTGGGGTCAGTCTCAACCTGCTGGGCCAGAATCTTTGGTGTTAAGGTTGTGGCACGTTAGCAAGCTCTCCAATGATTTTTATGCACAGAAAGCATGAGGACCACTGGCTTTGCATTCAGCTTAGTATCAGACAGCCGTGTTACCAAGCCATAATCTTGCTCTTACAAGATGATGGAGGGAAAGAAGATAAGGCCAACGGCAGGATGAATGTTTCAGACTCAGCCACTGAGTCTTGACTTGAAAACAGAACCCAAGTTAGCACCCCGCCCCACAGAGCTGCTGTATCAGACTCTGGTGTGGGAGTGGTTTCACAAAAAGGAAATTAGTTAGTTAATTCAATTAAGAAGTGTAGTGTATAGACATATAGACACCATGCCCAGAAGACACAGATTGCAGGAGGGAAGCAGAAGAAAGAGGAATAATTGAGAAAAATAGTGGGCTTCAGTCTAGAGTTCAACCCTATTTAAAAAAAAAAAAACTTGATGTGTCTTTCTAATGGATGAATAATTGAACAGAATAAGGCAGGCGATGCAGACATAAGGCTCTTGACAGGGGTGATAAATCTAGGCTTTAACCACTTCAAGTTTCCCCTGCCTTAGACTCTCCACCAACTGGAATGACTTCTGTTTCTTGCTTCCTTTCTTGGACTGGCAGCTTTTAAGAGGTGAGAGGAACAGGCAGAGCAGAAGGGGACCCACCTACTGGACCTAGAGAAGCAGCAGGGATGGCAAGAGGGAGCCACCTATGTGGCCAGTGGCAGGATGCTGTGTCTGTGTCTTTTGGGCTCCAAAATACCAGTCAGAGCCCAGAAGGAATGGCAGCACCTTTGAAGTTGTGTTAACATCAGCTACTTGTCCACCGTAGGGTAGGACTACGACGTCCTCAGCAGACTTGAACGAATGAGCTGTTTTTGATCAGCTTTTATCAATCCTGTTGGGAGATACTCAGTAAGTCACATCTGATTCAGCCACTTTCCCCATCATCTTACTAACCTACCGAGAAAAGCGATGGGGAGAAATTTTGCTGGGAACTACAACACCCACTGGTCAGACTGCACTGATGGCACCTGGTGTCTTTGAGATTGGCCACGGCACAAGGAGGCTGACAGGTCACTGAAGCCAGAGGCAGGCAGGGGTGGTGCACCCCTAACTACACGCAGGTAGAACTGCGTTGGCTAAGCCAGTGAGGTGCGAGGCTTATAAGTGGTGCCAGCCAATAAGTGTTGGCTGGTCATTAGGGTGCATGGCGTGAGCTCAGCCGTGGACCCCCAGTTCCTGTGAGTCTCTCAGCAGCCCTTAAAGGGGACAGTCAGTCTTGTTTTGCCCTTGAGGAGCCCAAGATCAAAGACGTTATGTAACTGTGTCCAGATAAATGGGCGCTTGGGATCTGGGCCCAGAGTTGTTTGTTTCGGGAGTCTGAAACACCCTACACATTGGGGGACTCACTCTGAGTATGGGGGGAGGGTGATACTCAAATTCTCAGTGGAAAAGAAAAACCAGGAGCAGAAGGACCCCATGTATCCCCCACCCATCTCAGGAAACCCACCAGCTCGCGGGCAGGAGCCCCTCCGAGTGGCCGGAACAAGTCTCAGACGGAACCTGGCAGTGACTACAAGGACATGTCACCCCCACTTCAGGGGCCCTGGGCTTGGGTTGCAGGGCAAGCTCTTCCGGTAGGGGCCAGGGAGTAAATATCTCAGGCTTTGTGGCCCTTGGCCTCTGCCCCGCTCACCCACCCACCCACTCCCAAAGCAGCTGTGACAATGTGCAAGTGAGCGTCATGTCTGTGTCAACATGGCTTTCTTGAAAACAGGCGTAGATTGCTTTAGGGGCACTTTGAAGGGACAGACTGACTGCCAGCACCAGCTAGACTGCAGAACAGGGGGCTCTCACCCTAGAACTGACCTTCCTGGAAGAAGTTCTTCCTACAGTCGTCACGCACCCCAGACCTCTTTGTCCTGAGCTGCGAGGGGGTGGGTTCAGAGACGCTCTCACCCCCTCTCTGACCCCTGAAAGCGGATCAGTCCTCAGCTTTGGAGGCACATCCTTGGGGCAGGGTGATGAAGGAGAGATAGCCCAGCTAGGCCTGACTTCCTTCCCGTTGGGTAGTTTCATTCTAAACACACCTGGATCAGGCCCCACAGAGAGTTGGTTCCCTCTCTCTGGTCACACTGCGTGATTGGGTCATTTTCAGTTTCTCACAGGAAACTCTCATGGCTCCATGCCACCCAGCATGAAATCCAGGGTTCTCGTGATGGTTCTAGCTGGGATTTGCACTGGCTGCTGCCTCTGCCCTGGGTCCTTTTCCTCACTCACCTACGTAAGTTGCCTGCCTGTCACCTCCATCTTCTCAGATCCTCTCTGGTGGTTGCGAAAGTTGTAGCCTGTAGCCTTCCTGCCCCACCTCCTTATGCTGTTGCCTGATTTTCCATTGCAGATACCACCGCCTGACATACTATTCATTGTAATTATTGTCTGTCACCCGCCATTAAAATACAACCTCCAGGGCCTCCCTGGTGGTGCAGGGGTTAAGTCTAAGCACTATGAAGCTCTCTGCAGCCACTGCAGCCTGAGTTCCATCCCCAAACAGGGAGCTGACCTTCCATGGTGGCTCAGCAGACCTCTCCTGCCTCACCCGCTGCTCCCCTCAGCAGTGTATTTCAGTAGATCTGCCTGTTCTGTTCCCCACTCTGTCTCTGGTAAATCCTCTCACCCCCTCATCACATGAATGAGATGTGATGGTATTTTTCTGGCTTGTTTCACCTACACAATGCCTTCAAGCTTCAAGCTTCCTTCATATGGTTGCAAATAACAAGCTTTCCTTCTTTAGTATGGTCGAATAATATTCCAATTCTTACATACACCACTTTTTGTTAGTATCCAGCCATTGATGGGCACTTGGGTGGCTTACATATCTCGGCTGGTATAAATAATGCTGCCATGACCATGAGGAGCACAAGTCTTTTTGAGTTAACATTTTCATTTCCTTTGGATAAATAAACAGAAGTGGAGTTACTGGGTCATCTAGTAGTACATTTTTAATTTTTTGACAAATTTGCATGGGACATTAGCTTTTTAAGTAGGAGGCTTGCCTGGAATTTTTGATATTCTCTTTTCTGCTTTACAAAACACCATTTCTCACTCAATGATATTTCTTCATCTGTTGTCATGAGCCATCTTTTGAAACATATCTTCTCATTTCTGTTCAGGAATTTAAATCATTTAATTCCCTACATTTTGGGGAATTAACATGTCACAGTGATGGTCTATGACCCCTGCTTTACATAGAAATTAATGATATGCTAATAAGGCAGTAATAATCAAGACTGAGAACTTCCTGCAGATTAATGAGTAGCTTTAAGAGTAGAAAGGCAAATTTAAATCCAGGGGTCACCAACCCTGATAAATAAATTTTTCAATAAATGTCCCCAGGACCATGGTGGTTGATAAGGTTCAAGAGTCCTCTGATTCTTGCCGTCCCCAAGCTCAATTTTGTATTACTTCCTTGCCACAGATATTCAACCCCAGATCCTTTGGGGTATGGTATAATCATATTCCTGAGGTTTAGTTCTTTATTTTGTAGTGGACCTTAGCCTTTAAGTTCATTATAGAATATTTACTGGGCATTATTACATTTCGTAAGCTAGACTTCCTAGTCCCTCGAAGAGAGACACAGGCCCTGACTTCCCAGGGATTGACTAGGCTGCCTCTATTGAATGCATTCATCTGTAAGTCCAGATCCCTGGGGGCTTACACTCAAGCATTCATTAATTCATTCATTCACTAAATGTATGTGCACAAGTAGTCACTGTAGGTGCAATGCTGTCCCAAGAGTTGGGGATACGAAGGTAAAGAAAACCTAGTTCTTGTCCTTAGGAAGTTCACATTCTAGGAATGGAGACAGACAAAAAGATAATGGCAAAATGAAAATATTATCTGCAAGATACTGTCAATAGAGAGGGAGTCAAATTATTCACAGAACTTGTTTAATTTGGGTCTTGTTTAATTTGAGGGATGAGTAAAAGCCTGAATATGATTTTTAAAATAGTTAAGAGCATTTTAAGAGATAGAACAAATAAAAAACATAAGTATAAAAATGAGATTTGAAAGCCTAGTTATTCCTTTTATTTTCCTTTGAAAAGCCTAAGATGAAATGATTTTTTAAAAAAGATTTACTTATTTATTCATACAGAACTGGGGTGCAGGCCAGAGGTGCAGGGGCGGTGAGAGGCTTCACCAGAGACAGAGCTGGGAGCAGAACAGGCAGATCGACGAAGTACACTGCTGAGGGGAGCAGCGGGCGGGTCAGGAGAGGTCTGCCGAGCCATGTGGTCACCTCCGGGGCAGGTGGGAATTGAACTCATGCAGAAGTGGCTTTAGCTTCTTAGTGTTGTGATTTAATTCACTGCGGCATCAGGGAGGGTCCCTGAAATGATTTTTTAAAAATATTTTTAGATGTTAGTGTCACCTCAAGCTATAAATTTACCTTTGTGTGCTACATTGGACATATCCCATACATATTGGCATGCAATGTCTTCATGTTACTTCTCCATAGCAACACTTTTCGGGTAGAAATCTAGCAATCTGGCTTGCCTGGCTAGTACAGTCTTGGTGAGCTGACCCCTGCTTATTTCTGCAATTTTACCCCCTGCTCTCACAATACTTATGTCGTAGCGATATTCATAGTTCTCAAACAAACCATATTATTTCTTGCCTCATGAATATGTACACACTGTTATTTACCCAGAAAAGGAAAACCTTCCAACTTGGAACATTTCCAAATGTCTAAAGGACATTTGCTATTAGAAAACACAGTCTCCCCAAGAGTCTGTGGATCGAGTTAGCAGCAAAATATACACAGATGCCAAAAAATGTTAACTTGCTAGACAGTCATTTAATATTGATCAAATGAATTTGAGGAATATCTACCAAAGACAATAATTTCAGTTTTACAAGACTGATATCGAGCTTTTTTTTATGTTTGTAGTTAAGAACCAGAGTTACTTTTCTCATGAGGTCCATGGTAATAAATCTTGCTTCAGGATAATAAAGCCGTGTCCTCAGCACATGAACATATAGTTCCCTTCCAATTTTCTATGGCAGAATAGCATGAGCTCAACTCACAGAGAAGCAATGTATTAGATCATCAAGACCTAAATAGAGGATTTTTTTTTTTTACCATATTCAACATTGTTTTAAGAAATGGAGATTTGATCTGTTCCCATCTAGTCTTATTTTCTCTGTTTTTTTTTTTTTCTTCAGTGAAATAGATCACAGAAATTTCAGATGACTTAATGGCTGAAGATTTACCTCACATTCTTTATGCTGGAAAATTCTATCTATAGACTCAAAGACCAACAAGAAAAATTCACAAAAACTTCCAACAGCCCTATTTTTTTTTTTAACCAGATGTCTTCACAAGGTAAAGAAAATTTTGTGGTTAATGTTTAAAAAAAATGTAATATGCTTGTAACTAAAATGAGGTGTCAGACTGTTGTGTTCAAAACTGCAGCCAGTTGAGCAGAAAGCTGACATATGGATCTGAAGGATTATTGGGGAAATTAATAGCTCTGTAGCTTTGAAGGGAGATAAGGTTGCAAGTTGAGTCCATGGAGAGGGACTCAACTTGCAATAGGAGGGAGCTGTGGAGAAGACTTTGGAAAGTTGTGATAGCAAAAGATTTTCCGGATCAGTATTTATCGCAGGGGGTGTACATCATCTGAGTACTTTATTGTCTTCAAAAGAAACACTTGCCATCCTGACTTTAGGATTAAAATGCCTCATGCTGTTATGGTTCTGGCCAATAGGACCACCACCTCCACAGACCTGCCTGTATGCACATTTCTTTGTGCATTTTTGTCTTCAGCAATTTATTTTCTTCCTGAAATACTTCTTCTGTTTGCTTAGTAAGTTGTTTTATTCTATTGTCCTAAATGACATTTAGTGTTTGTTAGAGAATGATAGTTCAGCTAGATATACAATTTTAAGTTGACAACTATTTTCTTTTAGCACAGTGACATCTCTTTCAATTGTTTACAATTTTCCATTGCTGCTATGGAGAAGCTTTCTGTTATTCAAATTTTAAGACCTTTATGACTTTCAAGTTTTTTTCTACTTAGTGGGGAGGAATGGATTTGAATAGTATTCACTTACACTTTGATATGCATGGATGTGAATTTTTTTTTTTTAAAGATTTATTTATTTGTATATACAGAACTGGGGTACAGGCCAGAGGCTCAGGGGTGGTGAGAGGCTTCACCAGAGACAGAGTGGGGAGCACAACAGGCAGATGGATGAGGTCCACTGCTGAGGGGAGCAGCGGGCAGGCCAGGGGAGGTCTGCCACGCCATGTGGTCACCTCCGGGGCAGGTGGGAATCGAACTCATGCGGGAGTGGCTTTAGCCTCTCAGTACAGTGCTTTAACCCTCTGCACCACCAGGGAGGGCCCATGGATGTGAATTTTTAAGAATTGTATTTGTGTGCTTTCTGAGTGTTAGGATTAATTTATTTATAAATTTTGGAAAATCCTCAGTATTATTTCTTCAAGGATGGCTTTTCTTCATTCTTCCTATTTCCTTCTTTTATTACCTCAGGATCCCAAACACTCACAACTATATTTCTTCATCTCTCTTTGCAATATTCAGAGTAGCTTTTCAGGTCACCTTGCTAATTCATCATTTTCCCTTTATATGTTCATTGAATTTTTTCACTTAAGTTATTTTGTATTTCCAAAAGTGAGAGTTTTTTCTTTTTAAATCCTGCCTCTGTTCCTTTTGTCGATAATATTTTGCTTATTTCTTCATTTAAAAAATTCATAATTTTCATTTCTGAATTTAAATGTTTTTTTGTCATGAAATTCTTGGTAGCTTAATTCTATATTTGTTCCTGCTCTGCGTTCTTTATTTGGGTGATTCTAGTTTTGGATAGTGAGCCAATGTTTAGTGGAGACTATCTGTGGCCCCTGGGGTTTTGGCTGGAGGGTGGGCACCTCTGGAGAGAACTTGCATGTTCTTCTGGGTACTCTGAATCGCTACCAACTTGGAATCATTCTACTGATTTTTCAACTTGAAGTCTCCAAACCATGTAGGGAGTACAATTTAAATCCCAAATGCACAGAAGAGTAATTCTATGGTTAGGGATTCTCAGGAAATTTCTTTTTTTTTTTTTTATTTCAGCTACCAGCCTGAGTCCAACAGTCTTCAGATAAGACTCTTTAGTCTCTTTGCCAATGGGTGAATTATTTTCCAATCAACCTTTTCAGCAGGGGCATTTTCCTTTGAGAATCCTGGCATTATTTTCCCACTGGGGATAGACCTAGGACTTTGGTCACATACCCTCCATGTAATTGTGCAAATCTATAAAACGACAGAAACCTCTTGGTCACTGAGATTGGTCATTATCCCAGGCCTATGATAATGCCAGTTCATTGCTCTATTTTCTGCCCTCGCGTCATATTTTGATATCTAGGGGATGCATCCCAGCTTAGTTCATCGTTCTAAGAATTTCTACCTGTGTGATGTCAAGGATGCCTTTCAGGATGTTTATTCTATTAGATCACTAGAAATGCAAGTTTATGCTTTTTCTCCTATGCGGTTACATTTTGTTTTTTTTTCTTAGCGTATTATCAACATATTAATTTCAAATATTCATTTGAAATGTACTTTTTAAAATGAAAGTACCTATTTGCATATTTCTATGTACAGTTCTATGAGGAGTTTTGTTTCATTTTTTTTTTTTAACACAGGCAAATGTAAACACTTGAGTTGATTTCTCCATTTTGAAAGTGAGCACTTGTTTTGGAGAGGGCCAACAGGCAATTATATCCTTATTGTTGCTGCATCTTAATAGTAACTTGAGATTCTCCCTTGAACTTTTGTCCCAGATGTGGCTCATGGGGAAAATGGAGACATTTTTCTTCTCTCTTTGGCTAACTTTCTCAGATATCATTATTACAGCACATGTCCACCAGTAGTGTTTATACAAGCAAAAGAGGTATTAAGAGTGATGTATATGAGGGTGTGAGAGAGACCCACAGAGACAGAGGGACACACAGAGACATACTCAGAGGAATAGTCATGCAGAGACAGCTTCACCAGAGAGACAGACACAGAGAGACAGAGATACAGAGACACATAGAGACAGAGAGACAGAGAGAGGTGGAAGACCCTCACAGACATGCTCACTCAGCTGCCATGCAGATATCTTTTTTTTTTTTAATATTTATTTATTTGTTTATACAGAACTGGGGTATAGGCCAGAGATGCGGAGGGTGAGAGGATTCACCAGAGACAGAGCAGGGAGCAGAACAGGCAGATCGGCGAAGTACACTGCTGAGGGGAGCAGCGGGCGGGTCAGGAGAGGTCTGCCGGGCCATGTGGTCACCTCCGGGGCAGGCGGGAATCGAACTCATGTGGAAGTGGCTTTAGATCTCAGTGCTGTGCTTTAACCCGCTGCGCCACCAGGGAGGGCCGCCATGCAGATATCTTTATGAGTAAAGGGGAAGACACTCTGTCCCCTCACCCTCCTCTACCGTGGCTGTATCTCACCCTGCCACCAGCACAGCCCTTGATCTGAGAGCTGCCCATGACTGTGGAACAGAAGATTTTGTGGCCACACAGAAAGTGGCCTGGGCATCGCAGGGCTGACTGACCTTGAGGCATTGCCAGCTGAGGTGGGTTAAAGTGGGTTTCATTTTTGATGTCTCTGGTCTCCCTGTGGCTAGAGGTGAGGTGTAGCTGGGAGAGGAGTCTGGGCAGGGCTGGGTGTGCATGAGAGCCTGGAGGCATCTGACAGCTGTTGCAGGAACCAGAGATGTTGGTTAAGTGTTGGGACACTTTGCCCACTCGTGGTGCAATCTTCTTTCCGTGTCACTCAGAAAAAGGCCAGTTAAATACTGTCCCCTTGGGAAGAGTTAGTAAATGGGGCAGGCATGGTCTCTAGAGTCTTCTCTGTGCAAGGTTATGTAAAATGTGCTTACGTAAGGAACTGCACACCAAGGCCTAAGTCAGCAGATGTTCACATGCACTGACAATTCCCTGCAGGGTCCAAGGTCCAGTTTTAGAATGTTTTTCACCTCAGCTGGGCTGACAAGAAAGAAGGAGAGGCTTCAGTTCTGGTTTCCCTCGGTGTCTGATGAGAGCCCTCCCTCCTCAGGGTTTCAACAGTAGCTACAACTTTGGCTTTTAGTGGAAGATACTTAGATTGGTGGTCAGATCCATAAATTATTCTAAAATTTGCCAACCACAATAACACAATAAAAGTCAGGGAAATGGGATTTGCCATTCCTGTCATCTATCTGTCTGTCCATCCATCCATCCATGCACCATCCATCCATCCATGCATCCATCTATCATCCATCTACCCATCCACCCATTCACCCATCCATCCATCCATCCATCATCCATCCATCTGACCACCCATCCATTCCTTCTAACTTCCCCCGGCAAAGGTTCACCTGGACCCAAGACACCATCATCTCTTGATTCCTAAACAGACCCACATGTGCCTCTCAGGACTCTTACCCCCTTCAATCCATTCTCTATCCAGCAGTTAAATTGACCCCATTAAGCAAAACTTAGATCTTGTCACTCATCTGCTCAAAAGTCCCCAAGGGATCCCAAGACCCTGGTCTTCGGACCCAGTCAGGGCCTCTTCGCCCTCATCTCTGACTGTCCCTCTTCCACTCACCTTCCTTAGTCACTGGCCACATTGTAACTCCTGGAACATGTCACAGCCCCATGTCAAGAACTAACCCCTGAATTTAACTCCAACCGGAAAGGTCCCTTCCCAAAAGGGGAAAACGGTCAATTCCCCCCCATCCTTGGGGCCCCAAGCAAAAAACCAACAACCCAACCCCTGATTCATTTTTTCCCTTACTGCTACACACTGTGTTTTACTTATCTTATATTGTCTCTCTCTCTCTGCTTTGGAATTCAGGTCCAGAAGCGTACACATATTTTTCTGTTTTGCACCTGTGAGATAGCACTGAACACAGTACCTGACATACAGTAAGTGCCCATTAAATATTTGCTGAGAGAAAACAAATGAATGAATCCATCTCCTTGGGCGATTTTCTTGCTCATCATCATAGTCACTTCTATCATAATAAAGGATCCAGAGAAAGAGTGAGCTGTTCACCTGGGATGGTGGAGAACATGACACCCCAAAACCGAACAAACCCAACCTCAACCCTAACCCCTGAAGGGAAAAGGGCCAAGTCCTGATCCTGGTTCATTCTTAGGGATGAGTAAGAAACCGGGCGAGGACAGCACCTTAACCTGAAGTTTTTGAGGCAGCAAAGGCACCTCTGGAGGCTGATTAGTGACCCCATTTAACAATGGGGAGTAGATGATGCCACCTTAATGTGTTTGGCTTTTTTTCTGGGCAAGGATGGGTCAGTTTCCCTGTGTCTTGTGGAAGGGAAAAAAACCTATGTTTTAGACACATACACAAACAGAGAACATTTCTTACCCACAGCTGGAACCAGTGGCTTGAGCCTGGATGATAGATAACACCGGGTTCAAATTAGGGCCCAAACAGGCACAGCGTCCAATGGCTAAGGGCTGGGTCCAGAAGGTGGACATGCTAACGAAGCCAGCGCTCAAGCAACGAAGCAAATAACCATGAGCCAAACCAGAGTCCTGCTCGCCAGCCCCCCAGAGAGACTCCCCCAAACAAGCTGCTAAACCAGGAATCTCATGGGGAGGGGAGGAGAGTGGCAGAGCGTGGTCCAGGAGTGGGGACTGTGTCTAAGCTCACTGAGTGACCAGCCTCTCTAAGTTCACTCTCCACCATCAAATCAGACCTTTCTACCCACTCACGGGAGTCCCATTTTTGACATTTTTTAACGCCAGGTAGATCCTGCAGTTACTCTATTAAACCACTAGGTGGTGACCCTGCTTTGAGGAGTCCGAACCGTAAAAGTCTCATTCCTTCGGTAGACTGGAGGCAGAAAGAGCAGAACTGTTAACCAGATTCTGGGTTCTTGAGCTCTCGGAGAAATAGAGTGAAGACTCCAATCCTGCAGGTGCCAAGCAATGATTTATTCTGCAGTTCAGCAGAAGGGATTAAGCATCTGGGACGGGGTCTGCTCCCGGCTTCTGCAGAACCAGGCGGGGACGAGGGGGCTGGGGTGCAGGGTGGGGGTGGGGGTGGCCACTGAAGCAGTTTTAAGGCGGCATAAATAAAGGGCTGGGGTCTTCACTCTTCTTCCGTGAGGTCGTCCCATCTCTTGAGCTCCTCATCTCGTGCTTGTGAGCTCTTTATCACGAGGGATCCCAGATCCTGAGACTAAAAGGTGGTTAGCCTAGAGGGCTATTTATTCGTCTGAGGCGTGGATGGTGCCTAGCACAGAGTGTGCCGCTTGGGGTGGCGTGGGGGAGACTCCCCTGCCTCCCAGGGGTTTGCTACGTTAGTCGGTTTCATCATGATGTGGAAACTTGGGAGTTCTCACCAAACCAGGGCTGTTTCCCTTTATCCAGCCTGGGCCTCTGTGCACCGGTATCTCTGCAGAATGACCTGCTCGCACACCAGAGCGGGAACCCCTGTGCTAGATCGGTTCTAGCAGAGGCTGTGGACCACGTGGAGATTTTCAGAGGCCGATCTGCGCGCCCTGGCGATGGCCAATTAAATCAGACACCGAATGGAGACCAACACTGGCTTTCTAAGGAGCCCCCAAAGGATTCTCATGTGCACCTGGGGTTGGAACCCCCCTGACCTGGATCAGTGCTCCCGTCAATGCTTTTCATGCTTTCATGTGCTGAAGGATCACCTCGGGGATCTTTCTATATGGAGATTTTGATCAGTAGACCAGGACCAGCCACTCAACTTGTGCATTTCACTAGCCCTATCATGATGCCAGAGATGTGGTGGTGGTGGGGGGGTGGGGGTGGGGTTCCAAACTTCCCCAGTGAAGCAACAATCACTTGTTGCTAATAAATATGTATATTCTGGGAAATAAATGAACCACCAAGATAAGAATAAACAAAGTCTGTTTGTCCAGAGCTTGCTCCAGCTAGGGAGAGCCCTGGCAGAAACTCAGGGCAGGCAGGCAGAGAGTGGGGGAGCTCTGTGGGGGTGCAAGGAAGGCTTGCGGCTGCCCTCATGGCAGCCCTGGGCATAGGAAGGTGGAGGTGGGTAACTGCCAGGGGGGTTCCCATGGCATTGGCTAGGGGGCAGCCTTGTCTTTCTCAGCTTGCCCTAAATTGTAAGCAGAGTGGCAGATGAAGGAGCTCTGGGAAGGGATCGTGCTTCGTGAGATAAGCCAGAAAGAAAAGGAAAAATACCGAATGGTTTCACTCAGAGCGGGAGTATAACGGACCAGGGGAGAAAATAATAATAGTAACGAACAACTATATATCAGAGACATTTTCGGGGGGTGGAGTGAGGAATGGGATCAAAAATGGGGGGAAGTACACTGGACTGTGGTGATGGCACACGGGTGGATTGGTGGAGAGAAGTCCACAGGGATCACAACTGAGATGGAAAAAGGTACAAAATGAGGTAAAAATAAACTATTATATTATTAAAAAAAAAAATGAAGGCAGCTATCGATCAAGTGCTGGTCATCGGGCGGCCGGCCGCAGCGGTGGCTGAGCTTCCTGGGCTGGCTGTGCTGATAATGGCCCAGGGCTCTATTTTTACTTGTGGCCTGGCCAGCGTCCACTTGTGCATGCAGTCTCCTTTCTCTGATTCAGAGGGGCCGGCTGGAGGCCCAGGTCTGCCTGGATGATTCTTACCGGCAGGAGTGGGTGGGCGGGCTGCTGGTCGGGCCACATGAACAGGGCACAGCGGTGGCTCCTGGATCCCACCCAGCACCTCTGGAGTGCCGGGAGGAGGCTGTGGGGTTTGTGTGTCAGGTATCTAGTCCCGAGTAAACAAGGCACCTCACCCTGAGCGGCTCAACGCCGAAATGATCAATCACCTCCATGTTCTGTGGGTTGACTGGAATCTCCCCAGGTTGAAGACCTTGGAGCCCAGGGATGATCTCAGGTACCTCTCCCCCATCTGCCTCTATCTCAGAACATCTGTAAATTCCGGGGCATCGTTGACAAATTAGGCCGGAGTGAGCCCCCACTCTACATGTTGACAGGTTTTAAATATCAAATGCAGGGGATTCCAACAGGCTCCAAGAGTTTCTTTTAGTATGATGTACTGACAAAGTTGTTGACTTGCTGCATGAGGTCTGCTCTCAGGGGAGCAAGCTGAATGTTTGATGTCTTAAATGACAGAGGTTCTGAGAAGTGACAGTGATGACAGTGCATGTTGATTGAGCCCATTCTATGGGCTGCACATAGAAATAATATTTTAAATTAGATAGAAAAAAGTATTTCGATTGAAAATCACAGTACTTTATCTACTTAATCCTGATTTAATGTTCACGATAACTTTATGAGTTAGGTCCCACTGACAGGGAGGGGAAACTGAGGTCACAAAACCAGAAGGTCAGGAAAGCCAGGGTTTGAGCCCAGGCAGTCTGTCTATGCCACATACGTTCAGGTATCCTGTGGATACCACAGACACTCCCACAACAGGATTAGCACCTTCCGAAGCCTCGGTGGTGGCCTCTCTTGCCATGTACTTCAGAGGTTCTGGGAAAGATGTCATTTTGTCCGGCCTGAGTGAATCACAGCAGTGGTGATTATCTGGCCAGAAAGGATGGCTTCAGGGTCTCAGGCTCCCAGGCAGAGAGCCCTCCCGTCTCTCTCCTGAACTTGGCTGGTGGGAAGCCAGTCAGCCTCTGGCCCTCCTCCTGTCCAGCACGCTCTGTCCAGAGACATCTCGAGCCAGCTTGACAGTCTAGAGCTGGCAAAAATAAAACCATGGTGAAAGCAGCCACATCATCGGTTGCTATGCCAACCTGGGCTGCAACCAAGTCTGTGTCTTGGGGGGTGTTGAGGTCCAAAAGGTTTGGGAGGCGAAGGCGGAAGAACACTCAGTATCTCCCTTGAAGGAGTTTGGGGCGAGTCTGTCCAACACCCTTCAGTGACAGCCACTGCCTCGGGGACCAGGTCTCCCTGCACCCCACGGTGGCCCAGGCGCTCCCACCCACCTGGCTCACGTCTCTCCATCCCCACTCTTTTGGCTGCACTGGTTCCCCATTGCCTTGCTCTCCGTCACCTCCGAACCTTTGCGTGTGCTGTTCGCTGCCTGGAACGCCACCCCATTCCCTCTCCCACAGCCTTATGAGTCCTCAAGCTTCCTCGGCGTGTTTGTTTGGGAACCTGGGGGTATCAGGAACTGCCAGGCTTCTGCCTTCTCAGCTAACCTGTTGCCTCCACAGCTTCGAGGGTGTGAGCAGAAGATAGGAGACACCTGGGTGGGAGAAAAGGCGTTTGTTACTCACAGCCACAGCTGAGTCCAGAGTGCCACTATTTTGCTTTGGTTTTGGGACCTGATCCTACAGGGTCGTGTGAAGAGGGTCCGGTGATGCTCTACACCAGAGAGGAACCCCTATCTTTGCTATGGCCCTGGCCATGCCTATCCCAACCCCGACCCGGGGCTGACCATACTGCAGGCAAAATGGAGGCGCTCATGCCCATCCCCCACTCTCCTTTCAGCTATCACCAGTCGCCAGCTTTCTTCTCAGGTTGCGGTACCTGCATGTGATATCGTCTTAGTGCAAAAAGCACCTGCACGGGGCACGTGCACCTCTGATTACAGACACCTGGGCAAGACCAGCTCCTGAGCACCTGCACCTGTCAATACGGATACCTGCGCCTGCGCAGAGAAGCCAGGGGCCCAAGGGGAGACTCACGGGGACGGCTGTCTCACCGCTGCTGCTCTGCCCTGTCGGGTCCTCTGCTTCAGCGTCGAAGGCGTCTTCGAGGTACTGAGGGCTCCCCAGCTCCCGCTCCCATCTGCCTGAACCGGCTGAGACGGCCCCGCCTGGCACCGTTGCTCTGCCGATCCCCAGTAAGTCCCCACTTAACGCGACAGCTTCTGGGAAACAGGCTTTAGTGAAATAACCGGTGTCACAACAGGTCTTAGAATAATGCGGTTTATGCAGAGTGGGTTGGGGTTTTTGACCCACATTGTTGAATGATCATGCAAAGCTGGGCAAAATGACGTTATCTAAAGCTCTTCTGTACAAATACCCTTGAAAAGCCAGCCTGGGGCAAAGGCGGTGGGGCCTTCTGTTGTCAAGACACAGGAAGCTCCGGATGTCCGGGGAGACCGGTCCCCCTGACACTTTACTGTCATCCTCGGCCCCCTGGTGTCTTCCTGTCAGCTCCCCTTCATCTGCAGGGCCATGTCCTTCCTTCCCCCTCATGATCTACACCGAGTTCCTTCGTGGTCACCTCTCATACACCTGGGCTTCTTCTGTCCTCCAGCCACTCACCTCCTCCTGTAATGATACGCTCATTACTCAGACGGTTCAATTGCCACCAGTTCCCCCATTATGTCAAATGCGTCATGGGGCCAATGACCATCTATTTTCACCGTTGTGTCGCCTAACATGATGCCTAGCACACAGTGGGAAGTGAGTGTTTATTAAATAAGTGGTGTTGTTTTATTGAATAAAATAAAATCCTTAAGGCCCAGAGACATGAAGTTACCTGCCCAAGGTCACCCAGCTCGTTGCAGGTAACTCTAGTTTCCCTGATTCACAAGCCGCTGTCTTTCTGTTCAGGGCTGCTTTGTCGGATTCTGTCTACATGCAGTAGTGGGGGGGGGGGTGCCACCTCGGGCTTACGACTTGGTGTGGATGAGGGGCTGGTCCTTTGGGCTACAAGACTCTACTTCTCCTGCCCTCTTGAGAGCCAGAGTTGCATTAAGACTGTGGGAAGCCTAAGAGGCAGTTTAGTGAGTGGCTCTAAACTGAGACTAGTGTAGAGATTGTAAAAATAGCTCCTACTAATTCTCCTTGTTTTGTCCAGGACCTTAGCAGTCCCCTCCCATGCTGACCCTGGGCTGGCCTTGTGCTTGGCCAACATGATACAAGTAGAGGCTCAAGCCAGCTTTGCTTACTGGGATCTTCTCTCTCTTGCTCATGTGGGACCGTGGCTCCCACCTCTTACAGAATAAGTTTGGGGGTGCATACTGGAGATATAGGTGACCAGGTCACCCCATCATCCCAGTGGGGGTGGAGCCAAGCTATGTGGGGGGAGGCAGCCCGAGACCACCGCCACCCTGGCTAAGCTGTCAGCTGACCACAGAGACCAGCTGACCCGACCCTGATCAGAAGTAGCAGCCTGCCGCTGGCATCCCAGAGCAGCAATGGCTGTGCCCTGTTTAAAGCATTTGGACTGTGGCTTGTCCCCTTGCAGAAGTCAGCTGGTACAACTCTGCTGCCCATTCGTTTTGGCTGAAAGCTCATCCTCACCTTTAACATGGCTAACCTCAGAAACCCTCCTTAACCTCTTTGAAAATCTTTTAGGATTTGATTTCCTATAAAGTGAAAATCACAGTGGCTCGTGCCCCTGAAAATGTTAAAGCATGAAATGAGTGAATATTTAAAAATCCTCAGAAGAGTAAGTGCTCTACCAGCACAGCTATTCTAAAAGGGGGTCACCTGCTCCGCTCCCCCGGATGTGTTTGTAAATCCCACGTGAAAAATGAGTCCATGAAAGGGTGTCCACAGAACTTGTGTTGGAATGCCAAGTGCTCCCCACATCCCCCCACTTCCTCTGTGTGTGCACCCCCTTGCTGATGTCCTGGTTTGGAGGAACCTCAGCTGAGAGCCCCTGAGTGCCACTGCATTCCATCTGTAGCAGGCCAGCTTCATCTGTATTCAGGCCAGGGAGGGACACACAGAAAAGAAATTCAGATGCACGTTTGAGACCCGTGTAGTCTCCTCTGGCCCGTGATCTGTAGGGAAGACAGAGCCTTTCCTGCTGACCTGGCCTCTGGCCTCCCTGCTTGGGGCCGCACTCATTAGGGGGGTCCTGGGTGGATGGCAGTGCCCCGGGCTGGGCCAGGACCCAGCACACGTTCCCCACACACAGCCAAAGGGCCCAAGGGGCCCAGAGAACAAGGCCTCTGCCCTGGTTCCCGCCACAGACGGGAGCCTGTTTCTTTAACACATCTCCACTGAACGGTATTAATAGAAAGATGGCGCGACCTCCCCTGCCTGTTATTATGTGATCGTATGGCACCATCCCAGGGTGGGAGCCGTCATTGTGAGCAGTCACTTCTCCTTAAGGCCTCTGGTTTACATCCAGCTCATTATTACTGACCAGGCCCCTGTGTCCAGGCCCCTTAACAAAGCACAGTCCTCGGGCTGAAAGAGAGAAGCGGCTGTTGGCCCCCGGGACACCAGGCTGTCAGGGCCCCTCAGCCCATCACGCTATGCGTTGCCCTCCTGGGCATCAGACTGTGGTGCAGACAGCACAGGGAGCCCCACCAGGCACGGGCTTTGTATCGGGTCTCTCTGAGCCGCTGACCAGCTGGGTGAGCTGAGCACACCTCTTAATCTCGCCTCACCTCAGTTTCCCCAACCGTGAGTGAGGATGGTTTCATTCCTATCAGATAGAGTTGTTTGCATGTTAAAAGAAAGGGAGATCCTTTGCTTCTCTTAGATTCTGGAACAACCTCCAGAAACCTCCCCAACCCCCTTGCCTCTCCCCCCCCCCCCATACACACATGAGAAGGAACAGTTTCCTTCTACAGAGGAGACAAGAGGCTTGAGGTGTCCCCTTATCACACAAATGCACCAGACTCATTCTGGGGGTGCGGGTCCACTTGACTTGTCCTACACCCACCTCTGCTGTGAGGAACTTCACCAAGCACCATGGTGCCAGCTTCCCAGGGCTGACTGGGCCAGGGCTGGGCCCCAGCTGGGGTGCTGACCACCTCACTGTCAGGAATTGGGTTTGGGACATTTGGCCAAGCAGTGTTTTGAAAGGTTACTGAGTTGGGTTCATGTGTGTGTCACGAGCAAGGGACAGTTTTGTTTTTTTTTTTTTAAGATTTATTTATTTATGCATACAAGAACTGGGGTGTAGGTCAAAAGTTCGGGAGGTGAGAGGATTCACCAGAGAGATTGGGGATCTACTGAAATCCACTGTTGAGGGCAGTAGTGGGGAGTCAGGAGAGGTCTGCTGCACCCTGTGGGTCAGCTCTGGGACCGGGGATTGAACTCATAATGTGCTGCAGTGGCTGTGGAGAGCTTCAGAGTGCTCCTCTTTAACCCCTTGAACCACCAGGGACAGTTTGAAGCAATGGAATTTATAACATGGAGAAGAGAGAGTGTAGATGATGAGAACATTGCTTCTGCACCAGAGAAGCAATGGCAGGAGCTGAGGAGAGTGAGCCCAAGCCAGTGTGAGCCCCGGGGGGGCATCTGCAGAACGCTGTGGGGGCAGCCAGCTCTCCAGCCCCTGCTCTTGGGTTTGGGTGACTTACAATGCATTGAACGCCCCTTGGGCTTTCTGGGCAAACCCGTCTCTGTCCCTGTCCTGTGGGCTCAGCTGTAGGATCTGTGATGTGGGAGGCACCATCATGCAGCAAGGACCAGCCAGGAGGGAGGCAGGGATGGAGGATGGTGGGCAGGTGGCGAGTTGTACTGGTGCTGTCAGGCTGGACACTGTTGGAGACCCCAGGCCTCCATGTAGGCCAAGCGAGGGAGGGATGATGGCCTGATGGTTAGAGCTGTCTGGGGTAGAGACAACTTAACTGTGTCATTGTTTAGGAATTTAGTGCAATGAATGGCAGGTTTGTATATATTCTGGTGGAAAAAAAGCCTCCCCTTGTTTTGACCCCCTCCTGCACCACTTCCATGGACCAAATGACTAAGTCTTGCCCCTAAGCCAGGAATCGGTGTGCTCATAGCTTCCAAGGACGAGCAGGTGTGTTGTCAGAGAGGCCAGCTCGTCCTCATCTTACAGCTCAGAAAGCCTCTGGGCCTTCATGCCGATCTTGGCCCCGAGTGTCACTCCTGGCATGTGTGGACAGCCCCTTGCTCACTGAGGTCATCTTGCAAGGACACAAGTGACTGGAGAGAACCTGACGAATGCTACCATCAGACTCCATAGCAAGGTGGTGAGGAATTCATTGCAGAAGCTTCTGGAACTGTGTCCAGGGCCAGTGTGGTGGTCTCTCAAGTGGGACAGTAGGAATGGTATCATATCCCATTAATTAAAACAGAACCTTGTTGCAACTTGCTCAGAGGTGCTGGATGGTCTTTGCCACAGGTCCTTCTAGGCAGAAGGGCCAATGTATCAGCAAAGCAAGAAGTCTCGATTGAGTTTGACAATCAAACCAAAACACATTTATGCTTGACTTCATTCTTCAACTGATTCTTAGACAGGTTGGAGAGTGAAACAGACTCTGGAAATCCTGGGTTTATAGTGACATTTGTGTGAATTTCTGTGGATGTTTCTAGCAGCCTGAACAGATTCTGGGTTAGGCAGGAAGTGGCAGAGGAACAGGGGATGGAGTGTGTGGGTGGAAAGCCATCAGCGGAAGTGAGGAATTATGGAGCCCGGAGCATTCAGAGAAAGGATGTCAAGCTGAGATGTCCAGTGATTAAGAAAAAGAGGCCAGGACCTTGGGCCTTAATGCCATGGAGGCAGAGGGGGGAGGAGGAGAATAAGGTTAGAGCAGGAGGATCCAGCATTTCTGATAAGGGGCCCTGCTCAGAGCTGCCAAAAGCCCCAGGTACAGTTCATGACGGGGAGACATCAAGGCGTGGAATCCACCAGCTGGACAGGTCATCACCGACGACACCTGCGAGTGTCCTGGAGGACATGGATGCCAGTGAGGCTGGGGGTGGTGAAGTCAGGATTCTTTTCTACCTGGCTGGAAGAGATGATGGGGAAGACAGTCAGAATAATGGGGGGATGAGTCAGCTCCAGAGGAGCTATAACCCAGCACCTTTGCAAGGTACCCAAGAATAACAGACAGAGCCGGCTGGTGGCGTGAACTGCCTTCAAGTATCTATCTTTTTTTGGAGGAGCCCAAGAAGCATTGGTTACTTCTGGTTTTTGAATGAGGTTTCCCAATTTGTGGGTCCTGACTCCTCTCTGCCTGCACTCTCAGAGTAGATTCTGACATCAAACAGAACCGCTAGCCATGAGGTTGTCCCGGCTCTGAATCTTGGGGCAGGTCACGGCGGGGTGGGGATTAGGATTCTCTCAGGCCACATTCTCCAGGGGGATGCTGGTGTGCGGTGCCCCAGCCTCAGAGCCCTGGCCCTCATTAGCAGTCTCTGGACTGGGGTGTGAATTGGAATAGTTTAGACATAACTGCCGCGTTCCTGATTGACTTGTTTCCATTGAGTCCATACCTATTAGGGATCTGCTGGTAATTATCCGGCTCCACTTCAGCCCCTGGGGGCCTGTATTCCGCAGTAGTAATGAGTCTGAGCTGCCTCTCTGGCATAATAAACAGCGCGGGAATGCGCGGAAGGGCACTGGCTTCCTCCCTCTGCAGGGTGACTCGGGATTCAAGGACGATGGAGAGAGTCAGGATCGAGGCCAGCTTTAATTGCTTTTGTGAAGCTGCAGATGAGTAGCAGGCATCGAGGTCCCCTTGAGTCTCAGCTGAGAGATCTTTGTTGGTCTTGCATTTTGGGAAAATCGTGGGGAGTTCTCACAGCAGCAGCTGCATTCAGGGAGTGTTATACGCAGGTAAATTCTCCCAGGGTATCATCTTATGAGGTACCACTACCCCATGGGGTAGAGCTCCCCTTTTACAGAGGGACAAAGTGAGGCTGGGAAGAAGTGGTGTGATATGCACGGATGTAAAAAAAAAAAAAAGTAAAAGTTTTTGTCCAGTTGTCCTGGGCAAGGTGTGTGTGACACACACACCTGGAGGAATCTTGTTCTCTTTGTCTCTTTTTTTTTTTTTAAAGATTTATTTATTTATTCATACAGAACTAGGGTACAGGCCAGAGATGCGGAGGGTGAGAGGATTCACCAGAGACAGTGGGGAGCAGAACAGGAAGATCAATGAAGTACACTGCTGAGGGGAGCAGCGGGCGGGTCAGGAGAGGTCTGCTGCACCATGTGGTCACCTCTGGGGCAGGCGGGGATCGAACTCATGCTGAAGTGACTTAGAGCTTCTTAGTGCTGTGCTTTAACCCGCTGCGCCACCAGGGAGGGCCATCTTTGTCTTCTTTTTTAAAGATTTATTATTTATTTATGCATACAGAACTGGGGTACAGGCCAGAGGTGTGGGGCATGAGAGGATTCACCAGAGATAGAGTGGGGAGCAGAAAAGGCAGATGGACTGAAATACACTGCTGAGGGGAGCAGCAGGTGAGTCAGGAGCGGCCTGCCACACCATGTGGGTCAGCTACCTGGCTGGGGATCGAACTCGTGCTGAGTGGCTGTGGTAGCTTCATAGAGCTGTGCTTTAACCCGTTGCACCACCAGGGAGGGGCCCTGTCCTCTTTGTCTTCTAACTTGACGAGGGTGTTGGATTTCTGACCTGCTGGGTTCAGGAGCTGGGTGGGTTCACCCCTCCTTAAGCAACCTGGTAGTTCTTGCTCTTGGAGTTCACCCAGGTGACAGGGAATTTAGTGTGGACCCCCATCTGCAGAGCACACTGCAGGCAGAACTGGGCACAAGTGAACCTCGGCCTTAGCCCCCCGAGTAGCTGGGATTCCGGCGCCCACTGCCGTGCTTGGGTATTTGAAAGAAAGCAGTATTTTCATGTAGAAAATCCTTGTCACCGTTCCTCTTTCTGTCTCTCAGAAAGAAGACACCACAAAAATCTAAAATATGTCTCTACATTCCTGTAAATTACTCTAAGGCTTCACCAGTAGAAAGAGATTCCAACAGGGCCCTCCCTGGTGGTGCACTGCGAGTGAGCCACAGCTGCAGCCATTTCATTGCAAGTTCGATCCCCAGCCCCGGAGCTGACCCACATGGCACAGCAGACTCTCCTGACCGCCCGCTGCAGTGGACTTCGTTGATCTGCCTGGTCTGCTCCCCACTCTGTCTCTGGTGAATCCTCTCACTGCTCCTGCACCTCTGGCTTACCCCCCCAGTTCTGGATGCATAAATAAATAAATCTTTTAAAAAAAAAGGGGGGGAAGAGATTCTAATAAGCACACATGTGCTATCTAGGAAGGAAAGTGACTTTTTTTCCCCCTTAAATGCATTTTTTCAAAATTTTATACTAGCTTGGAAGGAAGTGACATTTGAAACAAACAGGTTAACGTGATATTTAAAAGCAGAAGCAGTGCAAATGACGGGAAGGAAGGGTCCCGCCATCTGAGTGGTCAGACTCTGGGCGGCTTTACCCTTCTTCTTGTTTTCTACAGTGAATCTATTCTTAGTTTAAAGTAATCTCTGAAATAATTATTTAACAAAACTCCTAAAAACTCAGCTAGGGATAGAAACCATTTCAAAGAAAGTGGAAATGAACTTCCCCATATTTGGTTTTATGAGAAAAGTTAAAACTGGCTGCCTTTAGATGCTTTAGTCATCAAACAAGTAAAAAGTAAGAATAGTGAAATGAGCATTGACCTTAAGAATGAGGAAGAGAAAGAAAACAAAATAACACCCAGGAAAACAGGAGGGAGGAATTTCAAAAAGAACTTTCATAAATTTAACTAGAAGACCAAAGACCAATTAAAAACTGAGAGCTACACCCAAGACCTGGTTCTTTAAAAAGATCATTAAAGAGACAAACCTGCAGGAAATCTAAGACAATAAGTGAAATTCAGAATAGAAAGGGAGTCATACTTATTATTTTAGAGTATATTTTAAAAGAATTATCAAATGATATACTATAATACAGTGCAAATGGTTTAGAAAATCTCGCTCATTTTTAAGGAATACAAATGAATAAAACTAAGGGGGGAAGCAGTTATAAGTAGAAGAATGGGCCAGAAAGAAATGGTGAAAGTTCTAAATAAGTGAATACAACTGTTCTCCCCAAGATTCCATGCTCAGACAGTTTTATAGGTGAATTTTTTAAAACAAAGAACAAGTGACTTCCAGACTACTTAGATAGGTGGAGCAAATTAAAAGAAGCAACACTTGCTATTTTTTTTATGAAGCTGCTATAACTGACAGCAAGATCTGATTTATAAATATCACAAAAAAGAAAATGATCAACCAACTTCTTTATGAATTGTGGCATACAAATCTTCAATGAGGTTATTATCAAATAAATTCTAATCAATTGATTCTAATATTGTACTAAACGTATAATGATGTATGATCTAACCCAGGTTAGTCTTATAATACAAGGATGGTTTAATATCAGGAAAAATTGTCATACATCTGATTACATTATCAGGTACAAAGAATGAAGCCAGATAGTCAACTCTGTAGATTCTGTAATATATATATATATTACAAACTCCATGTAAAATTGGAATCAAGGTGTTGTTTCTTAATATGATGAGGAATTTCTATCTTAAAACAACATCCACACTCAAAAGCAAAATGCTAGAAGGTGTGTACACAGTTAAGGACAAGAAGAGATGTCTATACTATTTCCATGTCACCAATATTTAATACTGCTGATTTTTCAGCAATGATTTCAAAGATGATAATATCTACTTAGACATGAACTGAACTAGTGACTGATTCCGATCATGTTACAATTTGGTACCTCTTCAAACCGAATTAAAAAAATTAAGCATTTGAATAATACAAGCTGTATGTACTTGTTGAAGCAAGTCAAACAATTGATGCAATTCAAGGATCAAAAGTAAATTTAGTAATTGTTTTTTCTTCTTACAAACTAATGTCCCTAGCAAACACTTAAAATGATGTGCTATTATCTATATTTTCCTTTGCTTATATAAACATATGAAAACATGAGTACTTAGAACAATTCCCTGAAAAATGAGGCATACAATACTGCTCTTCAACTTTTGTCAGCTACAAATTTACCATGGCTATTATTCTAATTAATGCAAAATACTCATTAAATGATGCTCATTAAACATTTGTCCAGTAATTATAAGACAGAGTGGCTGAGTTTTATGTGGGAAAGAATAGAAAACAATTTAGAGTGATCTTCAGTATCTTTGACTGTACCCCAAATTTTCAGCTGTGGCCCTGAACTTGCATGTTCCGTTGAGCAAAGAAACATCCCTCAGAAATTTGGACCTTAGATAGCAATGTGATGACCATTTATTCTTTAAGTAAATCTACTTAAAGTAAGTCTACTAAGTAAGCCCTACTGTATAAGTGACTGAACATATTACTCCCCACTATGTAAGAATCTCTCTTTGTGAGGAATTTGGTAATACAATGTTCAGTAACATTTGAGCACCCCAGAAGTGCTTTGAATAATACCTCCTACGAGTGGTTTGGTGTCTCACCCCACAGGGAAGCTCTTAATTTACCCTGGATAAGGTTGTGGAAACGAACACATACCTAGCACAGTTTGGTACCGTATTTATGTATGACAACTTGTGCATACAAACTGGCATACTGTTTGATCAATTTAACACCAAGTAATATAAAACACATAGACTTAAAATGTAAGTAGTGTATTTTCTGGAGAGGGATGTTTACCACTAATGTGTTTATAATATAAAAATTACTGGAAACAATCTAATGCTCATTGATAGGAAACATTTATGATACAGCCATACAGTGGAATTCTATATGGTTGGTAACCATGTTATAGACAAATATTTATTGTCCCAGGAAAATAGTTATATAGCCACGATTATGAAGTATGAAGTACTATATACACACATAAGTGAGATACAGAAAGAGCAGTCACAAATTTCACACTTTCAGACATAGTGTTTTGCTAAAAGGATCTTGGGGGGTTACTCTATGAAAGTGAACAATAGGCTTACTATTACAAAGGATGCCTAGTCCTAGAGCGCTAAAAAACAACAACAACAAAGAAAACCCTGACCTGTAGAGGATTTCATGTGGAGGGGCAGACTCCTCACAGGTACTCTGCTCAGGCCAGGGTGAGAGGGGTTGACAGTGCCACACAGGCTTTTCTCTACTCTCAGTGGTGTTCACTGAGTACCTCTGCTCTGAGATGCCTCTGCTGGGCACCAGAGACACACCAAGGAACAAAACCAGATTCTTATTCCCAATGGATGGAACACATCCTAATAATCATGTGAATGAATGTGGTTTCAAAACAGATCAACTGTCCCCCTTAACAGGGACATGGTCATGAGCTTCTGCTGTCACCCAGGACATGTCGTCACTTCCCTCCTCTTCTTGGGATGGAGGACTGGTGCTTGGGCTGCCTCTAGTTTCATCTCCCTTCTGAACACTCATCTGAGGCATCCATCAAAGCATCATTAGTGTGCTCAAATGTTACTGAACATTGTATTCCTCTCAACTTACTGTCAAGGAGAAGTTCTTATGTGATTAGAAGACCGATTGATTGCAGTGAAACTCTCCGCCTGGGAAGACAAATCTCCCAGCCACTCCTTGGAGGGACTAAGGCTGGTGGGGGTCAGAGTGGGAGGGGATGGAGAAGCTGAGCCAGGAGAGGGGAAGACCAGGGGTAACCTGACACTGCCACAGTCCAGATGAGGCCTGGTTGTTTTGCAGGGTCTTTTTAAAAAATCAAATTGGTTGCCAGCGTTCAAAAATTAAATGATCTTATTTAAAACTATAGATTTCTAGCTCCTTTTGAAAAATGCTAAGCTTCTGGTTCTACTGGTCCTACATCCCTATGGTGCAACAATTTTTCAGTGCTGGCATGGCCCTTTGGTTTACCTGCAATGTTCTCCATTTTTCTTCATAGGCCTTATACCTGGTTGACAAGATGGTGAATGGCACAGCTTTGGAGGGCTTCCTTCCCATAGGCTGATGTGAATGGTGCCTCAAACTTGGGTGGAACCACCCTTGCTTTTTGTATCTTTGATTTAGAGATTTTGACATATCGTGCAATTTGCACAAAGGTCATATTTAAGGTAATCAAGGATTGCTGTGTTTCCACCTATTAGCAGTGCTTATTTCTAGCTGGTGGCATTCTGATTGAGTTTCATTCTCTTTGTGATTTTTCACATTTTCCAATTTTTCACCAACGAGCACGTATTCCTTCCTTAATCAGAGAACAGGAGGAAAACGACAATAAATGTTACATTAAGAAAAAAGTAAACGAGGTGCCTTGAGATTCTGGCAGGAAGGAGAGCAGAGGCCAGCATTTACTTGCAAGCAAGAGGCTGGAAGCAGGCAATGAGAGGATTTCTAATGAGGCCAGGAGTCCAGGGAATGTGCCAGAAGGGGGCTGTGATTACCACCTGAATCTAACAGCCTTCTTTAGAAATTATTGAGTGCACAGTGTCCTGGGAACACAGGGAGAGGCGGAAACCAGCACAAGAGCAGGGTACATTGCCCTAGGAATGAGGATTGAGGTTTGCTTTCCTTTCTCTCTCTCACTGAAAGGAAGAGAACACATGCTCTGAGCTTTGGAGAAGCTTGATTAATTGCTGAGTTGTGGCTAGTGAATAAAAGTTCAATTAGAATTGTGCTTGTTAATGAAATCCAAGTGCTAAGTAGCAAACTGGCAGAAGAAGCCTTGTTTTCTGAGTCCATGAAGCAGGAAGCTGGAAAGGGTGGGGTGGGCCCAGGGAGAACAGAGAGGTGCTCCCCTCCTCTGAAGTGCTGTGGGCGGGCGTGGTCTCACTGCAGCTTCTGCAGAAATGGTTTTCCTATAAACTCTAAACCCTCTTGTGCCTCCATTTTCTCATCTGTAAAGTGAGGATAATAGTTCCTTCCTCACAGGGTTATCGTAAGAGTCAAACGCTGTGACTATTACAAAGTTAGCTTCTCTCGCCTCTTCTCAAGCTGAGTCAGTCAGCAGGCACCTAGCGCTGCTGCAGAAGCTGACCACTGGGCTAGGTTCTGCAGGAAGAGCAGAGAGAGGGACAAACTAGAGCACCTTGCTCCTTGTGGCTATAATCTCCTAATGTTGCCATGATCCCATGAGAGGAATATTTTATATTAACTTTAGTTTTTTTTCTTTTAAAGGTTTATTTATTTGTACATACAGAACTGGGGTACAGGCCAGAGGTTGAAGGGTGGCGAAAGGCTTCACCAGAGACAGTGGGGAGCAGGACAGGCAGATCGACGAAGTACACTGCTGAAGGGAGCAGCGGGCGGGTCAGGAGAGATCTGCCACGCCATGTGGTCACCTCCGGAGCAGGCCGGGATCAAGCTCATGCGGAAGCGGCTTTAGCTTCTTAGTGTAGTGCTTTAACCCGCTGCGCCACCAGGGAGGGCCAACTTTAGTTTTTAATGTTTTATTTTGAAATAATTTTAGGCTTTTGGAAAAGCCAAGAAAAATAGTAGAGTTCCTGAGTCCCTCATCTAGCTACCCGTAACATAAACATCTCACACAACTATAGTGCAGTGTTTGAGACCAGGAATTAACATCGGCCAGTTCCGTTTAGTAAACTACAGACCACACTGAGCTATCACATGCTTCTCCTGTTGTCATTTTGCTGTTTCAGAAACCAGGCCAGGACCCACATTGCATTCATTGTTGTGTGGCTTTAGTTTCCTCTAGGCTCTCTGGAAGTGGACTCCAGATAGCTCCATTCCTTGCCTCTAGTGGCTTTAGGCACATTAAGCTTTGTGACCTAGAGGAAGGAAGTGTTCTAGTAACTATTTACCTAAATGCATATGCCCAATGTAAAGGGTATTTACAGGGTGCCCTCCCCTTGGGGGAGTTCCAGCAGCCTTTCCCTGCAGAGCTCTGGGGGAGCAATGAGATTTGCTCCAGTCAGTCAACTGTGAGCCAGAGTGACAGGTGTCTGTCTTTATCTCAGCCCAGGGATCAGCCCCTGTCAGTAACATTCCAAGGAAAGCCTGTACTATCAGCCTGGACCTGGAATTAAGATAGCCTGGAGCAGAGTTGGAAGTGTGTCACTGAGAGTTGAAGGTTGTTACTGCAGTAGAACCTAACCCATGCTGCTTGCTACCAGCCAGTTTATCTAAAGCCAATTCACCCTATCGCCCGCTCATATAAACATAAGGCTATTTCTTCTTCAATGAGCCTAAGGGAATTTTGGAGTTAGTTTTAAATGTCTTTGAAGCATAAAAATATTTGTGCTATTTTATCCTTCGGTGGATGCCTTTTTTTCTTTTCTATCTACTGAATAACCTTTTAAAATGTGTATGTTTTGCTCAATAAATATTTTCAGACCTGCAGCATTTTGTACAAGAGGTGCCAAATTCATCCCTTTTGATTATTTTTATCTCTTTCTTGATTTTTTTTGAACTGTGCATGCCTGAGTGTATTTCATGAGCTAAACCAAATTAATATGTGGTCAGCATTCTCTGTGTAAGAAAGCATTGGCATTTCGACAGCAAGGGTGGAGGCAGGAGATAGATGGGTGCAGAATTGTATTGAATTCCACTCTATCTTATTTTTCAAGATATTTAATTCATAAAGGAACCCTCGAATTAGAAAACACTATGATACAGATAACATTACTACCAAATGTGTTTATTACCAAATTGTACAACTTTGCAGAGAAGGTCTCTACACAAACTGGCAAGAAGGCACTAGAGTATCTGAACGTTTATTCATTCATTCAACAAATATTTAGCAAATGCTTCATACCTTCCTGGACACAGCAGGAAATAAGCTGCCTGCCCTTGCTTGAGGGTCCATGATGAATGCCTCTGCGGCAGGACTTAGGGTCAGGATTGTGACAGCACCCTTTACTTCATCTCCGCCACCAACCCCAGCCTCCCCATCACAGCTCACTGGAAACAGATGAACCCTGTGTAAAATGGCAGCGAACTGCAGGTGGCAAATGCTTCAGGTGTGACAGCTTTGTTGCCCTTAGACAAAATGTCATGGAGAGGGGACAGAAGGGCTGCTTTCTTTCTTTCTTTCTTTTTTATTACAAAGAGAAGGGCTGCTTTCTTAGAGACAAGTGTAATGGTGGAGGGACAGAAAATGGCAAGGTGACAGCTTTGTTGCCCTTAGACAAAATGTCATGGAGAGGGGACAGAAGGGCTGCTTTCTTTCTTTCTTTTTTTTTTATTACAAAGAGAAGGGCTGCTTTCTTAGAGACAAGTGTAATGGTGGAGGGACAGAAAATGGCAAGGTGGAGGGAAGAGCCACCAGTTTGCATGGGGCACCCAGTGCTGCCAGCTAGGGGGGTGCAGACATATTGCTGAGTCAAAGGAGGGGGGCACTGGGCCGAAACCAAGTCCAGGGTCAGGAGAGAGAAGCAAGTTCCAAGCCAGAGAGGAAGAGCTGCACAGGCGATGCCCAGGAGCCCTCAGGGAGAGGCAGAAGTGGGGGCTCTCTGCACAGTGGGGTGTGTGTGCACACACTGAGTCTCGGGGAGAAGGCGAAGGGCGTGGGGAAAGGCTGGCAAGGTTGGGGCACCACTACCTATCCACTCCCTCTGGGATCAGCCATTCCCAAAGACCAAGAGCACCCCAAAATGGGCAGAAGCATCCCCTTTGTTCCTGGCTCTCTTAGACTCAGCCTTCATCCCCAGCCCCAAAACAGGATTTCAAGACTCAGGAGCAAGCATTGTGCTTCCCCCTTACCCCCCCCCCCCTTTCTCTTTCTCTTTCTGCCCCAGGCTGGTCTGAGTTCTGTTCAACCCCAGAATGACTTGTGGGCGGTCTGGTCAGCACTCAACCTTTGCTGACCTGACATTTGCTTGGGAAAAACCAAGAGTGGAGTAGCTTGGCATTGTGTTAGTCTACACAGGCCTGATACAATACAGTAGTTGTCTCTCCCTGTCACTGTGCAGCAGCCGGGCAGGGTCTCTCCCTTTCAAGAGAACAGATGGGTCCTTAGGGAGCTGGGGGAGGGCAGTAGAGAAGTAAAGGAGCACAGTGGGGGTGGAAAGGAGACTTTTGGTGGTCATCAGAGTGTCGCATGTATGGAGGTTGGATCCTAATGGTATACACCTGAAACTTAGCTACTGTGAGGAACAAATGCTAACTCAATATTTTTATTAAAAAAATAAAGTTGTCTAGGTTTGCAAGGAAGGCCCTTTGCCATCTGGTCCAGCTTCCTGCCTAGTCTCTCTCCACCAGATCCTCCCCTGAGATGGAGAAGGCAGATGCTTGTCCGTGGGGAAGCTGTGCTTGCATAAGACTCAGCCTGAGGCTGAAGACAGCCTCCGGGGCCTTCTGAAACAATGGACAGAATAAGCAGCCACCGCAAGCTTGAGGCCCGATGAATCAGCTTGGCTCTTCTCCTGATGGAACGGGAGATCGTGTTCCGTGCTGGTGCTCAGCTGTGACCCCTGTCGCGCTGTTCCCGCTGCTGGGCACATTTCTTCTTTGCAGAATAGTATCTACTGCTTCAGACGGCCACCTAAATGACCCCTCCCCGCAGCCTGCCCTTCCCCTGGACCTGGATCCCTTATCACCACGGGCCCTTTAAATCTGATTCCTCCGCTAGACGGTAGCCGAGTGTGCCCCCTCCGAGCCCCTCTACCAGGCGGATGGCCCAGTTCGGTGCTCCTGGCCCAGAACAGAAATCAATAAATGTCTGTGGAGTGACGCAGCCAATGAATGAATAAATGAATGAATTCAAGCATGGCCCCAAAGAAAGGGGCCGACTCACCTGCAGGTGGCGGTAGTGGAACAGACAGACGAGTGGGACGGGAAAAGGGGGGGTGGGGTACGGTGAAGGGGCGAGGGGGCCAGGGAGTGGAGGGCCCGGGAGCCGCGGGTAGTCCCCCGCGCGGCTCTCGGGCGCACGGCGCGTTACGCCGCGTCCCGCCTCGGCGGCTGCCCTCTGAGGCCGGAGTGCTGGGCCCGGGAGCCGCGGGTAGTCCCCCGCGCGGCTCTCTCGGGCGCACGGCGCGTTACGCCGCGTCCCGCCTCGGCGGCTGCCCTCTGAGGCCGGAGTGCTGGCCTCGATCGAAGTGCGGTGCCGGGGACGCCTTTGGCGATTCAGTTAGTCCCTTTGGCTTTGGAGTTGAACTGTGGAGGTTAAGGCCGGGCTTGCTGGCCAGCCGCTGTGACACACCCTGCAGGTCACACCGTTCCTGGGACTCGGTTTTCCCTCTGAGAAATGGGCGGCCGTCGGGGAGGCACCAGAGGTGCCAGGCGCAGGGAGGCGCCGCCGGGCGGGGCGGGGAGTCTGGGGCTTCGATCGCACCTGTAGGGACTCGCGATCCTCCTCCCTCGCACCGCGCGCCGGGCGGGGGCGCTGCCCTCCCGCCCTGCACACCCGCCCTGCACACCCGCCAGCGCCCGCAGCCTCTCCCCGCGGCGGGGAAGGGGGCAGCCGAGGTTTGGGGGTTTCTGGTCCGAAAGGAGGCTCTGGGCGTGCGGGCCAGTGGCTTCGGCCCTTCCCTGGGCCTCTGGTGAGAGCAAAGCTGCGGCTCCCAAAGTGGCCATTTAAATGGTTTTATAGCGGCTTCAAAGCGCCAGCGGGAGGCTGGGCTCCGCCTGTGACCTCCGAGTTGGTGGTAAATTGCCTCTCTTGGCTGCGGCGGCTGCGGTTGCAACAGGATCAATAGCTGAGCGCTGGGGCTGCAGACGGCCGCCCCGAGGGGCCCAGGTGGGTGGGGATGGGCCGGCGGGCTCCAGGGAGTAGGTGCCGCCAAGCTGCTCCG
Source organism: Condylura cristata (assembly GCF_000260355.1). NCBI lineage: Eukaryota > Metazoa > Chordata > Mammalia > Eulipotyphla > Talpidae > Condylura > Condylura cristata. The sequence continues at coordinate 8,931,957 of NW_004567133.1, forward strand.
ACCTGGGCAGGTAGGTCCTCCCAGGACATGCTGCCCACCCCAACCCCCCATCCTAGGGTTCCTGGGGTGGGTCAGTGTGCTGGGTTGGCACAGGTGAGGTTGCCTCCTGGGTCTGAAGCCCCAGCCAGAGGAATCCTCTCCAAGCCCTCTGTGCTGTAGGGCCAGGCCGGGGCTGGCGCGAATGAGCCGGATGTTTACTGAGACATCAGCTCTGAACTCAACAAGCTTCAAGCCACCCTGCTCCTGCTTGCTGTGACTTTGGGGCAATAACTAAGTGTTTTGGACCTCAGTTTCCTCATCTGTGAAATGGTTTTATTAAAGGAGCTGTCCCAGGCACATTCTGGTTCAAATGCTTGTTTCCTCTCCCTCCCTGGCCCACCCCTTCCTCCCAGTTTGTGTCTGTGTGCTTGTCTTTCCCCCAAATCTCTTGATGTCTAGATCCCATATTTCCTAGCTCCAAAACTGTGCCCCATAATTTTCTGTTTTATAAGCCGCCCATGAATTTACATGGTATTGTTTATTCCCTTTAGATAAAGGGAATAAGACACACCACTCCAGCCATGCAGACATGACTAATCGATCTCAGCGGGCTTACCGGAGAGTCTAGATAGCCTAACTATAGCTCCAAGTGCCTGCTAATCAATCAGGGTTGGTGCTCAGGATGAAACCTGTCACCCCTGACCTTGGGCCTTGCCAGACTAAGGGCTTCAGGCTACATTGCAATTACACCTTTTTGGCCGCACTTAAGAATGAATAATCTGCAATTATTCCACGTAGGCACCATCCAGATTTCATTGCACTAGGGAAGCTGGCATCAGTCAATAGCTTTATAAATAAATGTGCATATCTCCCTAGCCATTATTCAGAGGAAGCTCTTGTTTCTGGGGACATCTCATCTGCAGAATCTAATGAACTAAATACCACCAGATATTACTTAAACAAACAGAAACTTGAGTGAATTATTTCTCTGTTAGGACCTATTATGATGATGTAATAGCTCATCAGGGCTGGAAAATTAGCAAGATAAAGTATGTAAAGTACCTGGCACAATACCTAGACCATGGCATTTGCTCAATAAAAGTTAGCACTAATACTAAGCATGAGTGACTGCAGCCCCGGGGGTTGTCGGGGATTACCATCGTCTAGTTAGGGTTAGGTTCTGCTGCGTGAACAGCAACAGCCCAGCTTGGAAGCATGTCCATGCCGCACCCCCTGTCCAGCCCCACCTTCCCACCCCCCACTGTTTGGTTGGTTGGTTTGTTTTTTGATTCCCGAGAGCAGTAAGATTCCGTTCACCTGAATCCTTGTTTCAAGGCCTGCTTCTTGGAAACTCGCTGTAGGACAGCAACCACCTCTCACCCATAATGGGATGGGTCAGATTCTGAGCTAGTTCAACCGGAATTCAGCAGCGCCCTCTGCTCACATCAGCAGTCATGATACTTGGGCCAGATGCTATACTAACCGCCTGGCATCTATTACTTGATCCCATGCTGATAGTAGTTCTTTTATAAGGTGGATACTCTTAGTATGTGCATTTCCAGATGAAGAAACAGAAGCAGCGTAGTCCAGGAAACTGCCCAATGTCCCGCAACTAGCAAGTGGCAGACCCCAAATCAAACCGAGCAACTGGCTGTTAGTTTGTCCTTAACAGTGTACCCCATAGCCAGTCGCTCTCCGGTCCCAGGATAACTCAGTCGGAGAATGGCAGGGCTTTTGATGAAGCAGCTTCCATACCTCAAGGCTGCCTTGGATTTCCTCATTCTGGAAGTTCCAGGTTAATCCGAACTGACACAGTATCATATCTACCAAATTCTATTTATTAAGCCAGTCATAGGGGTCAACCAGATCCAAAGGGAGGGGGAAAAGACCCCACCTCTTATCTGGAGGACTGGCAAAGAATCTATGATATAAGCAAGATATAAAACTTTACTGTTCAAAACATTTGAAAGTACTGCCTTATAGACTCTCAATGGATATAAAGACATTGGTAGCCAAGTAAAGATTTCCTATAGTGCACACACACACACATGAAAATCAACAAGCAACTCTAAACCAGAGACATTCTACGGAGAACAGGTAGAGCACACAGGATGATGGTGATGGCACAGGGGTGAATTGGCAGGAAGTCCACGGGGATGACAACTGAGATGAAAAAGGTACAAAATGAAGAATCCTATAAATATATGTATATAGATAATAAAAAAAAATAAGTAAAAAAAAAACTACTGTTCAGTTGTTAGGATGTTGGGTTGTTTGTCACAGCACCTGGCCTATACTCACAGGTATACTCTTTCTAAACATGTGTGTAGGGGGCTCATTCCTACCTTCCCCCCAAAGGAAGGCCCAGCTAGTAAATGAAGCCAGACAGAGAGAATGGAAGACTCTAGACAAGGATGAATCCCTTGTTCTTATGAAGAGCTCAGTTTTCTGATCTTCCAACTTTGTTTGCTTTTAAGGAAAGTAAAAGCAAGCAGAAGATATATAGACGCTTACATTTGGTTGTGTTAAAATAAAACAAAATGAAACAAAACTGAGACCAGACTTGAAAATCCCCCAAGCAAACAAAAACCATTTAAGCCACATAAGCAAAACTAAGTTTAGCTTTTTTCATGAATATGGCAAAGTAGAACTTAGATTATAGAAACTTAAGTTGTCTCCATAAAATGCTGTAAGATAATCACTTTTAACCAACCTCCTGCATTCTGGAAACTCTCATCATCATAACCAATCATTATAAAGGTTAAGTAACCTCCTCATTTGTACTTCATAAGCCATCTTATAATATCATTCCTCTGAACTTCATCTCAGTTTTAAATCTGAAGATGCTCCGTTTATGGAATGTTCTTTTGTGCACAATACATTCTTATTAAAGCCTGTTTTACTAATCTGGTTTTAATTTTTACTATTTCTGGATTTTTGACAGCTCAAAGGGTAGCTTTTATTAGGAGATCAAGCTAGCCAAAATAAACCATGTGAGACAGAATGAATTTCCCATTATTGGGAGGTGTCTCAGCAGAAGTCGGTGCCATTGGGGTGCTGGAGAAAAGCCCACTCATCATTGTTACCTCCAGTAATTCTTTTTGATTATTTATTTATGCACACAAGAACTGGGGTACAGACCAGAGGTGCATGGGTATGTGTGTGAGAGGACTCACCAGAGACAGAGTGGGGAGCAGAACAGGCAGATGTACTGGAATCCACTGCTGAGGGAGCAGCGGGTGAGGCAGGAGAGGTCTGCTGAGCCTCCACTAGTTTTATTCAACCTCAATCAAATCCCAGATTTGTGGAGATTGTTCCATTTTAGGAGGCTACTTGGTTAGAAGTATAAGCTCTGGGCCCTCCCTGGTGGC
>NW_004567133.1:8935406-8937085 GCF_000260355.1 Condylura cristata
CTGTCAGTGTTGCTGAAAACCTGAATGTGTTAGGATGGGAGGAGGCAGAGTAGCTTGGAGGATTCAGGAAGGCCAGAGAGGGGCTTTCCACAGAATAAGAAAAGAGATAACCTCTGGGCGGGGTTAAGGGAGAGAGGCCAGTGGGTCCCAGGGCAGTGGGGAGGCAGAATGAACTCAGGGAGAAATGGAAACAGGTCAGTCCAGGGACACGAGACCATGAGGCCCTGGTGCCCGCTGGTCACATATCCTGTGTCCTATACCACAAGCCGCGGGGAGAACTCTAAGCTGAAGGCCCATGCAGATGGAGGTGATCTACGACTGAAGACCCGGAGCCCTGAGTCTTGGAGGGACGTGCGACCCCAAGGCCTTGCCATTGTGACCTGGGTTGAGCTGGGGGACACCAGGAGACCTAGGGAGAGGTCCTTGCTACCCCCCAGGACTCAGAACAGGAATTCGGCTGGTTACTGAACAGCAAGAGGGGTCGTCATTCTTGCACCCTGGGTTCTGGGACAGAGCGGGCTGAGAAGGAAGTGAGACAGGAACTGACCAGCAATTTCCGGCTGACTAAGCTACGGCGAGTGTCCGCGGTTTCCTGGGTGTCCTTGAGGAGTTCGGAGGCACTGCTTCCCTGGCCTTCTGCAGTCACAGTTGAGGATGTAATCCTTGCCTAATGATGCCATAAGCACCATCGCTCCTTCTTTTGTGTAAATAATGTCTCATAAAATGAGGTGTGAGCCTGCTGTTGCAAAGAACACTTAGCTGTTAAATGCTTTCCTTTCCACTCCATTGACTCCCCCTATTTATAGCTTTTCCAACAGAGCATTTGTGTCAGATTCCTTTTCTGCCAGCCAGGGTTCTTGGTTTCTTTTCTGTCTCTTACCTCCAACACCCAGTGTCTCAGCATGACTTGTCAACTCTGGCTCCAAACTATACTTTACCTAGGTCCATTTTCCAGGCTCCCCAGCCTCCCCCATGGCCCAAGCCACCATCACTATTACTCTACTGGCCACCCAGATGGCCTTACCCCACCCTCACGTCTCCCCATAATCCATTCTGCCCTCCTGAGCCTGAGAGACAGTTTCCACGTGCTTCATGGTCCTCTCCTCATTAAAACTCTCCAGTGGTTCCTCCTGGGACAGGATTCCCTCACTCTCTGAAAGTAGAGGTTCCTTTCTATTTGGTATGACACGCTAGGGTAGTCCAGGAACACTATTACCCTGCTAATATAATGTAATGTTAATGTATATGGGAAAATCTGAGTGTTCCCATTTCCCCAGAATAACCAGGCAAATCATACCAAACTGGAACATGCTATTTTCAGTTAGTGGGAGAAACCTGTGCTTAGAATTAGATTCTTGTCATGACCAGGCACTCAACCAGCTTTGCCTTTCATGTCTCCTTGACTTCATCTCCTACCCTTTCGCCCTCACCACTGTGCTCCATCCCACCAGCTTCCTTCCCGCATCTTCCAGCTTTCCAGGTTACTTATGCCCTCCTAGAAATCCTGTATTCTCTCTCAAAGCCACTTCATCAGATGGGCTTTCCCTGATCAGCCTAACCTATGTAAAATGGAGTCCCCTCCAACATGGGCAGAGGCTTCTAGTCACCTCTTCTCTCCTCCTGGTATGAGTAGCTGCTTGATTCTTCAGTGGGGCCTCTGGGCAAGAGAGAGTGATGTC